>NW_028263384.1:26188208-26499101 GCF_051168715.1 Poecilia mexicana | reverse complement strand
CAATGAAGAAATGTTCCATCAATTAAGATGAGTAATGTTAGGTTTTATTACTATATGATCCCTTGAGTTCAGCCATAGTCTAAAAGTTTCAAAATGAAAACCCAAAGACTAAGAGTGGAATTAGCTGGAAATTCGTCAGAGCAAAATACTAAATAATTATCTAGCCAAAAAAAAAAAAAGAAAAAAAAAAATCAGCAGCCTTGTGATATTGTGACGATGTAAAGGTGGTACAAACAAACTGAGCAGAACTGGAAGAGAGAGGAGGTGGAGAAGAAGGGCAATAAAATGTGGTGTTTTTGGCAGCACAGTCTGAACCGTGTTGCAGCTAAGCTGAAAGCGAAACTGACATGACCCAGAGTGAAGCAGGTAAACAGGCCCAACCTGCTTTGCCTGGGGTGACCATCTGGTCCTGTCTCATGGCGCACCAGCCTGCAGGATTCACACACATGCACACACACACACGCACACACACACACACAGAGCAATACTCACAAATACACAGGTGTACCTGGTGTCCCCGCTCTGTTCGCCTCTGCTTTTTGCTTTCGTCTCTCAAAAGATGACATGCTTTGGCTTCAAGCAACGGGAAGCATCAGGTAAGGGAACAAGGAAAGCAAGCATATACACACAAACACACACGCATCCACGCAGACACCAGCAACATATGGCGACTAGGCACAGTGTTGTAGTCCTTAAGTGGTGTTAACTTGACCCAAGGCAAGAAAGACTGAGATGGGAAGAAGGGAAGACAAATGGATCAAGAGGGAAGGAGCTGGTTAAAACTGTGGCAAATTCATGTAACAGATACCTGCAGCCATCTCTGACACAAACACACTTTTTTTTTTTAAGCAAACCGACTTTCGTTTATTCTACAAAAAAAGCCTTCACAGTGTCGGGTTTTCATTTAAAACAACCTATCATCTTCACAAGTGTGCTCAAAAAAAAAAACTCTAATTAAAATTTATTCTGCCGCCATCAGCGACTTGTTCATTATGCAGAAACAAAGGCAGGCTCTTTGAATGAGAGCAGAAGAAAGGCTTTTCTGCTGTTACGTCTTTGGCCTTTGCCAGGGACATCATGTATTGTAATGTTTCACACAAGATAAAATATTCATAAAAATGAAGGGAGCAAAGTTCCAGCAAAGGCAGGGGGCAGCAAGGAAAGAAAGTGGGGAGGTAGGGGAGGTGGTGTTAATGAATATGAGTAATCAAGTTTGCTATCTCCTCCTTTTTATTGAAAATCCTTTTTTTAAGTTAATTAGAAACTATTACTATTCTAATTGGCTGAGACTTCCTCGTTCAGTTCAGCAGCACCATTATGGAGCGATTAAAGAAGACTCACCGAGACGGAGGCAGAAAAAAAGCTTAATCTATCAATCAATTAGGATCTTTAAGGAAAATGAGATTTGCTTTGTTATCATGGTTGATCTTGTCTTTGGTTCAGCTGCTATGCTTTAATTTTCATCCTTTCATTTTTTTTAAACACCATTAGCCAAATCTGTAAATCCTTCAATATTCACTTGAGTTGTGACTATTAAGGACTATTATGTTTCTTTGTATAAAGGAGCAATTCACCAGTTTATCTTGAACATGTTCTTATTTGAATGTCTTAAATTGCATAGTAAATTTTGTGAATTAACATTTTGTATTTCTGAGGAAAACATCTATGCTCTAATGCTCCTAGGCTTGTTAGTTAAAGCACCTGTCATAATATAATTCTAATCCATTCAAAGCAATGAAGAGTTTTTATAATCTAAAACAAACGAAGGCTCTTTGCCCAGTCAAGAGATAAAAAAAAAATACAAGAGCAACAAAATGAGCATAGATGTTGCAGATGTTGTCACTGCATGTAGAAACTTCCAATTATATGCAAGGTTTACATAATCAAGTCATATAAGGTTCCTACTTTTCTCATCTGTGATAATTTCTGACCAGTTACAGGCCTGGAGGTACAAGTGGTCAGAAGGCCCTCGTTTTAAAACCCCATATCAAGTAATTGTTTAAGAACCATAACAACATATAACGGGGAAATCAAGCACAAAACGAATCAAAGGTACTGAAGAGGAGAAAGCGGCTAAATGATAAATAGGGAGAGAGAAAAAAGAAAGGACACAAAGTGACTGCACAGAAACAGAGAAGCAACACAAGAAAGAGCATTTCATTCCACGTGCAAATCAAGCAAAACCCAAGAGATAAAACGAGCCCAAAATATCCAAAAGGCTTCAGAAACAGAACACAAAGACATCGAGACACCCGGAGAAACTGCACATAAAATGCAATGAGAAGCAGAGGGTCGGCCTCAAAGGGACAAGCTGGGTTTGCTCAGAGATTCAAATCACACCTGGTGGGAGACTTTTGATTCACCAGGTTAATTCTCAACCTGCGAGTCTAAATCTGGCACATTTATATGACGGATTGAAATGTTCATGTACATTTATTTGCATTGTTCCTTTTAAATAAGTAAAGACACATCAAAATAAAGGGTTGTAATTTCTAAAAGTTTTTTGATGAAGGATTTATTTTTCTCATAATATGTGCACAATGAGCCAATTTCAGTTGAAACAAGAAATAATTTTACTCGTTATTTTAATAGTTCCATATCTGATTTATTGAAATAATGAGCAAAACAGACCCAGTGTACCGGTACAGTTTCTCCTTCGTGTCAACGATGGAGCAGAATATCTTTTCTGCTTCTTCCTTAAGACAGAAAAGATATTCAGTAAAGGCAATGAAGTATTACACGGAGGTCAAAAAAGTATCAGATTAGAAGAAGTTGGTGTTGAGTCTGTGTTCACTATCGGGTCAAACATGGACTTAAGCTGAAGTGCGGCAACTTCCTCTTTTCATACACATTCAGAACAGATTGAGGGAGAGATAGAATTTAAAGGCAGAGATGAGGGAAAGAATCACAATGATTTCAGCAGTAATTTCTCAGCCCAGTGGAATTACAGCAAGCTCGATCAGCGGCGGCAGCGGCAGAATCTGTAATTATCCCCTGGATTCAATAAATGCGAGAAGGAACAAAGAACGAGGAAAAACAGTTTACTGGTTGGTAAAGCGGTTCAGTGAATTGGCCCTACACTGGTACAGGATAAGACGGAAGATAATAGCTTCATCTGCTTTTTTCTTTTTTGTCTACCTGAAGAGCAACTTCACAGGGGTGCCACAGTGTTTGGAGGCAGAATCGATAACACTATCAAAGGGCAGAATCTCCACCTTAATGAAAGGAAAGAAAATACTGCAGGCAACAGGCACCGAAAGACCACGAGAGATCTCTGTGTATCAGCACGCCCAAGACTAAATATGAAATCAATTCATTACACCCGTTATTCCCTTCTCAAACACAGTCCGGTGCTGAGATAACAAATTTATCTCCCACCTCCTTTATTTTCCTACTTCTTTAAGTCTTTCTTTCTCTCTCTTTTTTTTCTCCCCCCAGCCTCCATCACAATTAATGAATTGAACCAGTGGACACTTTCCAGTAACGGAAACAGCATAAATAGATTAAATTGCAGAGGAGATTATAATTTATCATTTCTTTATTAAAAAGTAATGCAGGCGAATTAACTTTGAATTAAATTCTATTTGCATGGCATTACAGGAATCATCTGTGTAAATGGCTTAAAATCCCAAATGGGACATTGCTCCCTCCAACTGTATAATTGTAGAGAAAGAAACTTTTTTTTCTCCATTGCTTTCTACAGGAAATTAATAAAATTCCAGAAAGTAGTCCGAAACTGCTTGAGCGGAGCGAGATGTGTGACTTTATTCACTTTGTCAAGGCGTTTCTTTACACTGTTCAAGAATTAACATGGAGTTTTATGTGAAGGTTCTAATAAAAAAGTTGTTTATTTTGTGGATTTGAAGTTTTACTGCCTATATATGACTAATGTTATGACTAATATTTTGTAAATACTGCTGCTGTATGTAGCTATACGTTTATTTCAATATTAGCATTTTTTAATCTTACACTAAAAATGAAATGGTAAAATTAGCATGACTTTACCGCAGATTTTAAATTGTAAATTTTGTGTGTTGTGCAAAATTAACGACGCTAAAGCTGAATGCAACAGAACATAAAAGAGAAAGTATATTTTTATGCAAACGGTAAGTTGTTGATATATGTTACTTTTTACTTTCTCCAAACATTTTGCATAAAAAGTATGCAAGATTTGTGGAATTTTGTCTGTTTGAAACATGTTTTCTCTCTGGATTAAAACATTTGCATGTCTGCTTATAAGGGAAGCGACATTATTAGTGTGGTTGACCAAAACCCTGGCTAAGTGTTGAGAAGTAGGACTTTTAGTTCCTGCCATTGATAGTTAATGCACAACTGCCTAATACATTTTCCACAGCTGGTCAGAACTGGAACAACAATCACTGCATCTTCCTCAATGCTGCCAGAATTTTTGTGTTTTGAAATATCTAGTTTGTCCAAGTTAAAGCTCTCAGAAATGAATTCTCCTCATGCATACCTCCTCACTCGTCTTTAGCTTATGAACCAACATTCTAACTAGAGATAACTGCCATTTCATAATAAAAATCTGCTCAAAATGACTTAAGATAGTTTTAATTACATTTTAAACGCTTCATAAATAATTTAAAACCTTCCAAGGTGTATACTGAGCACATGCTGAACCACTCCAACTGATGGTTTCCATTGCAGAGAAGCAGCATCTCTCCTCCAAGCTCCTCACCTCATCACAACCATACAGAAGATGTTATTTTGTTCCACTTTTCTCATGGATCTCACTCTTTGGTCAATATTCCTATTCCATCACCAAAAATGAGAGTTGGGACATGGATGGACCAGAAAAGTGAGAGGTAAATAAGATAAGGAGGTAATCTCACTTACCTCCTTATTGTCATGAGATGTGGTTTGTGGTGGTGAGGGAGAACGCTGATGACCCAGGTTGTGATGAAGATGATGAATTTAATAATGAATGTGGCTCAAAACAGTCCAGATCAGGCGGCACGGCAGAGACAATAGCACACAGCTAACTACCGGTAGCGACTGAAAAACTGAGGACTGAATAAGAGAGCTAACCAACACAGGACTTTACAGTACGACTGTGATGGCAGGCAGACAGACAGACAGACAGATGACAAATGACATACGACGTTAGACATACGACGAGGATCCGATGAGGAACACAGCCAACAGGTGGGACTAAATACACAGGGAGGGTAATCAAAGAATGAGACACACCTGGGAAGCAATCAACAGGGAAGACGCAGAAACACTCAGGACAGAAACTGAACACAGAAAAACCTTAAAATAAATACACAGAAGCACGGATCATGATACTTATTTTTGAAGGGCTGAAGGAGTCTGGTGTGTTTCTCCAGCAGCCATTGGGCGAGAGGAGGCACACATCCTGTAAAGGTCTCCAGTGCATCACAGCGAAACACAGAACAAACAATCAGACACCCACCTGACTACAGAGTTCATCCCAAATAATTACTCTTTTGAAGATTTCTTGGTTTTATTTATGACTTCTTCATGTCTCAACATTTGTTTATAGTAAATTGGTCCAACATTTTTTTTTTTTTTGCCTTACTCCAGGAGTATAAAAAGATCTCACCTTAACGTCAACATTTTCTCAACACCATTTTGACCCATGCCGGTGGTTCTCAGTCTCTAATAAATCTTGATGTGGCATGGCGTCCAGCATCATTAAGTTTTCTTGTGACACATTTTAATGAAATGGCTTAAAAGCAAGTGGGGAGTAAGAGACCAAGAAAGAGAAAGAAAGAAAAAAAACGAGGCAGACATTGATGAACAATTTGATTGGCACATGACTCGTGGGACATACCAAATGAGTGGAGGCCCACGGGACACGGTAGAGATCTGATTAGCTGGGCATGGTGAAAAATAGAGTGTACCACAACTAATTCAAGGCAGAGTGAAGAGAAATTGAAAAATTGCCCAAGCCTCATTCTCCTCATTGCAGTTTTTATTGAAATTCAATACATCTCAGCAAACGTCTCCTTGCCTTTCTGCCAATCTTTGTTTTTTTTTTTTTGTTTTTTTTTACAGTCGAAACAAACACACACACACACACACACACACCCACTGGATTTGGTTCATGAAATACACAAATTTGCCATTATAAATACACAGATCTGTGCACGCACACACACACACACACACACTGAGGGTTTTTATTTTCTCCAATGGAGTATGTTTTCAGTTCAATCATTACTCTTTGATACTGAGCCATTTTGCTCATGCTCAAGGCCATGTACTGAAGATGTGGAAGAGAAGAGTGGGGGGAAGGCGCACACACACACACACACACACACACACACACACACACACACACACACACACAGAGCTCGAACATCCACTGACAGTGATTGGCTCCGATGTTTTTGGTGTTAAGGCGGTGGTGCAATATTCTCCAACACAGTGTCAGAGTAGAGCCCAGCTGTGGTGACTATTGATATGGCTGGCACAGACAGGGGCTCCCTGAGGCCACAGCAGGCTTCAGCTTTAGTTAAGTGCAGTCTAAACTGGCCAGAGCACAGCTAATGCATGACGAATGACAAGGTTCACTACAGTGTACATGCTGACTACTGTCAACACAGTTGCAGCATTGCCACTGTGGTGCTAGTGTGACTGTAATTTTTGTATTTAGTTTGAAGAAGCACAATAGGACTCAGCAGTCTGAGATTACAGGGGGATTCTGCCATGGAACCACATAAAGTGAACAATGACTGCAAGTTGGTGTTTATAAACAAGCAGATCTGGTTTACGCGACTGCCACTCACTGTTACATTCGAAAGACGATTTTTGCGTATTGCAGAATTGTGTTCACCTTCCTTGTAATAAAGCCAATTTGAGAAAATTAAAACCTTTCCAAAGAATCCGATACAACTGTCATGTTGCGGAAACGCAACATATGAGGTGGAATAATTCACTTTAACCAAGAAAAAAAATCTAGTGAAACAGATCTACGTAGATGATTCTGGAAACTAATATCTGCCAAGAGACAGAAGAAAAAAGTAACGGCGAAAGCACAACAAATTCTGGCCCTCCTGATTAAAATCCTAAAACATGCTTCCAAATGCACAAAGTAGAAAAAAAAGCGAGAGGAAAGATGTAATGTATGTAATTTATGTTTTAAACATTTAAAAACCCACCCTGAAAAAAAAAAACAACAAAAAAAAAACAGAATAAAACCGTTAATTACTTCAGAAGATATTAAGGTGTGCTTTGTGAGAATATGTCCACTAGGGAATTTGTTCTGCAACTTCATAAAAGGTAACATATGAAACTGAAATCTTTTTTTTTTCTAAATCTCCTTTACAATTCATTCCTTAGTGGTTAAGGTTAGGGAGACATATAATATGGAGGCTTTGTCAGAGAGACGTTGTGAACATCAGCATTGTCCCGTTGAAAGACCCATTCATCAACATGCAGACAAAGGCCCTCAATCAAGAGAGAAGCCTGCTGCAACATCTTCAGATAGCCAGCTGCAGTTTGATGACCCCAGACAACCAGAAGCTTCATTGTTTCACTGAAGGACAAAAACCTCCCAGATCCTGATGGATCCTCCTCCTCTGTCTCCTGTCGAGTCTTCTTTCAGAATCATGGATTTTCTTGTTAATGAATAATACTTTCATACCTCTCCCTAATATCCCATGTTTTTTGCAGAGTTGAAGTGGTTTGTGGTTTGGAAGGACACGGGGGCAAGAGGCAGTAACAATTTACAATGGTTCCAATGTGAATTTTTCAAAATTAAATCCACTTTTTCCCTCGTTTTACCGAACCCGTTAAACCCTTTTTAAACTTTTTTTTAAGGCTACCAATCTGCTGGGTGTCTGAATGGCCACAGAAACCCATTCAGTCACACACACAAGTGCATGCAAAATCCCCTCCTCAAGTGCATTTCCTCTCACAAGCACACACACCTACCCCCAGTGTCTTGTCCTTCCTGTCTTCTTCCCTTTTCTCTTTCATTCTCCCCTTCTCTCCTTGCATTTGTTGGAGATTGTTTGAACTCTCTGGCTCACTAAGATGGTGCTAAAACAGAATATAAATTAGCCTCCTCCATCTCCCCCAGATCTGTCTTAATGCTGCGGCTGCTTATGCACCCCAACCCCACCGTCAAACTAACCACCAACCCCTCCCCATGCATAAATAATAAAACAATACAAAAGGAGGAGAGGCCCGCTGTCGAGGCAGACATGAAAGAAGTGCCGAAGTCGGAGACAGAATGACAGAATCCCAAACTTCCTCAGAGAGCACGAGCCGGGTGTGGTGGGAGGCTGGGATGGGGCACAATGAAATAAAGCAAGAGCACATGTTTATGTATGTAGAGTGCATGTGTGTTTGCATCTCCACACTGTTTGTTCTCTGCGTCTTGCTCTTCCTTGGAAAGATATTTTTTTTACTGCTTTTTTTGTCTGTCTTTGTTTTCCTCTGACTTTGCTGAACTGTGTTGAGTATCAAGTGTCAAGCATATCAGGTCACTCTCTCTGTGCGCCCCCTTTTTAACATAAAGCTGCAGATCTGTAATGAATTAAGAGAAATCATCAGTGAAAGCAACATGTTTATCTGTCTTATTTATCAATGATGCCTTTTATGATGCTCAAGGACAAAATCTCAAGGTGAAACGTTGAAGAAGAGTGTGTTGTCTTGAAGTGCCATCATCTGTGAATCGGGGCTCTGCAGTGCTAGCAAGAGTGCTTACATTTCTAATTTCTTTATCTGAAACGCAAACACAAGAAGTTCAAGTACTGGAAAACATCTAAACATTCTGGAAAAAAATGCCTGATCATCTGCGTCAAGGATGGAGAACAGATAATCAAACTAAGTCAGACGTCACTGAATGAGCTCTCAAAAAAACCTCCCATCACGTATCCCATTGTCTACATCCGTCTGATTGTTTGGTGAAGACGACAGCGGTAAAACTTCAGTCCAGGACTGAGTCAAATGAGTAAGACAATAAAAATGCCTGCAGTACGATGAGCAGGAATCACAGAAGCAGTGCAGGGATTCTTTAAAAAGACTTTTCTAGATCTTCAGTTAGGAAAAAAAAGGTATTTTCATACTGCACCATATTTACAATCTACAAGGCCATCATTTTTTTGTTCTGCAAAAACTGAACAAATTCCTAGGACAGTACTTGGTAACAAGGCTTCCACCAATATGTATAAATACAAACATGTACATTTTAGTACCTTTTCCCAATTTAGATGGTGAGAATTTTATTCAATGCCTTTGAGCATGGAGTGCTTTGAAGCAATGGCTGTTTTCAAGGAATTTTTATAGTTTCAGAAAAAATGAGGGACATTGATTAGTTCACACAACTTCACTTCACACAACCTTGAGTAAAGCAGACTTGATACGCACAACACAACCATACAGGCAAGCCTATGGACAAATCTTTTTAGCGTCGAAACCTTAACATTAATTCCACAGCCTTAAGATGACTGTAATTTGTACTTTTTTCGTTACCTCTCCATCCTCTCCACCCTCATTGCTCTCATATCTCCAATTCATTTAAGTCTGGATATGTGTTAAAGGGGATTTTGTTTTCCCCTGACATCAATCTGCATGAAGTACATGCCATCACTGGTTAAAAAAGGGAAATATTTTGCTTAGTGATGCTGTACTTTTCCCATGTTTTAGAACTTATTCGTTTATATTTTGTATGCAGAAAATAGGAGAAAAAAGTGGATTTTGTACGATACATCCCCTGTAAGGACTTAAGGTGAAACCATGAAGCACAGTGGGTTTTTTCTGGTTCACTCTGTCTGATCCATCATTTTTACCACATTTAGATCTAAAACATTTGAGCTATAGAGCCCTTGTAATGAATACAACTTAACCTGTGATTTAGATGTCAATAAAATTACTAAACTCATGAAATGTTAACTTTTTTCGGGTTTCCTTGTATAAAAAATGTTAAAGTACACGTACGAAGTAATTGTCCCAAATATCAACCCTGAGGTGAGACAGGGATATATTAAACCTGTATTCAAGTTAGAAAAGAAAAAAAAAAGATCCTTTTGCCAAAGCCAGTGAATAACTGTCAGTATTTCTCATTAGGAGCAATGATGAAGGTGCAAACGCCGTCCCAGTCAAATCTCTTTTACTACCTCTTCTGGACAGGCAGCTTAATGTGTCGTTATTTAGAATTAATGTAATTCACTGAGAGATCCGAGGTCCATTGTACCTTAGATGTGTATTCTCGTGTCTGGTCCCCTGAACAATGCTCTGTCATTTTAACAGAAGCTAATATGATTAAAGCACTCTGACAATAGATGGTGTAATTCATTTCATCATTAGGGATTGTGGACAGGGCCATGGGAGATGAGGGGGTAGATTACTGAGGCTGAATGCTAATTTGGGCTCAGTGGAGAAGGCCGACAGCCAAATGGACTTCAGATGAAAAGTATCATTTAGAGTCGAGTTGTCGGGAAAAGAAACCAAATTTCTGAAAGTGATCCATCACGCTATTTGAGGCAAGGGTGGAAATTCATCAATCATGAGATAGGAGGGAATTTATGAAGTGTAATAATTGCAATAATCCCCAGTGCGCTCCTGGTTAGGTTTGGATGAGGTGTCCAGTTCAATGGGAGATGATGCCAGGGTACAGAAGGATCAGTGTTTCTATTTCTAAAATACTCTATTTGCAGACAGTTTTGCTCTATTGCTGTGCGTAGGAACAGGACATTGGACCTTTAGCCTCTACTGAAGGTCTGGTTCTCATTAGCATCTAAGCAGAGCTAGACAGTGTCATCTGACAAGTCTTTCATCTTCAGGGAATGCCTGGCACTCTCTGCAAACACCCAGTCACTGGAGGGATACCACTTCACATGTTTGCCTATAAAGTTACATGCCTATTAGGCCACCGCAGAAGAAGTGTGTAACATCTACCGTCTGGACGATTATGAATAAGCCTCAAATAATATCAAATTTTGCAGCCCACACCAAGAAATTGGGTGTCAGCATGAGAACAAAAGTAAGCTTCAGCATGGTTGGCAAGTTAGGACCCAAATATGACAGAAATGCAACATAGGTGGAAACTTGCTGGTGCTGCATGCACTTTCTTAGCTGTAAAGTCCGTTTCTTTTTCAAACGGTGAATGTTAGACCCTGAAGGATTAAGTCTGCTGAACATTTTGTACATTTCTGTGTATTTTGTTCCAAAGTGCTTTAAAAAGGTTAAACTCATTCCTCAAACAGTGTTTGACTGCGTGGAAGCTAAAACGGTAAGACTTCTCTGATATATTTTGCAACATGACAGTGATCCCATGTGGAGTGGACTACATATAGGATGTAAAAAGTATGCCCAACCCTGTTGATTTGTGTCAGGGTATTTTTGTGATATAAAGTACATAGATTATACATTTCAAACATACTTAGAGTTTAATTCAACTGCAAAATAATTTGTGGGGAAAATATAAAAAAATAAAATGTCGCTGTAACCTGGTTGCATAGGTATGACAACTAAAACTTTAGATTTATTTTCAGCCTCCAGTCTGGTAGAGTTCACACCTGCCAACATTTATAGGACATTTGATGAACCTGAAAGAAACTCGACACTTGTGAGCCCAAGCATATATCTAAGTGCTCAAAAGAATAAATTCACCTTAACAAATGTAATGTTTTGTAATGGCCTACCGAGAGTCCTGAGCTAAATCTGACAGAGAATCACCTGAAGAGGGTTTCAGACAAAGAGATGCTGCTACAATCTGAAAAACTGTGAGGAACTCTCGACAAGAATTCTACTAAAAGTGAATGAATGTTAAAATTGAATATCAATCATCTGTTTTTCTTTTTTCTTTCTTTATTTTTTTAAACCTAGGTTAAATCTGCAACAAGTCAGTTTTAAATGGTACAGAACACTATAAATTTAGGTCAACAGTCAAAATCATAATGTAAAAAAAGAATCTTTTACACCACTTGTATCATTTAAAAACAGGTAAACATAACAGAGTTACTTAAGACTTACATTAGAAGAAAACTGAAGAGCTGAAAAAAGAAATCATGGTCATTATGGTGATGCCAATGATGATAGTAAAAAAAAAAAATCAAAAGACTCCCAAAAAATATTTAGAGATGGTAAACAAGTGCAGAAAAATTTCTCTCTAGATCATAAGTCTGCAGAACATGTGGGGAAACAATGGTATTGGGAACAGACAAATCCTCCACTTTTATCTCAAAGACGGTCGTGTCTATTAATAACTTTTATGTCTTCAGACATTATTGCACACCATTGCAACACCCAGGGTGATTTTTAATTGCCAGTGGCAATACATTTCTTTCAAGCTCTTAAGATTATCATATAACTTATCTACAGTGTTGGAAAGTTGCAGAAAAGTTTGTGTAATCTTTTGAAGTCCACATGTCTTGCAATGCTTCAATGTTGTGTTCTTTGCATGTTACCAGTCCTCACAGTTCAATACAAACTGTTCTCAAGAAATGTATGTATCGTTTTTTTTTTTTGCATATAAATATAAAAGGAGAAGGGACCTTGACCTGGCAGAGTTTTGGTATTATGAATCTGCAATATACCAATCAGGCATAACATTATGACCTAGAAAACAGCCTGTTGTTAATCCAAACAAGTTTCACCTGGTGAGTTACTGAGAAAACTAACTTTTCAATAAAATACTGATTCATGGAGTTTGATAATATTATTGCTTAACAATATTATCAAATCTGCACACGCAATCTGCCACAGACTGAAAGGTTTATGATTTATGGAAACCAAACTGACTCATTAAAAATGACCATGTAACAAAGCAAAGTTTTGTAATAAAAGTCAGTTTATAAAAGTTGTATGTCGTACTTTATGTATTTACTGAAAAGGGAGTATTTATTGTTGCTGTATGTAAAACGAGGAAAAGTCTGTTTTATATTCAGTCTGCAATGATAAAAGCATCTCAGCAGGATGCATAAGCCCTGTCCTGGCATCCAGGCCCTGTGGTCTACTCTGCCACCCATCTCTCCCAAGACCAACTCTCATCCCTGCCCTACCTTTCTCTCCTTCCTTAAACCTCCACCCACTTCTTCCACCCACCCACCCCTCACATCTTTTCTTTGCTCCCCTCCTTACACCCTCAATTGGCTGTGGAAGATGGCTTCAGTGAGTCATCTTGGGACTGAGATCAAAGGCAAATTACAGCTGACGTCTATGCAAAATGTAATATGGAAACCCTCAAGCTACATCCTCACTATTGATTTTTCTCTTTTCTCTTCCATCCTCAGCTTGCCTGACTGTATCCCTTTCTCCTTCATTTCTCTGCTCGTTTTTATCCAAGCACAATGATATTCAGTGTGAAAATTGAAGTAAAAAGGCCCCAAACTCTTTTTCCAAAAAAAGCAGAAGCTGGAAAAAAGCGGGGGAGCAAGAGAACGATTTGTCCCCAGTTATGCCTGTTTGCATTTAACGTCCATTTTGTGATGTAAGTAGTCCTGTTACTTGTGTGGAGCGCCACTTAAGGCGAGGGTTCGGTGTCAAAGGGGGAGGAGTTGCAATATGTTACACCCAGGCTTTTCTCAAATTAAATAAACTCGACAGGCTGCGTCCCTCACAGCCAGTAGAGCCATATTTATTAAATATCTGGTTTTGGGGTTAAGATGTAACTGCGAGGCTAAATGGAGTTCTTCAACAGATTACTTGTTCTCTGAAGTCGCCGAGGCCCTGCAGGAAATTGAAATGAATTGAAGACATTTTCTGTGTAAAAAGGAGCCTGTGACTTTTTCTCTTCACTGCGAATTTGTTTAATAGTGCTGGAGTCATCTATTTCTGACCCGTCAACTTATTCTCTGACAGAGCAGCCATTTCAAATGGAAACACACACATAGGCAAACCCACTTCCACCTTAGCAGGATTCAGATCATAACTGAGCAATGTCTGCAATTTTGTTTCATAAAGACTGGGTACCAAACAATGAGTTGGAAACAAGAAACTGATTACATACTTTACCATCACATTATTTAAATACTATCTTTATGTCCCGGAGTACTGAGCCTTCACCAAGGGCTCAAAGACATGCAGAATTTGAATAAATGCTATAAACTGAACAAAGGTAGGGAAGTGCACAGAATGTAACTTCAAAAATAAAAACCCAAAAGAGAAAATTTACATTTAAAATCATAATAGTAATAATAATAATAATAAACAGTGGCATAAGCTGCATTCTAGTTCTTTTCTAAAGCGTCATTGATATTAGAGAAATGCTTCATCTGGATATTAGAGGGCCTTTTACCTTGATGATGTAGATCACTCCATTTCAGGCCTCAGGGCGTAGCTGGACCCAAAGCTTAGAGAATTATATATTATTAAAGGAACAATTCAAACAACGTTGTTTTTTTAATTGACACTCGGTTCCTTGATTCCTGTCTTTCCATATGTTGCGGCCAATTCGATATCCATGTTACCATTAAGAAGTCAAATCCTCACAAGTTGCAATGATCAAGCCAAGGAAATGACAAGGTGAAGTGAGGAAAAGTGGCCATAAAAAAAGAGAAGGTTTGTTGCTGGTAAAGTGCTATGGAGAGGGATAAGGGGGAGGGGGCTGTGTCGAAACCGAGAATGAGAGATCAACAACGCCATAAATAACCTTGAGAGACATCACCTATCCTCCCGCAAGCAGCAGCTTGTCAGGGAAATGAATGGGTTGTCACTGTTGTCTTTGTGCCCATGGCTGAGGGCACTGAAGCTGGCAAAGCTGCACTCAGACGAACAGGAAAAAAGGCTTTCTTTCCCTTTCTAATGTCTGAGCACCTACGGTACTGAAGCTACAACTAACAAACACACAAACCTTCACACGCACAGTTCACAAACACTCTTTGAAAGCATGCATTCACTCCAGTAACATTGAAATGCCAAAGTAAGGAGGTGAGGAGCAGGGATGGAGGAAACGTCATACCAGCTCACCACGCACACTCCTCTCAAGCACTGATTTCTATTTCAACTCCAAATGCATTGATCTGCTAAATTACTGAACTATCTCTGTCTTAATCAACACATGCCACAAAGTGTGTGTGTTTTTTGAGGACAGATAAATCAACCCTGGTATATAAGTTTTTTTTTTTTTGTTTTTTGGCAAATTACAAATACAATTGTTCTCAAATCGTCTTTACGCATAAAAAGTGTCCTTAATAAAAAAAATAAATAAAAAAAAATTAAATCTATCAGTACAAATAAATGTATGATTTCCACTTTACTTTTCAAATTCTTCCCAAAAAGAAGAAAGGAAAATAGAATCCAGGTATCTGGATTCTATCTGGCACTGTTGATCGGTGTTTTTAGATACGTGTTTAGTATAACGGGGCCGTACTATAGAAAATATGTTGAGATATCACCATGGTAATGAGCATTTAAATCTGTCTATCCGCAAAAATAACCGTGACAGTTTTGTTCTCTTCCACTGGCTGCCCCAGTAGGTGTCAGTGTATGATGTGACGTTACGGTCCAATGAAATTTCTTAGAACTTCATAGATAATACATGTTATTTTTGTTATTTTTCTATGTACTCAAAGGTGTTTTACAAGTGTAAAACCATATAAAATCAAATGCAACATAACAGCTAAAATGAGCAGTTTTAAACATGAATGCAAACCTAAGACAATGTGATTGTCTAAAGTACATTATTAAACAGTAGTCTTTACCATTAGGCCAGAGATATTTTTAATAGTTCATAAATTATTTGATAAATCACATATTTACTGAACTATCGAGTAACTAAAAAAAATGAATCATTGAAAAATATCTACAATAAATAAAACATGATTTAAAAATGTGATTTAAAACAAACAAAAATGTTACATGAACTACCTGTAAGCAAACAAAGAGCATCTTTGTTTCAATTTGCATTAGAAACAGCAAAATCTACCATTTAGAAACCATTAATCTTTTGTGCTGCTACTTGTTTTCTATTGGACTTTTTCTTGAAGCATTTTGGATTTCTTACTCAAAGACGCTTGATCTCTGTAGGTCCAAGGCAAATTTAAATGTATGGCTTATGCCTTCATTACTCAAATATTTTGCCTCATGTAGACACAGCTACACAGCCATAAAAGCAAGGAAAACACACATTGCACACACACACAAAGGCACACACGTTGCATGCACGGGTAATGTGATTTAACCTGCTTTGGCGAGCTCCGACGGGTACTCGACATGATTAAGAGCCAATATATTGCTGCATAAAGCCCAGCTAAAGATGTCTTTTTTTCCGAGCCGCTCTTATTTGCCTGCTCTTTAAGTCCCTCTTTGCATCCTCCTCTACGTGTCTTTTAAGCTCTTCTGAGGCTTCTCCGAGGGAGAACGTTACACACATCATTTTGAATCGCTCACTCAGAGGCAGAAGCGTATCAAATGCCAGTGAAATCAGGAGCGCTCTGGTAATCAGGTGTTTTTAAGGTCCTTTCTGAGAGCCAAAATGCTGAAAAGTTTAGCATGGGTTCATCTCTTCATGGGGGGGTTTTCTTTTTAAGTAAGTACCCCCCTTTCCATTTCCGTTAAGACCAGTCATTATGTGCTTGGAATCGGCTTGCTGCAGATGCTAAAGAAGTTTTTAGGCGGCCAGGTGAGAGCCAAGTGAGGGATTTTGTGAAAAAGTGGCAGAGGTGTGGTTCACCCGCAAGCTTCTTGACCCCCCCCCCACTGTTTACATCTAAGTATGTGTGTCAGCAGAAAGTATTCCTGTCAACATGAAGCACAAACCCGCTTCATGTTCAGTCCTCTTAAGAGCCGCTGAGCTGTTCAGTATCCAAAACTTTCCCTCCAATCGCATCCCCTCCTTTCCTGCCGCCCCATTTGTCATTGCTTTCTTTCTCTCCGCCTCAACTTCTCTCCCTCTCTTTTCCATGTTGTCCCGCTGGCAGCTCGCGGTGAGGCGGGCATCATCTCGTATACATGGCGTGGTGCGTGATGTGGGACCACAGTAATGCAAGCATCTGCTCGCAGGGCTTTTGTGTTCAAAAGATTCAATTAAAAAATAATTACCAAAAGATTAGTGGTAGTCCGGTACGACTGTACTGTTTGAATAGATGTTTCCTTTTCATCTGCTGTAATAATAGGATGCTTTTTAATTAAAGAAAAGAAGAGGAAGCAGATGAAGAAAGAGAGGAGGAAGAAAAGGGAGAAAGGCGGACCCGCCTCAGTACACCCTGTCTGAAGACAAAGTTTGTTTGATGTGCAGCAAAATTAAATATTTTTTTTTGATCTAACAAATTAATTTTCACTCCAACTCCCTAGCCCTTCCTGTCCTTTCCTTTTCTCCCTCTTTTACTGGAGGAGATAAAGACAATTTAATTTAGATACAAATGCTGTGAAGAGCAGAGTGCGCACACAGTTACACACACTCTCAGCTGGTCAAGCCTGATTTAAATCCACTACTGGTAACTCCACCGCAGCCCAACTGTGAGGTCGAGAAAAACGCGGGCCTTATATCAACACTGATGGGCAGCACAGGGATGTGCGGGCATTAAAGCCAAGTAGGTCATTGTGTTATTGTCTGAATAATTGAACATGTATGTTTTTTAATTTGTGCTTTAAGTGTGGTAGCAAAAAAAGTAGTTGATTATAGTAGAATCTTCTACTTGTGATGTGTGTAATGTTTAGAATGGCCTGTTTCCATTTACTAATTTATGACAAGAATACCTGTCGATTAAAATAAACTCTTGTCTTAATGCAAAAAGGTGGTGCCATAAAGTTTAGGGCTTCAAACTTTTGAAGAAGGTCATTTGGACCTGCCTGCGGTGTTCTTTAGGCTCTATGATGCTATTTGCTGATGAATTAATTCACTGAATGGCTCAGCATCAAATTGCATTGTAGTCCAGTTGTCATTGTACCAGCCATCCACACCTGTCAGGTCTTCTGGTCCTCAAATCTTTGTTTAGAGTTGCCTTTGATTAACTGATTTGACAAAATGTAATGTTTATGGCTTGCTTTACAATTTGCTACTGGTTGTTGGTTATGGTGTGAAACACTTTAAACTCCCCTATGGTGCTGAAATGTGCTAAAAAAATAACTTGGCTTGTATTTTACTTAGATTAAAATACACACACGTGGACTTTGGAAAAAAAGTTTTACATGTAAAAAGTTTTTAAAAACCTAAAAATATTAAGCATATTTCAAAGAATATACTTAAGATATCACAAAATGTCCACTTTGGGATAGATATCGTAAATCTCAGGGTTCCCTAAACTACTCTTCTTAAACCTGTTAAAATTCCTTATTGGGGGTCCTGAGGGCCACTGTGCTGCAACTCTTAAATGCGCCTCTGCTTCAACTCACTCACTCAACTGAGTCAAAAAATAATCAGGCTGTTAGCAGAACTAAGGAGAACCTGACTGCACACAGTGGAGGTCATTCAATTATCTGATTTAGGTGTATTGGACCTGAGACACGCCTAAAAGCTGTCTGGCTCTGGTCTATGGTGTAGTCATCAAATCCAAAGACATTTCAACACATTTTTTAGGAATACTCACTGTCATAGGAAAGTCCTAAAAAAAGGTTTTGTCCTTTAAAGTGAACGTTCCCTAAAAGGAGAGTTTGGTCTTTAGAAAATCTCCTAAAAATCTCACACAGGTACTTTTAGCACCTCAAAACATTAACAGATTTTATTTTTCTTGATTAACAAAGCCATGAAAATAAAATTATTCCAGCAGAGTACTTCAGAGTTATTTAACAAACATGTTTTAATCATTCATTTGCCATGTACGTTTTTTTTTTCAGTTTCTGGAAATAAGTTTTTTGGTTGTTTTCTGGGTTTTATGCAAGTCAAAGAAGGTACTGATTGAAGTAGTAAATAGTAATAGAAGACAGAAAACAGTCCGTCTTGCTTCAAATGGTCATGAATTCATATTAATAGTCCCTTTATTCTTTGCTATTTGGTGATTTAACTTATCTCACACAAAATGTTCTCTTATTTAGACAAAACTGTATTAATTTTAATTTCCCTTGTGAGTTTTTTTTTATGTTGTGCTTTATTTTAGTTGTCTAAAAAGAATCCTTAACTCTTAATCTTTTTCCATCAATGTGACAGCAGGTCAAAGAATCTTACTATTAACTTCATCTGATATTAGAAATCTCTTATATTAAAATGGATTAATTCAACAAAGCTATATGATATAAAAACACCAACCAAGAGGCAACAAAGGGTAGAAGGACGTCTTAAAGAGGGAGGCTGCAGTGAGGCAGGTGAGAGAAGAGCCTGGCTGAAAGAGATGTCATTGATTCGGGGTCCCGATGGCTTTGTTCCTGCCATGCTCTGCAGCACAGGGCCGACGGACCCTAAGTCAACGGGCAACAAATGGGCACACAGCATTTCTCACGCTCACCGGCTTTGTGCTTACTCTGTCAGCCACGGCAAGACCTGTCAACTGCTGACCACTTCATCGGACCCCCAGAGAAACGGCGAGAACCATGGAGAAGAAGGCGGCAGACAGACGAGTCAAATGAAGGACCTCTTAGGTCCAGAGGGATCCTATCCAGCAAATTTCAATAGAGAGTCCTAGAAGATGGAGACTGTCTCGCCCTTTTATTTATTTTTTAAATTTACTTCAAAATGAACTTGATAAGGTATGCCAAAGTTGTTCACATCGTTGCCTTGCAGGAATAAATTTTTGGGCTCCAGTCTCCGCCTGGAGTCTTTCTGCATGAATTCTACACGTTCTACCTGTGAATGTGTGGGTTCTCTCCAGGTACCCCCTTCTCCTATAGACTAAAAATATAACAGTTGGGTTAATTGATTTGTCTTGTGAATACTTTCCTAGAATTGCATTCAAAAAAAATCAATAGCAGTAAACATCTTTTAATGATTTCATTCTAAACAGGTCAACAATAAACAGAACAAAGTATTTTTATATAAACATGATGATTGTGATTAAAGATTATTTAAGCAGTTTACAAAAATAATCAACATATTTTCAGACTGATTTAAAAGAAAGAGAAATCAGGGTTATCTAATATGCATACATCTCACAAAATGTACAGGCAACACTTGGCATCTCATTTTTTTTCCTTCTGTTAGCACAGGGAGGAATAAAAGACGGGGGCGTGGGGGAGGAGTAGGAGCATAGAAAGATATTAATTAAGCAGGGATTGTGCATTGACTCTGTCTTGTGCATAATACAAAAGGTTAAGCAAATGCCAGGGCAACAGTGTTACTTCAAACAATGACTATTAGCTTTGGAATCAGTTGTGTGTCTGCTGAGGAAAGGAGTCTATTCAGACTCCTGATTGCTACTCAGCACGACGTCTGTAGAGAAGGCAGGGGGTGGTGGTTTCAGAGCTGGGGTGGGAGTCACTCTATTTCAGTCTGTCATTAAATTAGCTGAAGGTAGCAGAGGTTGAGAACACACAATTATTGGTGTGAGTAAGGCGATTGGGTGGAGAGGAATGACGCATAAACAAGATGGCAATAGAGAGAACGACGAAACAGTTGGCGGTCAGCATAAGCACGGTGACGAGGAAAGGAGGTAAGGGATACGTTTTCCTTATGATAAACTAAAACGTTTTGCCAAAGACAACCTGAAACACCCAGTTAGCTTTTGCGTCAGGTCACTTTGCCCCCTCGTGAGTTCTTACCCCTCCTTTGGTGCCCAGTTTCCCTTGGGTATTTTCTTGACATTATACCTTAAGCTAATTATGAAAACTGTTTTGGTGAAAGTTTCTAGAAAAATTCTAATGTTTTAGTGTCTTGTTCATAATTGAGGGTAGGATGAGCAAGAGGACAAAGAAATGATGTCTCAAATACAAGTTGGTGAGTTGACCTTTGTTTATAGGAATGCGTAGCTTAAAGAAGGCTGTAAAGTCAAGATGGCTTGGAATAGAGCGAAAGGATTCAGTTCAGGCTTCTGATCAGGATGCCTCTCGACTGCCTCACTTTAGCTACATTCCTATGGGTGGAGTCCCAGAAGGAACCCAAAACCTGCTCCATATCCTTTCTGCCTACGTAATGCCTTGGGATGCCCACAAAACTGCTGGGGACAGGAATGTTTGGGCTTCCTTCCTTCCTGTTAACTTGGTCAAATGATCCTGGATAAGTGGAAGGGTAAAATAACCCTACAAAGAGTGTTGATTGCTATCACTAAAAAGGCAAATAAAGCCAAAAGAAAAGAAAAAAAGAATATCAATTTACAGTAGATCCCCAGTTCTCATAGGAGTTAGGTTAGGAACCACAACTGCCATGAATAGTTAAAGACATCTTCCAAAAATGCTTATATAACTGCTTATTTTCTAACCAAATATACCTTAATGTATAATAATATGCACAGTAGAAACTGTCTTAGCACAACTGCAGAACCTAATATCTACAGTCTTTCAGATTGTCGCTCTAAGGGTACAGCCAATCAGTATTGAGGAAAATAAATGGCACTCCTGAATTGGCTGCTTTGCCAATGTCAGACAGCAGCATGTCAAATAGCATTGCATCTATGTATTTCAGCTTCCAAAGCTGCATTTCCCTTCAAATATTTTAGATATGCTTTCTAAAAAAAATAGGCTAATTTTTAAAACCCAAACTGGGTTTCACAAAACAGTTGTTCCGTAAATCCAACAGGAAAAGTCCCTTTCTAACGTTAATCTGGTCACAGATAAATCAGAAATGTCAAAAAGTAAAAAAAAAAAAAAAAAAAGAAAAAAAAAAAGAAAAATCCAGCTGGCATTGTAAAACCAAAGAGGGAATGGAGAGGAACTCAAAGGTCCAGTTTGTAACTTTTATTAAAAATATATGTTTTTTACATATTTATTAAAACTATGGGACCAGTGGTATCCCAGCATTACCGGGAGGAGATGGAGGACCTCGATTTCTTCACAGATTGTCTGTATCATACCATCACAACAAATTATATATTGCGGAGAATTACCCTTTCTCCATCAGGCTCTTGATCTTTAAGGTTGAAGAAGAGTCAGTGAGTTGAATTCATGAATTCCATTTATTAAGACCAAAATACAGCTGGTCCACTTGTTCGTGCTATTGTTATGGGCTAACAAAGCAAAATGGCCTCAAACAACAGTTTGCAATTCCCTTTGTTAGCCTCTATCTAAGCTAGACATTCCCTAGTGCAGGGGTCCCCAAACTACGGCCCGCGGGCCGGATCCGGCCCGCCTCCACATTTGGTCCGGCCCCCTGAACAATACCAGAGAGCATTCAGATTTTTTTCCATTTATTGTATTTTCCGGTTTATATGTGGATTTTTCTTCAACCACCAGGGGGCTCCTTAGCAGGAAGTGTGTCCTGTAAATTGTGGGGTGCATTGCTGCCATCTGTTGGACTTTTAGGGAACTGCTTGACTTTTAGTACAGTTGCTAGCGGTAGAGCAGATGAACACACGTGTCTGTTATGAACGCCGCATTCCAGGTCGAGTTCTTCAAAGCAATGCCTGTAAGTAGCAGCTTATACTTCAAAACGAGCCTTTATGTTACCATATGAGAAATTAATATGTTAAATTTACATTCCCTCAATGGAATATATACTAGTCAGTCCCAGTCACCGTTTCACTCATGGGTTTTGGCCATGTGCTTTCTGGGTAAAAATCAATCGAGAAACGTACCCCCCCCATCAACAATCTCTGGCCCCCCACCAGAGAAGGGAAAAGTTATTTGGCCCTCACAGGAAAAAGTTTGGGGACCACTGCCCTAGTGTGTCATTTCCATTAGCCTCAGCTTTG
Organism: Poecilia mexicana; assembly: GCF_051168715.1. Classification (NCBI taxonomy): domain Eukaryota; kingdom Metazoa; phylum Chordata; class Actinopteri; order Cyprinodontiformes; family Poeciliidae; genus Poecilia; species Poecilia mexicana. The sequence continues at coordinate 26,476,455 of NW_028263384.1, read as the reverse complement.
CGCGCATGCTCTATGTAACTGCATGTGTGTGTATATGAGCATGGAAATAGCTAAAAGAGATGGAGTGAAAAGCAGAAGTATTTATTCTCAACAAAAATATATTTTATATAATATATACACACGTGTGTGTAAACGTTATATGCTTTAAGGCAGGGGTGCCCAAAGTCGGTCCTCGAGGGCCGGCATCCTGCATGTTTTAGTTCTCTCCATGGTTTAACGCACCTGGATCAAATGATGGCTCGTTAGAAGACCTAAGAGGAACACTGACATGCTGAAAAGGTTGTTACCATCAGCAGGGAGAGAACTAAAACGGGCAGGACGCCGGCCCTCGAGGACCGACTTTGGGCACCCCTGCTTTAAGGGGATCCAAATACAAAAATGTAATTGTAAATGGACATCAACTATTCAGTGATATGTGAAACCTTGCTAGCCTTATTCTATTTTCTGTCCTCACATCAAATAAATAAATGAATAGTAAATAAATAAACGCAAATTTCTCATTGTCACGCAATTTAGTTCTCCTAATTGGGAATCTTTCTAGACCGGACCCAAAAATGACAAAAAATATAATTTCAGGCTTCAGAGGTCTACAATTTTTTTGCAGTGTCCTATAAAATGGCTTAAATTATATGTAGAATAAAATACAAATTCAATTCAGGAACCTTTATAATAGACAAAAAAAAAAGTCATTTAGCTAAAGTAAGCCCAGAACCTGCTTCTTAACATGCAAGGACTTACAGTGAGCCTATTGAACAGCAGAAACCGGCTTTAAACTAGAATAAATTACTGCATCAAAATGACAAAAAAAGGTGGAAATAAACAAACCAGTAAAGCGGAGAAAACCTAATGGTAGAAGCCCCTTTTGTATTGAGAGAAATTACAGGAGCGTTTGATTTGCGCCGAGGTGCCATCCTGAACATATGGCATTTTAATTCCTGCCCGTCTCATCTGGATAACTTGGGGCCTGGTGAATATTGTAGCACCTTCAGGGAAATATGGGCACAAGCAGAATGCTTAAAAGCAAAGAGCTTCAATTTCCCACCTTAATGGGCCTTCCCACCCCCTATCTCTCCTTTCTCTCTTGTTGGTCTCTTAAATCCTGGAGTTTTTTTTCTCTTCTTCTTCTTTTCATTTTTACAGCCCTCATTTCTAATTTTTTTCACTCCTCCTGCCCTCCCTGTTTCCCTTATTTGCATTGATTTCCCCACTTAGAGTTTGAGTGGACTCGGAAGGAAAATAGGCCTCTATCAAACCACACTTGTTTTCCACCACACACACCTGACACACAGAAGAGGACTAGCGGTGTGCACAATTTGTTTGCGGCTGTTCATTTTTTTTAATCGTCTGAAGCCTTTTGTGTGGGTTGACAGCTTGAGACTAGTGACTAATAAGTCCAGGCCTGGTGCTGTCCTGCTGGGCTGAGCAGTCTCTTTACACACGCTCACATACATACAAACACACATATACAAAAAGAGATCCCGAGCTTGGCTTCTTATCCCGCACACACACACACATATATACACACGCCTAATCATCCTTGTGTCGAGCTCTCCGCTGGCGATCACCACTCCACCACACTGCCATCATGGGCCAATTAAGTGGCCATATATCTGTCTAACAGTCTCCTCTGTTTGAATGGACAGTAGTGAAGTAGCCCTAGTAAGCAGCAAGATGAGGCCACCCGCAGCTAGCAGTCAATTTGTAGCTTGAAGCCCAGTTGCCACAACACTCCAGCATTATTAGGACTAGTAGCACCATAGAGAATTTTTCTGTTTGCGTGTAAGAGAGGAGCAGCAGCAGAAAAAAGGATGTCCACTCCTTTGTATGTGTGTGTATATTTACCAAAACAAACATTTCTGTTCTTCAGGCTTGCGACCACGTTTATATTTTCTATGAAAGCAGTTTTGATTTAGTATGAAATTGAGCTTATCGCCTTGTTTAGCTTAATAATACCAGGGATGCCTGGTATTATTCTGACTTGGATGAAAAAAAAAAAAGTTTTTTGCAGTAAATTTGACTGTCAAGGAGAGATGGTTATTTTTAATGTAGCACCAGCCAAACATAAATGTAAGCACTCTTTCATGCAAGTTGGCAGAATTAGACATAAATGGGCATAAGTTAGGTCACTAGATGGCAAGAAAGTTTGTCCAACGCATTCCTTTGTGTGTGCAAAAGATATGTTAATGGGTTTTAGTCATATTCTTACACCACACTGGTGGTGCAAGGTGATTTCAGGCAAACTTGGAACTTTTATACAATTGTAAAAAATAAAAACAAAAGGAGCTGGTATGTAAACTGCATATAAAGCTTCAATAAATTTTAAATAATTATTTTTTCTATACCCGTTTTTGTTATACTTATTCTTCCAAAGTGATAAAACCTCAGTCATGGTTGACATGGCTCTGACTGATGTTTAATCAGGTTGTCCGTTAGGTCCAGTCACACTTTGACCCCAGCTTACTTAAGTTGTAACAATTCTCTGAAAGTGTGGACAGAGCCATGACTCACCTCTACCATTTTATTTTACAAGTGACAGTTAAATGTGATTTTATGTGCAGAAAAAAGTTTATCTGAACCTATGTCTCATTGTACTATTGTTTGATTTAGTTTTACATAATTTTTCTGATATTCAAATAACACTCTAGCTACCTGATTACATCAGCATCAATATGAATTAGTACATGGTTGACTTTTGACAGGGATTTAGTCTTTAGAGACCTTTCCTTAAGTTAGAACAGAGGCTAATTTTGTTAGAGTTCCAAAAGGATTGTGCTTATTACAAAAAGCAAAAACAGAAGAAACATGTACTACACACCTGCTTTTTATATGGATAATGTAGAAACTTTTGATCGTTTAAAATCCTACTCTTTTTAAAAAGTGGGTTTCTTGATTTTATATCTTGCCCTTTAGAGAGGGAAAGTAAGACAAAGTGTGTATGTGAAGAGTCACACAGAAAAAAAAAAGTACATGAATCTCCAATGTAAATCAAAGGAGAGAAACTACAATACAGACAAAAAAGAGGAAAAGGCACAGTGAAAGAAATGAGGTAAAGCCCAGAGTGCTTTAGAGGTGATTATTCTAATTTAGGAACCAATGTAAATCTAAATGAAGTCACGTCAGGAGTCGCCGGTTGGACACAACATAATCACCCTGGGACTTCCCATCCCATCATCCTGCTCTCTCTTCTTTCCATCCACCTCTCCCCATCTCCATCTCTGAGACTCTGTTTGAGACCTTTTGAGTGGGTAACCTCAGCAACACCACACGCAGAGGGACCAGTGGAGGTATTATTGTGCTAGGTATTGGTTTTTGGGTGGAGTAGTCGTCGGAACGGCACTATGGGAAAAACAGGAACGCAGAGGTGTTGAAGGTTAGACAGCCTATATGGGCTCTCTCACAAACACCGTCACACTGATATTCCCATCTGGGTCCTAACAGATCGGGATGTGGAGACGTGTTAACGGAGCAGGTTTCTCCGTCCATACGCCCACAGAAGACTGCATAAGCTGTAAGCACAGTATGTGTACAGTGGATGCCTGTAAATCCGATATGTACGCAATCACAAAATCAATGAAAAAAAGGGATATTTGGAGGTGGTTTTGTTGATCATTGAAATATTTAACTACTGGAAGCAAAACTAATTTTGTAACCATGATCGATGACATTGAGAGGATTTTTCCAATAACATTTTGGGATCCATTTACTGTCTGATGTAAATGGATCAGACAGTAATTGAGACTAATTATATATATATATATATATATATATATATATATATATATATATATATATATATATATATATATATATATATATATATAATGATATAATGCATAATAAATATATATTAATAATATATATAACAAGTAAATTCTACATTTTGACAAATAGAAAAGTTATCAAGTATAATAATCCTCAAACATATTAATAAATATTCCTGTTTTTTGTTTTGTTTTTTTCAATCAAAGACTTTGCCCCCCATTTTAATGTCAAATCAAAGCTCTTGGTCAGCTGCCGATCTGCTGTGCCATCTTTGATCGCTGGCATCGCCCTGGAAGTGGGGCTGAAATCTGTTTTTACTGGTGGACGCAGCAGATTTGTTGATCCTGTCAAGCAGTAATCACACGTGTCTGATGTTGTGTGCATCAATCTCCAAAAACCCAAACTACACAGAAGAAATTAAGACGGCTACATTTGCTGAAAGTGATACTGATGTAAAAGCAGTTCATAACAGGGTATATATTGTGTCTCATTGTTGGGATGAATTATTGTTAATAACATCCCTGTTTTTCAAGCATCACTTTTGAGAGTGAATATTATTGTTATGCTTGTGTGACTCATACACAATGTGCACTGGTCCATTAGGTATATCTCATAAATAAACTAACATAATTAAAATCCAAATTTAACAATCAACCCAGATCAAGGCTTACAGATAAAGTCCGGACTCTGGTTTAAGATTATAGTTTGGAAATAATTTTACTAATTAATAAAAATTAACATGAGCAATTTATTGGCATTCTTTACCTTTATTTTTATTTCACAGGTCAATTAAAAGCACTTTAGTGGTATCTCACATGTTCTGTAGAAAAGTACCATTTGTACAGATATGGCTGTGGTTATTTCAATATGTATGTATATTTAATATTTCATTTTTCTAGTTTTTTATCATATAGTTTTTTGGAACTGGAAAACTAAAAAACAACAAAAAAATCACCTACAAGCTGAAGGTGAAAACAAACGCATAGGGACACAACCAACAATTCTAATATGAGTGTGTAGCTCTTAGTGTTTAATAATCAAGATATAACTTAACATAAGATAGAAATGACCCCAATTTTAATTTAGTTTCAAGTATCGCATGTGTAGCTTACTAAAAAAGTGAACATAAATGGATGTGTGTGTCTGCAGTGGTTTGGGGCCCCAGCCGAGGGTTGAAGCTCCTTGCACTTAGTGGTCATTTATCATGGGAAGAGTCCCAGATAACACCTGCCTTCACCGGCAGGTCAGGAGAGGGTCATCTGCTGACCTGGATGGCAAAATATTTAACCATCACCTCCCATGACCAACACACGTTGACTGTGTGAGGGCAGAGGGGAATAATCTCATTCTGTGACGTGTAGCCGAAGTGACCTCTCGTCTACATTTCATCCAAGGAAGCTTGGCTTTACCTCTGATAGAAGCACCAGCAGCAGCCTGTCAACCTGTGACGAGCCTATGCAGCAAAACTCTCATATATCCTTTCAATGCATATAGTAAACTATTATTTCTGCTGCTTTTGCACTCGCACCAAAGCAGACTCTCAATGAGGACCTAAGAATCTTCTGCATTAACTGTCCTCCCCAACCTTTTATACTTTAAGTCCCCCGTTTCAGTGTAAAGGAGAGCAGTGTGATACGGACAGGAATAGAGACACAGAGAAGATGAAGAACCCTTTTGATATAGTGCTGCAGGCAAAAGAAGAGAAAATTGATTGAACCTTGATGAGAATAATATCAAGGGGTGTGTTCACTTAGTGCTGGACCTGCTGCATGCGCCAGGGATTAAGACACCCTGTACATATGTATGATCTGTGCTGGGCTGTGATTCTAGGTTAAAAGGAAGCGCAAGGGAACAGCACATTTCCATGATTTTTCCTTTTAATCCTCTTCCGACATGCCCTCTGATAACACTGGTTTGGGCCGTGTAGAGATAAATAAGTCATAAATACATTCTGATAAAAGATAACTTAAAACTGTCTCACTATAAATAAATGCATATCCATCTGGATGTAGAAAATGTAGCTTCTTGAGCCGGTGCACATCATGTCCTATGAGACAGACACTTAAAAAAAAAAACTGCAAACGGACATAGTTAGAAATTACCATTCGAATCACTATAAACAACATTTACGAAAATACAGCAAATAAAACCGCTTCACAATACTGATCAGACTCGTGTGTGTTTACTTCAAAGTACGATGAAACTACACAAATGAAATAAAAGAGAATGATTCAGAGGAGGACGGTTCCACAGTCAGCAGCGAGTATGTCAAAGAATTTTGATTTGGGCTAATTTATTGGAAAAAAAAAGATTTTACTGTACTTGAACAAACAAAGAATAATTAACATTACACTGGTTTCACAGCATGAAATGGATGTAAATTCTGGCAGGTTGACAGACTGAAAATCATTCCATCAGACCTCTGGTGCGGTCAGATATACGTGTGCATGCATCTGTACATGAGAGACAGGCTTGTGTATATATGCCATCTGGCAGAGGCGCCTCACACCCTGAGCTACCCGTCCCTGTGTGTCGGATCAGAACCGGCGGACCGTGGATCCAGATCATTGCTTGTACCAAATACCACCCAAAATAAACACACATGCAGCACCAGAGCACAGATGCTATGAGAGAACACACTAATTGCAGTCTGTGGTTGTCAATCAAGCCTCCACCTACCCACCCCCTCCTCCATTATCTTTCTTTTTAGCATCTACTCTCCCTTCCTCGTGCCCCATGGAGATCCCCAGTCCCTCCCTCTCTCCACCACCTACTGGGGACAGCTGAGAACAATCTGGGGACGCTTTGAGACATTCATTAAGACTGCAGAAGTTGCTGAAGCTGCATATTTTCTGTGCGGTGGCATCGCTGCGGATGAAGATAGCCTCAGAAAGGTAAAGAGTGATCCAGAAACACTTATTGTTCTGTAAGAATTAGTTTGGTCCGAACAGGTATCAGGGCTCTGAAAGGGTTAAAAGTTGGTGTTGCACTTTTTCCTTTCTTGCCATATAAGCTGGCATATTAAAAACACGTCACAAGGGTCTATATGTGAAGACTTTAAGGGGATTTATAATAAGAATTTAAATCCCGTCACATCTTTAATGTGTGTTGCTTTTATTATACTACAATCTTTCAAACCCCCTTTTTTCATTGAGTTGATGACTACTGAAAAGATGCTGGAAAGTTTCTTTCCTTCACTTTTACAGGACAAAAAAGACACTTAAAGCTGACGGCTCAGTCTCTGAATTTGCTGCATATGTAGGTATATCTTAAAAGATTATTTTTAGGGGGAGAAAAAACATCATAAATATGATGTGTGCATGTTTATGATATACCTTTTTAGATGCCACATAATCTGTATATTGGGATGTGTTGTGATTGTAATAAACTGTACTACGGCATGATTACTTCAGTTAGTTTTGCAGTACTCTCACAATATTTTTTTCTTTTTGCATGACTCCTACTGGTCAAGTTATTACATGAATAATCTGACTAAGGTCAATTTCTCTGCCACCTCAAACACTTTATGCATTCGACATACTCAGGAGACATAATTTTCATCAGTGCAGACAGAGTGTCTGCATATTTGTGCATGGCATTAAGTAACGGGACGTGGTCATGTTTCCCGTCACATGCTACAGAACTCCACCAGGAGTGGAGGCTGTACTCCTCAACGCGGTTGTCTTGGATTCAGTTTCCGGTCTCGAGTCTCCCTGTCTTGCTGCATGTCCATGTACGATTCTATACTGGATTCTAGAGACTAAAAAAATCTTAAAAAGGAAATGTTTAACATTTTCCCGCTCTTATTATATTTATCACAAGTATAGTATCAAAAGATCTTCATCATACTTCAGGGATTTTTACTTGCCTTTTACCGTATTTGTGACAATCTGCAAAGCAAGACTTAATACACTTATCTGATGCTTGAGTTTATATTGTGCAGGATTTGTAAACATAAAAGGGATCAAGACATCAAGAAATTATTGCTGAGCATGACGGTTGTGACAAGACGCAGAATCAATTTACGCTTCTTCAAAACCTCCACTTGAAGCTGGTGGCAGGCAAGAAGGAGCCAAGATGCTAATCGCCTGAAAGATCCTGGTGTAATGCTTTCCCTCCCATTCAGCTCGGCTCTGTCTGAAGCTCTCTTTCCTAATTATCTCTGTAGGACATACATTAACAGACCAAACACAAATGCCATCGAAACTACAATGGTCCCACAGTTGTCATTATCGCAAGGCACTAATTGATCTTATTAGCTGGTTACAATAAGGTGCTCCTAATAAGTAGCTCCAAACATTTTAAATTTGCATTTATAGATATAAGCACGTAATGATTTGCTATGAAACTTTTTACTTCATTTGTTGAGGACCAGTGTTAGTGACACTCCTGTTGAAAACTACTAAAAGCATGACATGGATGGTGTTATTAAAATCGTGTCTTATTCTGCTAAAGGCAATATCTTGTATTTTCCTGTTTTGTGACCCAGACTCACCGATCCATCGCTTTCGGTTCATTCAGGAACCGTCATGAAAAAAGAAGAATCTCTGGAGTGAAATCTTAGGTTTTTAACACAAATACTATGGCATAATGTTGTGAGATTGTAGCAGGTAAAGCAACACAGAGGCTTTACAAAAAAACATATACATATGTGCATGTTAAGCTAAATTAAATCAATGAATAAGTACAGTCTTACATGTGGTCCAAAATGAACTATAAATAGAAAACAATCTTTGCGGCAAAAATTCACCCAATCTGATGGAAGTTAAAAGTTTAAACTAAGTTTTAGAAAGCAATTATTTTAGTTGGATTTGGATTTCGGCACACATCCATGTGGCAATATTAGTTCTTTCAGCCAAGGCTTTTCAATGAATTCTTCAGAGACGGTGTTAGAAAATGCAGACAGAAGTTAATAAAAGTCTAATCAAAATAACTTCCAAAGCTTTGGCTTCTTTCACTTTCTAAATGAGATCAAAGCAAGAGTCGAAACCATTTAGGAACGTGCAACATCACAAAGAGAAACAACAACAAAAAAGAGAAAGTGTAATGAATGGCCAGGCAACAAACAAATAAAATAATGGGAGAAGAATAAAAACAGAGCAAAGAGGAGGGATAGAACAATCCACCCGGGACGCTTCGCCTTTATTGTCTTGCCTCTTCTTTCATCTCATGTATTTTTGTTTCTTTTGTTTATTTCTCCATTTGAGACATTTAGTTTCTCATGTGTTGTCCAAAGGGGCAGGATGTTGGGGGTTGCTTTCCAGGGGGTCGACTTATTATCATGTGTCGAAAGTGGGTGTAAGTGTGTGAGAGTCCTTGTTTGTGTAATTATGCTCTCCACATTTCCATATTTGAAATGTGCTGAGCTATAATTGGCTTGATGATGTGAACAATTGTTGATTAGTCTTTGTTTTTAATTATTACAGTGTCAGAATCTCAGTTTTTGTCAGACTAGATTGGGAGCGTAGTCAGGCAGCACTTTTGTCAATACCGTTCTACAACTGTGCAGTTTCACGCAGAAGTGAAGCTCATACAGATTCTTTATATGTGCAGTATTTATTTCATTTCTGTTCATTTTGATGAATATAAACACAAACTATAAAAACAAAAATGTGTTCATTACTAATATTATGTAAGAGCAATGAAAGGATGAGAAGTCACAAATAGTCATTGCTAATAAAACTGTTCACAGATTGCTGTAAGGAAGCATAACAATGGAAAGTTGAGCGTAAGGAAAAGGTATTGTCAAAAAATTTACACAAAACAGCAAATATAAAGAGCCTTTAGAAAATTCTGAAACTAAATCGATCCAAGAGTTTGAGGATACACAAGGTGTGGACTCCACCGAAGTCAGATTTTTAAGAGCCTCTGTGCAGACGTGTCCAGGCCATGGGCCATAACTGTTACACTCTTTTTGTTAAGCCACTTCTAAACCAGACGAGATCAGAAATATGGGCTAGAGCTAAGGCCAGCATCTGGCACGTTTAGGTTCTTTTTCTGGATCACCTCATCTGAATGAAAAGATGGCTTGTTAGCAGGGCTCAACAGAAAATTGACTTTCTGAGGAGACATCTACTACCAGGGTGTTGAAACAGAGGTGGATACCGGCAGGATACCGGCCCCTGAGGACTGACTAGGACACCCCTGGACTAAGGAGAAAAAGGCTGACATCTTACTCCAAAGATCTCTTACACATGAAAGCCAGGTTCATCATAAAAATCAGTGTGACAATTTTGGGTGCCAAGTCATCTGCTTGCGCTGGTTTGTCAGTATTCATCCCTCTACTGACAAATGTTATGGAGATTCTGATTTTTTTTTTTTTTTCAGCATGATTTGATACAGGCCTCATTGCCAGTACCTCAATTTCAGGAGGACTATGAAAGACACCAGAGACAACAGTGCAAAAGAGCTAAAGGCTGATATTAAAGCAATTATTTTTACTTTTCAGTGGTATCCTAGATTAGTGACTTGCACCCGTATGCAAAAACTCATTTTTTTTTTTGTATTAACTCTTTGATTCCTGACAAATCATTTTGGCACTCCATGTGTTTTGTACTTTAACCTGCACCATTATTGCTTTTATCGGTAGGTCAAATGTGGAATTCAATTTTTCTTCATAAATTGGAGAACTACTCCTTTTTATCACCGCACCCAGCTGTCCACTACTGCGACTTGTGAAGAGAGGCTGGTTGTCCAAGGAGAGAGGACGGGCCAACCTGAGTACAGAAATGAAAGGAGCATGAAGAAATCAATTTTGAGAGCGATCTCTTTTTCACCTTCCACTTGGAGAAGGAGGTTGGAGGCAGTGGCTGAAGGGAGGGGAGGATGCGGAGTGATGGGCCTACAGGACACGTTAGGTCAATAAAGAATCAATCAGAGTGGGTGAAACCGCAAGCTGAGAGGAAAGGAGTGCGGAGTCGGCCTCAGCTACTTCATATTATATAGGAGGTTTTGGTACTGGATAATGACCAAACCCTGTAGTGCTGTGCTGCACTAAGCTGCTTTTTTAATCCAGTAACAGAGCTTAACAACATTTTAAATTCCAGTCGGTTGGAAAAAAGTGAATTGTTTTCTTCATGTTGGGAGTGACTCACTTCTCTAAATCAAGTCAAGTTTATTTGTACAGCACATTTCAAGAACGAGCTGCATTCAAAGTGCCATATGTGATAAAAACAAGACACAATAAACAAACATAGATTATGACATTGCAGTATCAAAATAATGAGAATTAATCAAATGCTGCAATTCAAACAAGACTTAGTCAATGTTCCATCTATTCTTAATTAAATTCAACTCAATCTAAATGGACTCTTAGCCTTGATTTAAAGCAACTCTGTGTTTCAACAGTTTTGCAGTTTTCTGGAAGTTTGTTCTACATTAGAGGATAAAAACTCCATAGCTGGTTCTGATTCTGAGGCTGCAGAGCCAACTATAACCACAAAACCTGAGAGATCTTTAAGGTTGAAACAACAGCAGGTCGTTAATGTATTTTGGTGCTAAGCCATTAAGTGATTTCCAAACTAATAGAAGTATATCAAAGTGTATTCTCTGAGCTACAGAGAGACAGTGTATGGACTTTAGATCTGGGGTGATGTTTTATATTTTCCTAGTTTTAGTGAAGACGAAAGCAGCAGCATTTTGGATCAGCTGTCTGATTGACCTCTTAGGCAGACCTGTGTTGCTGTAATCAATTCAACTAAAGATAAATGCATTGATGAGTTTCTCCAGATCTTGTTGGGACATTAGTTCTGGAAATGTTCTTCAGGTGATAGAAGGCTGACTTAGTAATTTTCTTTTGTGTTTCTTGATGTGAGGTCTGAGTCCATCACCACACCTTGACTTCAGGCCAGTTCAGTAGTTTCTTGCTGTAATAGCAATGACGTCTTGTTCTTCTTGAGGCACAAAAATAATTACTTCAGTTTTCCAAGTGGAGACGCTAAAGCATCTAGAGGTGTGGTTCGGAAGAGACGGTGTGGTTCGGAAGAGACGGAAGCCATACCTCGGGTTGCCTATCTTTTTTTTCTCCATGTGGGTTTGTGATTGATTGAGTCTTGCCTCAGGTCAGTCCCTCCTTCTGGTGAGGACAAATATGGAACATTTTAGAACATGTGTCTCCCAAAACATGATAAATAAAACTAGGAGCATTTTAGAAAATGAACACCATACTGAAGCACAGTGTGACGATATGTGACACCTGAGGAACTTTGCCAAATCAATGGAAACATTAGTTCTGTTCTCTAACACAGAATACTGTATTTTTTTATCTTAACCTCGAGCACATTTAGATTTTGCAGCAGGACAATCATCTAAAGTGCACCAAGTCCACCACTGAAGCTTTTGAAATTGTCAATTCAAAGTCTGAACTGAAGTCCAATTGAAATTTTGACCTTAAACAGACCATTTATTGTGGAAAGTTCTCAGAAATGGTTGAATTAAAAATATTTCTGTCAAGGAGATTGCACCAAATTTCCTTCCCAGCAACAGCAAAGATCACGGCCAGTTAGTGCAAACAGTTGGTTGCAGTTGATGCCACAAAGGGTGGAACAACAAGTTATTAAATCTAGGGTGTAGTCAGTTTCCAGAAAGGATCAGGTTTGGTTTGGATCTTTTTTTTTTTTTTTTTGTCTCGTTAATTGAACCTATAATTTGAGAACTGAATTTTGTGTTTGTTCACAACGATTTTCAGATATTTGTTTGATAATTGTAATTACTGAAGTCTGACAAGAAGGCAAAACCAGAAGAAATCTGCAACAGGGCACCGACTTTGTAACAGCACGTTGCTCCTGCTACTGAACGCCTCCTTATAATCCATGGTAACACAAGGTGTGTTGCCGACCAGATAACACCCAGAATGATTTTTTTTTCACCTTTAAAGAATACAACTTTCTGTTGCTGTAAACATACTTAGTGTTAAGTGTTTACAACCTTTAAACAGTAAAAATCCACTTATTAATCACATGAAATCTACTACTCAGCTCGTTCCCTCTCTGAAAACATGCCCAAGTCACTCTTCATTATAATTTCACTGGATGTGTTGTGACATTCCTGACATGTGAAAAATAATGAGGAAATGGAGAAAGGATAATAAAACAGCCTATGAGAGCTCTGTTTCCTTTGAAAACATTTCTTTGTCTCTCTGCTGGTGATGTACAAAGCTGCCACTTACACAAATAAAGATATCAATTAAGAGGCATAATTGAGATGGTGTAGATATATAAAAATGAATTTCCCAGAGGTGTCCTGGGTAATGAGTTCCATAGAGGTATTAAAGGTAGACGTGTGTCATGGGCCTTGTGAAAAAGCTCTTGTGACACTTGCACAAAGTGATATTGCTTATCTTTTTTTGTTTAATATGTGGATCTTTGTCATTTTTCCAGCCTGATCTTTGAAGAAATGGTTCCATCTGATTAGAAGCTGAATGTTTTCTGGTTTCTGAGAACGACTCGTTTAACAGCTGAATCTTTGGTGTGTGATTTGCAGGAGAGGGCGTATGTTTTGAATAACACAGCTGATGTGTGAAAATATTAGAAAATATTAGCTCATGTATCAAGCATAATTCCTGCATCTCCAGAAAGAACTTTATGCAGAAATGCCGTCAGCAAAATATCCGTCAAAGCCTGCAAGGGCAGAATCAAGACTCAATTAATGTCGACTGAGTCTTGGTTAATTATGTCCTCACATAGATATCTCTTCATGTAGCCAGTTTCACTAGTATTTACCTTTATACAATGGGTACTATGGTCTTTATTCCCACAGAAACGTACAATGATACCATTAGAACACAAAACTACCTCTTCACTTGCTACCTTATTTATTTCTTACATAGATTTAGTGAGGTGTTGGAAACACCTCAGATTTTGAGTCATGATGATGATAGTCAAAGGTGCTACGATCATTTTGACATGGTACATTATCCTGCTGGACGTAGCGATCAGAAAAAAGGTACGCCTGGATGGACATTATCAAAATCAATCATACAGGTATGACACGTATCAAGAAAATGTCCCCCACACCATCGCACCACCACCAGCTGGACCTAGTGGTTTGAGGCAGGAACAACATTCTTCCAATCTAGTATTGTTCAGTTTTGGTGAGGCTGTGTTAATTTTAGCCTTGGTGTTTTGACTTCTGTTGCTTTCCGTTTAGTCAAAATTGTCTGGTTGATCAGGGCATCATTTTTGCTGTGTTGATGCACATCGCTCATTTTTTTTAAAAATTATTTTATAAAAGTCTTTTTTTGGTCAACTTTTTGGTAGTAGTTCAATTAGTTTTACCTGTTAACAAAAGAAGGAAATCTCCTGAAAAGGACGCAAAAACAAAAAAAAATATCAGAATACAGCTATGAAGTAAACTCTGTCATTAAAAGAGTTGTATATCAGAATTGTTGAATGTTGGAACTTTTTTAGCAAGTTCAGGAGATTTACTCAAAAAAAGAAAAGTGACTGGTCAAGTTTCTGTTTCACTTTTTGGAGGGGATATATTTGTGCCTAATGACTCTCAAGGCTACTAAAAACACCTTCGGGTTAAAAGCCCAATCTGAAAATCAGTTGATGCTACTCAGTCGCTGCTGTGATTTATGTTTTTTGCCTTTTGGGGTAAATGTGAAATTGAATAGGTGTACCAAATGAAGTGGCCGGTGAGCGGATATGTGTGTTAAGCATGTGTTTTTCTGCCTTACCTTTTGTCCAGGGAATCCTTGGCCATTCCCTGCTTATGGATTTCCCAAGAAGTATAGAACCTCTGTTCCGTTCTACTGGAGGAGAATGCATAATGAAGACAATGTTAAAGGATAATGTGCAGAAAAAATCTACAAAAGTGACAGAGTTGTATAAGCCCCAAAAAATCCAGTCAGTTGCATCCATACTCCCAAACTCATCCAACTCTACAAACATAAAAGATGCAAGGTTCTCCATCTCTCTGAGGACAGACTCGGTGTTCTGCATATTGAATGAAACAAGAGCAGAACAAGATCTATTTTCAGGGCAAAACACACACCTTCAAAGCTTATTTTCAGTGCTGTTGGCAACCTGGACGACAAGGTCAAGATAAGGAAGTTTGGAGGAAGTTGAAGAATCCAGACTGAAAAACTTACTTAACATTGTCCAGTTAAAGAACTTGCCCCCCTACAACTGTGGGAAACTGTGTGAATTTCAAAGTTTGACACAAGATCAGAAAACTAATGGGCCAGCATATTTCTATATAGAAGCAGATTGTTAATAGTCTGAAGGTAGATTGGACCACAGTCTTCTTGAAGAATTGTATTGGTTACACATTTCAGTATAATGAAAAGAAATCTTGTAATCCCACTAGAGAACATCTACACTCTGATCTTAATGTCAAACATCTGAATAATTCAGTAGAGGCTAGGGAGAAAGTTGGTTTGAACAAATGAGTCTAAACTAAAATTATTTGTTTTCAACTTGATTTCCAGTGTTAGGACTAGAGAAATGTACGACCCAAAGATCATAAGTAATATCCTTACCGGGAAAAAAAAAGACATCACTGATGTGGCTTAACATTTTTAACAGCCACAAAATCTAGGGTTTAAAATTAGTAGAAATTTGCCCAAAAAAGACTAAAAAATAGATTTGAAACAATTAAGTTGGTCAGATATGAGAAACAGCAAGGTTCAAGGAACCGAGGAACCAAGAATAAAAAAGTGAGGATGAGTAAAGGGGTGCAAAAACACAAAAAATGAAAAGTAAGACTGGAATTGGACCAAGGATCAGAAGAAAAGGAAATGAAAAGAAAGAACTAAATCAGAGATGTGCACAGGAGAAACGCTACATTCTTCTAAGTTTGTATGTGTGCATCGTGGTGTTGTCATGGCATGCAGCAACCTAGCATGCCTTTTAATTCTGCTGAGTAAATAATGCATCCAGCACAGTCCATAATTTATATAAGTGGACATGCAATCAGTTCAGATTAACATGCATGATGCCCTTGTGTGTGTGCGTGCATGTGTGTGTGTGTGTGTGTGTGTGTGTGTGTGTGTGTGTGCGTGTGTGTGTGAAAGAGGAAGCAAGAGCAAGATACTAGGGGATCTCTGTAACATGACAGGTCACTGACTTTATCAGTGCAGCTCTTTGCCACTTTTTCCTCGACTGGCTTCTGCTTTACTTTCACATGAAACTAGCAGTTTGCATTGATTTCAAAGTAGACGTTACATTCTTGTGAAAAATCATGCGAATTTACACGTTATGGCTTAAAAAAATCTTGCAAACTGCTTAAAATCGAGGCTTAAGCAAGTTTAATTAATAACCAGTATATATGTCAATTAATAAAATTCAATACTATAGACTCAATTCAAATTCAACTTGGGAATTTGAATTTGGTCCCAGTTACAATATAATTAAATTAATGTCAGTGTGCAAAGCCATTTGGTAAAATAACCTATTTTTGGAAACCTGTTGCTTTGACTCACAATAAATATATTTTTAAGGGGATAAATAAGAGACTTTTCAGATAAATGCAAATCACATGTTCTTTATTACTTGAAATATTTATAACAGAGTAACTATTTGCCAATGAGGAATTTCATTTTTTCTCCAAACATAAGCAATATCAAAAGTCCTTGCAATAAAGAAAAATAAAATCTGAGTAATTCAGGGAAACTCCAAAGGAATCAGCTTGGAGCAAGAAATGTGGTCCAACATGTTTCATGTCCAGCTTTACTCCCAACTCCAGCTCCTGCTGTTTTTTTTTTCCCTGCAGCATGTTAAATGGCTATTCCACAGATAGATCTCCACCGGGCATTTGGTTTAATCCAGACCAAATGCTAATAGGGCTGTTTGGTTGCTGGCCATCTGCCTGGGCTGGTGGTCAACTGTGGCAAGCTGTGCTGAGCGGTGCAGTGCCTAGTCGCTGTGCCAAAGTCTGAGCTGTCCAGAGACCACTTCATAACCAGAGGACACTTCACGACCAATCGTCCACACTCACTCCACGGCGGGGTAATGTGGTCAAATTGATCTTTTCATGATTTTGGAAGCAGCTTGTACATCTCTCACTCCCACACCATTAAATTCCACATCAGAGGACGTTCTTGTTGAAAATTGAGCATTTGGCTGTGGCTACTGAAATTAGCTTTGATTTATTTCTGAGAGAAAAAAATAAGACGTGCTCTCTCTCTGCAGTTACACACAGGGGCTGACAGTGCTGTGGCCTCGACACCTCCACCAGGACAGAAGCTCACACTGAGAAGTTTATTTGTGCAGCAACAAGGCAGCTCAAAGTGCTTTATGTCATAAAAACATAACAGTAAGCAACTATGAAACAAGCTGTAAATGTTGCATTCTGCCAAATGTCATCAAGCAAATACACAACAAATCTGATGATCAACTTTCTACTAATTGAAAGCATTTCAGAACAGGTGGGTTATTAGTCTTGATTTAAAGGAACTCTGTGCTCCTGTTCTGCAGTTTCCTGGAAGTTTGTTCCAGATTTGTGGAACAGAAGATGGATGTTGCTTCTCCTTGTTTGGTTCTGGGTTGATATAGCAACAACTGGTATTTAATGTATTTTGGTGCTAATGCTATCCTGCAACCTTGGATGGCTTGAGGGTAATGTAGAAATTATCTTCTTCAACATGTGATGCTGTGGCATAAGAAAGACGAGACACATGTTGAGCTTCCTTTCACATTGAACAGGAAGATTTATTCTTCTGCATAATAAACACACTTCATAAACAACATACTTCAGGTATTGCATACTGCAAAAGAGAACCCTTAGCTTCATTACATCAAAAATGGCTGTAGTATTCCTTTAAACCAAACAATTATTCTTTTAACATGCTCCATATAGCATTATGAATCTCATCAAATGACAAAATTAATTAATATATGTGCACAAAAATATATTTCTACTGACCTGCGGCATAAGAAAGACAAGACACACACGTTGAGCTTCCGTTCACATTCAACAGGAAGATTTATTCTTCGTGTGCTCAACTTTCTCAATGCCACCAACGCGACAGGCGCCCCTAGTGGCTGTGTGTGGAATTGCCAGGAATAGCTGAAATGACACTAAATAACTTATTACAACGAGAAATTAAAGATACAAAATTAAAAATTATGTTGTGGTGCCTATTTTCTTAATTATTGTTTCCATTTACTTATAACTCGTTTTTCTCCATGCGCTAAATTTGGGAACATCACACAAAATGAGAACGCTAACCTTTTGACTCCAGAAATAGCAGACAAAACAAAACTTTACCATCATCTCAGAAGTCCAGGTTGCCATTTCTTCTAAGTAAAGTTTTTGGGGGTATAATAGTGGTATTTATAAATTCTGTCACACACTGAAAGCACTTCTTTCCCTAAAGCAATGACACAATTGGTAGAAAATTAATACTTGCAAAACGTGCCAATAAATCGACTTTTAAAAATAAAAATTGTTTCCAAATTGTTGGGGTACATTTATGCAAAAATATTGAGTCCCAGTACCTCAAACAAAGTGAGAAAAGTAAATAAAGAAAATGCAGAAAGTGCAATTTTGCCAAGTGCTGAAAGTAATTGTTTCCACAATTGTTTCCGTTTTTTATGCTTGTATTATCTCTGCTGGGACTTTTATTGTTAATAAAGTGAGCCAAGCATATTATAGCCTAATTCACACCAGTCAGGTCTTTTCTCTCTTTTTTGTCTTGAAGTCAGCAATAAAACTCAAATCAGTATGCAAAGTGCCACAGCATGTTGGCTTCTAACAGCAAGACATCTAAAGCTTTGTTGAAACTTTTGGACACCAAGTGAAGCCTCCTGAGCTGAGGGAGAATGCTACGACACAGACCAAGGGAGAATTAAACAGAGTATCAGCACAAAAGAGAAAGTACGCTTCTAACATTGTGTTCCCATCCAGTACTCTCATTCTTGGCTACAGTGTGGTCGACTTAACACACAAATATAGACGCTAATGCCCACAATCGTGGATTTTGGAAGGCCTAGCCGGCCTTACAGTGCGCCCGCCGGCTCCTGAATATGCATGGTGCCGAGCAGAGAGAAGAGAACGCCAGGCGAGACACAGAGGATTTGATGTTCAATAAAAGAAAAAGCCTTTGACATGGAATACGAGCGGGGTCCAGCCTCAATATAAAAGAACCAGGAGGGGAATTAGATGGATGGAGAATTCCTTCAGAAGTACAGACAGGGGACAGACACAAAAAGAGAGCTGAGAGGAAAGGAAACTGGATATTTGAATGTGTCTGAGTGCATTTGTGTGTGTGTGTGTGTGTGTGTTAGTTGTGGAACAAGTAAGGAGAGTACTTACTATTTAAGTAGATACATTTCTCTCTGCAGCCTCTTTGAGTATGGATAATACAAACCTATGATACATGCATAAGTAAGTAAATGAAAATCTCTCCAGCTGCTTCTCCGACATCTGAAAAAGCAGCTCTTACTTTCAGTTTTCACACAACTCTTACTAACTTTCTCCGAACTTTGCACAGCTCTTAAACATTACCTTTAAAAATCTTCAAGTCATTTAACAGGCTCTTCAAATTAGACAAGGCCCGTGGGTCAGCCTCATTACACTTCCTATTAGTAACCACGCCATAAGGCTGTACATGAAAACTGTTGTTTAAGTGCTACTTAATGTAGGGGGGTTATCTTTACAAGGAGGAACATTAACTAAATTGCCCAAATGACATATTTCCTCATTTTAGATTTTCATTGAGTTAAAAAAAAACAACAAAAAAAAAACTCATTTCATCAAAGACCATTTCTGGTCCATGTTAACGTTAATAAATCACCAAGCCTTTTACACAGAGATGGTAGTGCAGTCTAAACATGCCTGGAAAAAAATATTTCATACTTGTTTTATTGAAAAGTTGAAAATTGCTGCAGTAATGTGAAAATTGACTACAATTATTTAGCTGGACAAGGCAATAAAAGTTCATTTCATTCAAAGGTTTAGTGACAATCCAGTGCAACAATTCAGAGGTACAATTGCTTAGGATCATTGTGCTGCTGCATAATCCAAGTGCACTGAAGGTCAGGATTACAAATAAAGTAAACCAAGCAAAGTAATGACAACATTTTCCCTCTAGATTTTCTGCTAGAGGAACAGAATTCATGGTTCTATTCATAACAGCGATTGATCAAAATCCTGAAGCAGGAAAGGAGCCTCACGCCATCATACCATCATTACCCTGTTTGGCTGTCAGTAAAATTTGTTAGTTTTATGCCAAATGTAATGGGAAAAACACAAAAGTTCCAGTTTTGTCTCAAAAGGATGCAGAATATTTTGACAAACTTGGGGTAACTATTAGTTATCAGTGGTTTTGACCTTGGAACTTTCTGAACAATTTTTTTTTTTTTTACCAACATCTCTTTTGTGCTTTATACATTCTGAGTTATTTTCTTTTTCCAGATGTGTCATCATTTCACTCTTGGTGTAATTTTGCAGTGTCAGCCTTTCACCACTGTTCCATGTTTCCTCCATTGTGAATAATGGCTCTTATCGTGGTTAATCTAAATCAGGTTGTCATTCAGATTCAGTTTTTCTATGGATTGTCAGATGTAACCATGCACAGTGTGTATACCTTTACTTATTAATTTTATTTGGGTTAATGGAAAACGCAATGTATATAAATGAAACACAAATGCATATAAACTTAAATGTACGTTCAAAGCATTTCTTATGCAGTTCAAGAATTCAAAATAACTGCTCAGAGCACTCGTTATGCAATTCAAAAAAATTCTAAATAATAAATGTTCAGAGCACTTTATGTGCAGTAACAGATTCCAGTTCAAAAAGTCTTTCCCAGACTGTTTCAGAGTTCTTTGTGGTTTTAATTGTTCTAAAGTTTCTCGTGGTTCTCTGTCTTTTTGAGAGTTCAGTTGTGTCCTTCCAATACTACAATCCAATCCAGAATAAAAATCAAAAGGGAAAATAAAAAAGTAAAAGGTCCTATCAGCTCGCCATCAGTTCAGTTCTGTTCAGTTTTCATTTTAGGGCAGAAAACCTGACTTGTAAAGGGTCAGAACAATAATCAACAACAATTTAAATGCAATCATTAACTGAAATCAGTTTTCCAGGAAACATTAATACCATACATCATTTAAATAACTAAACAGGCAGTTCAGAAATCATGTGGGGCTGTCAATACAGTATTTCTTAGGAAAACTCATTAATTTAACTGCACACTTATAGTCAAAAAACGCTACTTCCGGATAGCATGCCAATCACAAAACGAGTCAAAAGTACAAAAATAAAATCCAAAATCAATTAGGCACCATAGCCAAATGAAACAACACATCTTTGCACATTAATCTGTGTTCATATTCCCCAGGTGCAATTCAATTATAAAAGTCTAAATTAAACTTCAAATTAGTAAAACCTTTTCTCAAAGTAGTTCAGTGGTTGCAGTAACAACCCTGCAACACAGGATTTTAAACACCTAAACACTGTTTATTTTTCTATTAACTGAAAAATAAGTACAGAGCTTACCACATGAGTTGAATGTATAATTATATGTTGTGTGGCAATGGATTCTGAAGAGCAATAGATGGTCAATTCTGATCAGAACACCTGGTTTTCATCTGACATCCTCAGCAGGAGCCAAAACTAACGCCAAACAAACGTTGACAACCCCTCGTCAGCTGACTAAATTGTTCCAAGGGATCATGTGACATTTCTCAGTTTCTTTATAATGTATTTTAATAACATGGATTATTAAAATGAATGAAAACATTTTGGTTAATTACAGACAATTCAAGGAAACAAACACTTCTCACTTAAGGCCAAGATAATTTGTCTGATGATCTGAAGCATTCAAGTCTGACAGGCTGAACTGGAGGAAATAAAAGTCTGTAAGGGTGCAAATATATTTACATGACTCACCATGTGTCTCGTTAAGGAATCATTTAATTGATTTTTAAAACCTAAATCCGTGCAAGAGTTGCTACTAAGATAAGACTGAAAATGCAAGTAGACAAATGATACAAAAACAGTGTTGAGATTCATGCTCATATTTCCACAAAACTGTGCACTGCATGGTCACAAATACAAAAAGAGGCGTTTCCTTTCGCCAGTTGGGAATGCTATGCGTGTGCGTTGGTTTGGGCGAAGCTCCACATTAAGTCTGTTTTTGAATGCAATTAAATCTTTGGCCTGATCCCTTCTGACATGGTAATTGTTATTTCAAACTCAGATTAATAAATCATGGACATCTAGTTAAGAATTAAAATAGGTCTCCAGCACTGCTGCAGCCCTGCCTAACCTCCACAGCCCAGTCTCTCCAAACACACACAGCTTTCCTGAGCACAGGAATTCTCATAGTTCGCATCCTCTCTTTATTCACAGCACAAGCATTTACAAATACATCACATATACACACATATGCTGGATTTTTATTGATTTGAAGTCATGAAATGAACATTTATGAATTGAAATTCTACAATAAGTATGCAATACGTTTATTCACAAGGTAAGCATCTCTCAGCATTTTTAAGACATTTTGGCAAATAAAAAACAAATTTCAGTCACAATGCAGCCTTAGAAATGGACAAATTAGCAACTAAAAAGAAATACTCCCAGGTTATTTTATGACTTTTTAACACAGGCTTTGTTTTGTAAGATGCAGTAGGGAGTTATAAGAAAACTGTGGAGTTAGCCTGAAAATTTGAACAACCACACATTATAGATACCTCTCCCCTGCTAGCCAGCAATCTTCAGCTTGAACAACGATAAGCCCTGTGTGGGGGATGAGTATGAGTAGTGCATACATGAGCATGATTGACACTGGTAAGACATTCCTCCTGGCTGTGATTGGTTGTTTTTGACCAGGGACATTTTTATTTCTATAAATGGCAGAAGGGCCACTTGGAGGAGCTAGATGAGCTTATTTTTTTTTCACAGATTAGTTGTCTTATATTTTACCATCATGACATAGAGACAGTTTTTTTTTTTTTTTTTTGCTCCAGTGGCCTTTATTTGAGAACAGCTAGTCAGGAAAGAGGGGGAAGACATGTGGCTAAGGTCATCAGGGCAGGAATCGAACCTGCGATGGCCTCCTTATGTGGGATGTGCTCTACCCCTGCACCACCACAACACCCCACATAGTGACAGTTTTAACAAATATGTAAAACATATTTTTCTAAAACTACCTACTACAGCAACACAAAACATGTGGAAAACATCTTTCTTTGCATAATGAATGCATGAGTGCCACTTTTTAATTCAATCACCAGCATATTACATTTTGATAGCACTACTGTATTCAGAAAAAAATGAGAGAACAGCACTATGACAAACTAAAAAGTTAAGCTGATCACTGTGTGTATTTACAGTCAGCCATGTTTCTCTCATATCTCTCTATTTCGAACATATTCACATATTTCTTTATATTTCTGGTTTATCATTTCCTTCAGCTTTTTCATGTTTGTTACTCTCTTGTTCAGTTGTCTTGCGAGCTCCTGCTCCCTTTGTATTGCTCCCTCTCTCTCCCCATCATTTGTACATAGGATGACAGAAGCCTTGTGGCCCGATGCAAAATTTATGAAGAATAATGTGCATGGTGGCCATCTCTTGTGTTGTCTTTTCCATGCTGCCTGACCGAAAACATAATCGTACAAACAAACACACACAGTCTCCTGTGGTCAACAAAGAGCACTTTAGCTATCACTGTGGATTAGCCTGACACATGTAATGCACTTTTAAGTATGCCGGGGCCTTTTTAAGCAACAAGCCTTCTCTACACACAAGTACAGTCACAGACCATCCCAACTCTAACCAACATCCAGCCAACTTACAGAAACTGACCATCTTCAATGTTCACATGTGCCTTCTTATATGAACATGTAAATTTACATGTCAGTTTTAACATACATGAGGATATTTCAATAGACAAGTAGCTGCGGTTGCAACTAAAACACTTTCCTTTTGTGTCTTTTTGTTTTTTATAAACGTGCTTCTTGCTTTGTATTCTTATACAGTTGAAAAATGTGTTTTCACCTAAATGGTGCCATTTTGAAAGGAAAACACACTTATCTATCGCTTCTTTATTCTGCCATTGACTCTTGATCATTTTTTTTTTTTGGATTGGAAGATCTTGGTTATTAATTTCACAAACTGTGGCCATACAAAATTATTAAGATTTTTTTTCCTTTTCTAATTCCAAATCTTGAAAATGAATCTGTTGCTGAATACTTATCAAAACCAAAACAAGTTTTCTCAGTCAATAGAAAGCTTGTATACAAATAGACAAATAGATTTTTATGTTAAGCTCGCATGACAAAAACATAAGGCATATTGAATTTTTGAGTCCATTCTCACAATTTTTTCCTTTTAAGGAAAGTGCTTTGTGAAAAAGGTTGAGAAATCTGATTACCCACATTAATTATACATTTTGTATTTTGGATTGAAGAGGACTTTCTAAATCAGAGTTTTAGCTTTGACATACACTGAAATTGCTTTTTTTGCTCAGTGGGGACACATTTGTGTTGCTCAAAATTTGTGTATATAATTTATATTAGATGAGGCCACCATTGCCTCCCTTAAGGCAGTGTGGACTAATATTTTTGATAGCTTGACTTTATCTTTTTTCTTTTTTTTATGTGAAAATGTTTGGAGATGAGGAGTAAAATTTGCATGCTTAGCCTCTGTATTGTTTTATTCAGACATTACCATTTCTGGATGGTTCTTCCAACCAAAGACTTAGTATCCATTTTTTAAGTATGTAGTAAAACTAATGATCACATTCCCGAAACAAACTTTTGTATTCATATTTTTATCCCTGTTAAGTTTTTACGTGCCGTGATTGTGTCCGGAGATTGTTTTTTCAAAACTCCAGTTGACCCTGTTTAAGGTTACGGCGAGTACACGTGCACATGCGTACGTGATGTGCTGCCTGTGGAAACTGCTGCGATGGATCAAAAGGGCTTTGAAATGTGTTTCAGCACCCCGTGACAGATCAGCATGCAACAATCCTCGGAGTGGCCCTGGGAACCCCCTGTGGATGACCCCAACATCCAGAGTGAATGCAGCCACTTAATCCAGTGTGTCATCTTAAACACCCAGGCCATCCACCTTCCAACATGGAGACGAATCAAAGAGAAAGGGCCCTCTCGCTACTCTCGCTCCCTGAGAAAATACAGCAGTGCAGAGATGACCTTATAAGAAGGCACAGATTAGATCAGATGGTGAGATGAGAGGTCACAGAGAGCGGAGGAGGTAAATTAAAAAAAAAAAAAAACGAAGTAGAAGTACTATTAAAAGAGGAAAGAAGTGGGGCAGATGAAGCAACAAGGGCAGGAAGGGAGGGCAGACCACTGTAGTGTAAAGAGAGATGGGTCTCAGAAGGATTAAGTGGTCATACCTAGGTTGTTGTGCTTGTATCTGAATTTAGTTGAGCTGCAGTGAGTATCACAACGTTAGTCTGGTGTCACTGAGTCGTTCATTCTGCATGAATTAAGCTTATGTTAAAGTCACATTCTGTCATCTTTCAATAGCAAACTTTAGAGTCATTTATTGTAACCTCATGTGACAGATTAGAACTAACTCATGCATAACTATGAAGTGGAGAAAGTAATACATGCTTTGAAACTCTTCCTTGGAAAAAAATCTGAATAGTGTGGCATGCATGAGTATTCAGATTCTGAGTTAAAACATTTAATAAGCGGACAGGAAGTTTTTTTGAAGTGTTTTGCACATTTTGTACAGTGAAATTTATGCCTGTTCAACTTTGCAATATTAGAAGGAGGGTTTGTGTGAACATCGGTTTTCCAGTTTTTGTGTAGATGCATTGGGTTTAGGTTTACACTTTGACTGATCCTTTTCAAAACATGAACAGAGACAAATCCAAGACATTCATTGTACTTCTGTCTTTAGGTTTTCTTGGATTTAAGCATGTCTAACCATGCTGAATATAAATCATCTCAAAAACACAACACTTACACCATCATATTTCTCTGTAGCTATAATTTTATTAGATAGATATTTTTTCTGATGTTCAAGATGCTTTACCTACATACTCAAAAGATCAGTTTTTGGTTCATCTGACCACAGCATCTTCTTCCACACATTTACTGTCCCATGTTAAGACTTTCTGGTCCCTCTTTTAAAAAGATCTAAATTGCGATCCGTTAACTGATTTTTATGCCTAAACTTTGCAGCTGCTTCAGTGTCACCTTTTGACTGCATCCCTATGTAATACTCAACTCGCTCAGCCTGCCAGTTAAAACGGTTTATAATGACTATCAACTATAATCCAATGTGGAAACATCTTTTAAATCTTTCTGCAAAGATTGTGAAATTAAGCGTTTCTTTTTCACCTCGACAGTCAGGGTCAACAATGCCTGGCTTTTTCGATCTAACCTCAGACCCCTTGAACACAGGCATATATAGCAGTTTAATTTAAATGAAGGGGAGACTAATTCTAAATTTTAACATCTTTCTTCTAATCTGCTTACTTTGGTTTTATTGGACTGAATTGGACTGACTTTGACTTACATATAAAGATGGACAAACTGTTCTTTCTGGTGCCACGGCCTCACAAAATCATATTCAAAGACTGCTTTGAGTCTAGCAGCTGAAGTCTGTTTTAGCTCTGTTGAACAAAGCAATGTTTTTAACCCAGCACGGCCCTGGCAGGTTCGTTTTGTATTTTTATTAAGAGGCTGCACTTTCCTCAAGTCACCACCTGAACAGCCTCTCCAGAAGTGAACTGTTGTAAATAAATCAAGTTTCTTCTTCTCTGGTGGTTCAAATGGTGCAAAAAACATTTTAGCTCACTTTAGAATGCACAGTGCCTTGCAAACTTATTCACTCCCTTGGCATTTTTTGTGCTTTGCTAGCTCACTACTTGATGACAAACTCAAAATGAGCCTTCCTCTTTATACCTGCAAGTAAAAGCTTTTTTTTTTTTTCTGGCCTCTCTTTACTAAAGCCGAGCTCTATGATGTGTGTGGCGTATTGTAGTTGTATGGACAGATACTCCAGTCTCTGCTTGGGAACGCTGCAGCTCCTTCAGGGTTAGCTTCGGTCTCTGTGCCGGCTCTCTGATTGTCCAGACTGAGACTTTTGGTGGGCGGCTCTCTCTTGGCAGGTTTCTTTTGGTAATATGTTATTTCTATTTGATGATGGTGGATTTCGTTGTGCTCCAGGGAATAATCAGATTTAGACATTTCTTTTTTTTTTTTTTTTTTGTAACCCAGCCCTGATTTGTGCTTCTGTCAACGTCAAATTCAACTTTGTCCTGGACCTGTTTAGAAATCTTCTTGGTCTCCATTATGTTGTTTAGTTAGTATACATATACCTATTTGTTGAAAAATAGCAGCAGAAAGGGATTTTGAATTGAAAATGTTGCTTATTTTGACAATATATGGTTTTCAATTAAAATACGATTAACTAATTACAGACTCTGCAATTAACTTGCTAAAAAATTTTAATCGACTCCCACCACTACTTAAATTACATTAACAGTTTTAGTATTTTAAGTCATTTATCCTTACAACACACAAAACAGATACTCAAACAAAGGGATGCTGATCATCTTTTCCTTATTTTTTTATTTTGTATTTTTTTTTTTTTTGCATGTGAAATGATGCCTTCAGCCTAGTGAACATTTGTTAACAACCATGTGACATTTCACGCCAGCCAGACATACCAACTCCTGGACCTTTTTGTACCTGTAATCTGCCTGCCTTAAATTTTAAAAAAATAGCCCATATTTACAATTAAAGAAAGGGATTTCAAATTGAAATATGTTAAATTATTATTCGGTTATGCTTTTATTATCCAAAATTTATTCTTCTTTAATCCAAATTAAGTTCAATCTGGTGAATTCTGACATCACTTAGAACCCAGTTAGGGATTAATAAATCAGACAGCAGGGCCTCAATCCTAATACAAATTTGACATAAAACACAGCAGATTTTCTTTATTATTGGGAATATTTCTTGATAAATACTATATAAAAAAAATCAACACCTGACAACACTTTTACTTGTTTTCAATCTGTGTTGTGATCATAACACACTTATAGTTTCACGAGTCAATGTCCGTGCATTTTGTCGTGTTTTGTTCTGTGAAACATCAAACTGGAAAAATGCAAGCTAATGGTGTTACCAGCTTTTATTCACAGCGGCCCTGTAATCAATTAATTTAATATGTCTGAAGAGTCTGCTGTCTGTAGGTATCTTTAAACAAGTCGCCATGGTAACTTCACAAATGCATGTAATTTGCACAAACACTAAGAGATACTCTATAAAAACATATGCTATATGCTCTTGACCCGCCTACACGAGCATTCACCCTCATTTGCACACACTTGAACACACGCTTGAGCACAATGCATCTTTCTCGGACACTGAAATAACTTTCTGCACAAATGCTTTGGCAATCACACACTGCTGTGACCCCAGAGAGCGGGCCAGCTGTGCGTGTGCTGGAGCAGTAACCCCGGCGTTAATTATAAATCAATGGGCCAACTGTAAGCGCACACAGAGTTCACACATGACTTCTCCCATGCATGTCAACATCCATGGGGTATATAAGCTGTTTAAAGTGCTGGGGTGGCTGCAATATTCATGGCTGATTATAACAGATGGCTGACACTCACACAGGGAAGCACACGGCACTGATACAGAACAATGATACAGACAGATTGAGAGGGGAGCGATGGGTTAGGGCCGGGGCATCATGAACTGATAACCACTGCAAACAGACTGCCTGAAAGATCCATTTCAGGCCAAAGCAAGTTCAAACACTTGGCAATTACCTACATTAATGAGCTGCTCAAATAGAAAAATCTGTTTGCAAGCTATTAAATGTTTAGTGTTGAAGGAGAGAAAAATGATTAAGGGTTGCATTTTGCCATTTAATTTTATTGACTTCCTTTTCCATTGCTTCATCTCATTTAAGTCATTTGAATATTTTCAGCCATTCTTGATTTGAGTTTTGCTTCTATTTTTGAGACTGAGGTGATTCTTGGTTCTGTTTTTCGAGTCTTAAAACAAATATATTTATTTGGCTGCACATTGGTTATTTCCCTAAAGGCCGACCTTATAATATTTCTTTAAAAAGCTAGTGTAACATCTGTACATGAATCCATAATGAGATAATGAGTGATCAAAGTTTTCTTCTTGCTCAGTCACAAGAAAAATCTATAGGTTTCTTTAATTTCAAAGTTGTTAATGTATAACCTGTCTTAACAGGTTATAAAGTTTTTTGGGTTTTTTTATATCTGAAATGTGCAAACTTTGACCACAGATTCCGCTCCACTATGTTATCTGTCAAACTATGGCTGTGTGATATAAAGAAGACATTTGATTGTGATGCTGTTCCTGAATCCTGCAACGACGATATCAATCGAAATCAACCAAAAAAATGGTCCCTTTCTTTCTCACAGTGGCCCAACGTGCTTTGTGACATTTAGGACATCTGCCAAAAAGTATGGCAAGGATCAAAGACAGACAAAGTCTATCCATCAGGAAAGTTATATCATTAGGATGCAGGATTTGTAGAATTTCACAAACAAAATAAAATCCAACATGGCGTGAAATAGAATTTTGTTTTGGAAATTTCTAAACGACATGCTGTATAGTGACATTTTTTGTTTTTCTTAAGGGCTGGGGTCGTTTTTATCAGAAAACAGTGACATTCCACCTTTTGTGCAACCTAACAGTACTGCAGCATTAAATTAAAATAACGTGTGTCCTTTGCTTTCCTGTCTCCAGTCTGCCATTGAAATCTTCAATTCTGGAAGAATTAATTAAAAACTAATTAATTAGAAAGTCTACAGCCTATTGATTTATGTCTCACTTACAGTAAAACTTTACCAGTTAGTTTAAACATTAAAACAGAAACATAAAACATAAACATAACAGTTTGACATCTTTACCAGTGTGATGTCCTCGTGTGAACTTCCCACAGGTGCATACGTTTAACAACCAAATCAATAATGCATACAGAAATACTGTAGCAGTGCTGCTGTCACTGCAACGTCAGCATAAGCAGCTTACACTTGGAGTAGAAGCAGAGGGGAGAAATAGATGGATGGAGACAATGATGGAGATGAAATGAGGAAGATCAATTAAGTGGTTCCAACGATTATATGTAACTATGAGTGCAATTATGGATCTATATAACCAACTGCAGTCTGTCAAAAATAGTGACGCCTCAGCATTTGGATGTGATTACCAACACAGTGCATCATGCAGAGGACGCAAAGAAGGAAAGAAACTGGATAATAGATTGAGACTGCAGGTTAGTTTTGGTGGTTCATTTTGTTTGATTCTCTAATTGAATAAAGATACAGCAAAACTAATATTGCAGGAAGTTCTCTGCACTGTTCCAGACATCAGGGTAACCTCTAAAGAGTCGGTCACCTTTCTTGTTGGATCTAAGATCTGAAAGTCTAAAAAGATGTTTGCTACATGATGCTAAAAGTTTCCGTTTATAACAACTAGCAATATTTTAAAGTTGATCCTTTACTGAACAGTACATCAGGGCATGAAATCCATTTTTAAAATAATAGTATTAAAGCTTTTATTTACTGTACACTCAAACGTTTGTTCATCAATAGTACTAAATGTTTTGTATTTACACACATGCCTCCTAAAATTTAAGCATAAAGTAATAAAATACATCTACTTATTGTTTCCAAAAGAATAAATTATGTATTTGTATGCATTCAATATGCATTTCTAAAACATCAACGGCAGCAAAGACTAAGCTGATTTTAAGTGTTTTATAGTGACTTCTATTGCTGCAGGTCGTCACTGCAAAGCCCCAAAAAGTAAGGAGATCATGAGAGTGAGCAGAAGTCAGGTCACTGAGTTGTCACATATTTACACCAACCGAAATCCATAGGTGTTGAGAAACACACAACTGGGCACAACGAACCACTGGCCAAACAGCGAGTCTCCTGCGTTTGACCACTGTTTCCGTATGCCTGCACACGCTTCCTCGCTGCATATTTACAGGCACATGCTGTCGGAAGTAAAGACAACCGCAGTGTCAACAGGCAGAAAGAAAGCAGCAAGACTCAGAGAGAGGGAAGAAGGAGAGATAAGAAGGAGGAAACAGATCTGGTATAAATCACTACGCTTGACAGATTCGGAAAAGAAAACAGACGGCTCCAGTAGAAATGTTAAAGTATGCGATTTTTACATGATTTAGCACTATGAATGACACTGAAGCATACAAGTCATGGTTAACACACACACACACACACACACACACACACACACACACACACACACACACACACACACACACACACACACACACACACACACACACACACGCACACACACAGAGAGAGAGAGAAAATACATACAAGTTCCTTGCAAAAAAAGATGAAAATGAAGGATCATTGCAATTATTGACAACTTCAATGAAAAGTGAGAAAAACTTAAATTATTTTTTTTTGTAAAAACTGAAAAATTAAAATGTTTACCAAGTTTGTCTTTAGTTTTATGAATTTCCCGCAAATGTTCATGTTTAGACAAATTGTGTCCTGCATTAAAATTTCCTGCAACAAAAACTTTCAAAAAAACATTTCATCATGAGAAACACTGAAAAGCTTCCAGCCTGAAGCCTTTTTAGCAGACGCACCTACAAAATTTTGTATGAAAACATATTTTCATACAAATTTTTATCTTATTCCTTAAAAGGCAGAAAGTTAAAAAGTAACACAATAAGTGTTGAAATGATGTGGAAGGTATTCTTTAGCTCCCAGTATATCAAGGTCAAATATATGGTTGTAAGTCTCTAATTTATCGTTTGCTCTGAACAGTATGGCACAGGTTTCTGCAGTCCGGTACGATATTATATGGTCCGGTATATTCAGAAAAGCTTTTCCACCGGCAGTTGGTCAGAGTTTACCGTAAATGTCCAATGTTACGTCATACTAGTGCAACAAAAATGTGATGTACGTTTACCCTGAGAATCAGAAACTCAGAGCTGCAAGTGCCGTCACACCTGAGTTAAGGATGATACTGAGTTAACCAGGTGACATAGCCAGAGAAGTCTGGCTTCCACTATGGTCGACTAAGTAGCTATTGTTTATTTTACCTGTCACAAACATTGATTTAAACACTTCCTTTAACGTGCAAACACTGTCCCCCAATCAATGGACTGTGTTGTGTGGCGTCAGTAGCGAACTGCTCGGACCTACAAGGGGGGCCATGAAATTGTATAAATCATTCAATGGAAACAAGGTGCAAGAACACTGGCATCATGAGTTCCGAGTGACTTTAAGCATCAAGATAAAAAGACACACTATGCTAAGAAATATGGAAGAAAAGGAGGTACCTTTTCCTTTTCTTCAGGAGAGAATAACAAGTACAAAAAGGAGGGACAAAGTGAGTGAGAAAGAAGAAAGAACAGCAACAGAGAGGAAGAAAAGAATCTGCCAGCTTTTGCGCTCTGTGAAGCTTCTTAGAGGCCTCGGCGTCTCATGTATATTAATGACGCTGTGATATGACAATAGTGACACAAAGCCTGTTTACAGTAACTGTGCTGGCTGTAGCCAGGTTCAAGATGTTTAGCATGAGCCTCTGCAGGGATTTATCTCACTGCGCTCATGTTGAAGGCTGCTCAGCCTAATGCACCAGCACAGCGTTTTTGTTTTTTTTTCTATGGTGCATTTACATTTTTTACATCACCCTCCCGGACATTTACCAGCAACATATGTTGAGCAACTTACTATGATAACAACTTTAGTATAAAAACATTGACACACACACACATATATACATACATATTCCTTCTGTAAATTATGTTCAATTCTAAAGGCAGCAAACTGCTGACATATGTTACCCTACAGAGAGTTTGCACTGTGAACGGCCTAAACAGCTAAAGGTACGTTTATATTTTGCAACCTGGAATATTTTGCCCCTTAGCTTAATTTCCAGAAACCTATCATTTCACTCTGGCAGTGAGTCGTGTGTGTTCAAAGCCGTCACATCCAAAGGTTTGCTGTTTATGTGAAATACATAAACCTAAGTAGAGAGGGCCACTGATCCTATTGAAGGAATATTAAGCTGTAGCTTCAGTGATCTGAGGAGACACATGGCCCCCCATCTCAACAGCACAGTTCATAATCCAGTAATACAAATTTAAACAAAAACAGTGAAAGCAGTCTGATATAGAACTGACCTCAAATTGTTTCCGAATGGTTTTAATTTAGAAAGTAAAGTCATTTCAAATCTTGTAGAAGCTGCTATAATGAACTCTTCTGATGGAGATAAGAGAGCAAAGAAGTAGTAAATATAAACCTCTATAATTTTTAACCTGTATACCAATGATTGGTGGAACAATTACACTTTGTAGCTTCAGGAGAAGGAGTAACAACTGCAGAAGTACCCAGTTAGGGCAATAAGCTGGTGTTCCACAGCCCCATGGTTGGGATAACTTTAGAGCTGTTGCACTTTGGACCAGAATCAAAGTCACTTCTAAGTCAAAGGAAGTCTGAAATATCCTTTGTTTTTTATTTATTGAATCATGCAATATGTGTTCCTAAAATCATGAATCACACACCCACACACAGCAGCAAAGGACATCCATGTCTGTTTCTTTCCCTCCATCATTTGTTCCACACTATTCTGATTTGACTGTGATACTTGCTATGTATTTTACAAGGCTAAAAGACTGACACCACAAAGGTACCCTGTCATGGCAAAATGACACCCAGATGGGATTCTCAAAATAAAGTCAATTCAACTTTTGATACCAAGGAATCAAAATTGTGTTTCTCACCGTCTCCCTGTGATGACAAGACGAGACGTTCATATAAAGTTGATGGTTTACTTAAAGAAGGACTTGAAAATGTGGAAGAGGAACTGGAGAAACTCTGGCACATAAACGCATAAACAAAACGCTCAGATGAAAAATAAAATCTCTTGCGTTGGTGACAGCTGAGTTGGAAAAATGACGAAAACAACACAGAAATCAGAAAATGCGGGACACTAAATGTGCGATTCAAGGAAGAAGAGGGAAATGTTTAACAGTTTCAAAGTAGCTCATCTGATCGTACTATGGGCAACTCATATTGAGCATTTCCACTAGTATTGTTTTATTCCCTCAAGTGGTTTTATCAAGATTTTAAATAAATTTCAGAATCTAATCTGGGGATAATATAGGAAATAAAACAATAATCTTCTGACTGAAGGACAACCCCGAGCCACGTTGTGATCCATGCTGGGGTCGAATCCCTTTAATCCTAATTAGTACAGCATAGCATGCAGTCAAAAGTTAGAATTACTTATGATGTGTGTGATATTTTAATAAGTAAAAAAAATAAAAACTAGCATACTGCCCATCCGCAAACCCACAAGTCTAATTTGATCTGCACACTCTTGCAGTGCACAGTTTGCCTCCAGCGCCTTCTCCACCTGCTTGGTGAGAATAAGATGGATCTCTCACTCTCACGTTCTCACCCTCCCTCGTCCACGGCTATGCCCACGTATACGGGGTGGGGGAGGTGTGGTTAGGTCTGGATGAGAAGAGATTCAAGTCTTTATTGAAAGATCATATGGGATGACTGAGGAATCCCATTACTTGTTGATTAAGTATTGATCCTGAGCTGTCCAAGTATTAACAAGTAAGCTAATACTTGGCTGACCCATGGGAACCAGTGGCTTGGGGGGGTTGTTTGTGCGTGTGTGTTTGTGCACGCGCAGCTGTCTGTGAGTTAGTGACTGAGTCAGAAAACAAAGTTGAAGAGGCAGAATGAAGCGAGTGTGCGTCTGAAAGTCTGACAGGTTGAGAGATAGAGGAGAAAAATATAATCAAAATAAAGGCTGGCGGAGAGAGGTGGCAATTAAAGTTTGAGATGACACTGAGACAAAGTGCAGCGAGAGCTGAATGCACACAGAAAAGGTGGAGCCAAGTAAGTGTTCATGGGTCAAACGAAGAATGAAAAAAAGAAGGAAAAAAGATCAGATGGGGGGGCGAAGGGGCTGAGAGGAGATAGGTGGGTTAGATGCTCAAGGCTTTGGTTGAAATGTCATGTGCTCACTGAGTAATGAAGATCAATTCCTTCAGTCTGCTCTTACTATTAAAATCATCACGACATTTCTCTATTGAATTGATGTCCGTTGTATAAAACCCATTTGCATCCAGACACTGAATTCCTAAAACATCGTCAGCAACACAAATTAGATGATAGATAGATAGATAGATAGATAGATAGATAGATAGATAGATAGATAGATAGATAGATCACAATGCAGTAATAAAAATTGAAACAAAAATAGTAAAAGTCTGATATTGCCTTTGGAAATGCATCACAAATCATAATGACAGCATTTTGAGGGTCTGATCTTCTCATAATGTAGTCTCTACTTACAGTAAAGTTAAATTTGAGTCCAACATGTTTACTGTTGGCATATTTTTTTCTTGCCTCCTTACATAAGAGTTACCGGGATTTGCTTGCCATCACTGGGGATTTGTCGTTCAGCGTCACGAACGTTGAGCTCATCTGTATCTAAAGTCAGAGTTGAAAGAGATATTCCTGCATCTGTATGACACAGTGAAATTGTACCTAGAAATGTACTACTGTTTTAGCAGAGTCAGCACAACAGAGCTTTGTGTTTTTGTCTTTATGCTTGACGTTCTGCCCAAAGTGTTGGTTTGAACAAGTGTAACAAGATTTGAGATTTCGTTCCATGCACTAAAGCGTGGCATAAAACAGTGGACTGGACTAATGTACTTTAAAGTGATCGTAACAATGATCTGTTGTAGCTGTTACATGGACTGGGGCATTGAAGTTTTTGCACCAAACTTCTCCAAAGTTACACAAAATCTAGAACTTGGTTTCTTCCTGTTGTGAAAGTAGAGTCTATCTAGATAGATGAATAGGTGGAAATGATCAGATTATCATACAAACTACTTCTCAGTCCAACGATCCTTAGAACAGTTTTAAATGGCATCGTTATGCTGACGTATTGGAAGCAAAGTATTGGAAACTACTCAGAGACAGAAGCCAGTTTCAAGGCATCAAATTGAGGTTTACAGCATTTTTGTAACAACTGAAGGTAACAGTTACTTGACTGACTGTGCTATAAAATAGCCCTATATGCCCAGAAAACACATGACACATGACAGGCTTTGCAAAAGAAAAGCCTGTCATTAAACAGAACGTATATAAACTATGTTAAATTAAAAGTCAATTCATTTGCAAAAAGCAGGAGGTACATTTACTGGATTAAGCTCCAACTACATATGTGGGATTTGGTGTGCACAGTAAAAATATAATGGGATTTAAAACCTTTTTTTTTTCTTCCCTATGTGTGTAAAACATATCACTGTTTCAAAAAGACGTACATTGGTCATATCACCTTCATACATTTCTCCTCACTTCTCCGAAGGTCCAAGCAAACTAATTAAAAATGTCTTTGTTCATCAAATATACAAAGTAATCTGCTTTAATCTGCCTAGTCAGTGTATCCAAAGCAAACTCCAATAAACTCCATGATTGCATTACATTCAAGGCTTTGATATCACCTGCTCTTCTTTCTTTTCTGTCTTCTGTCCTACAGCCACAGTAAATAATTCATTTTTCATTAAAAACTCATTACCACTAAAACCTCTGCATTTATATCATCACAGACTACCACCAAAAAAAAAAGAGAGAGGTAGAATTTATGTGTGTGGAAATGTAGAGAGAGAGAGAGAGAGAGAAATAATGGAGTTGAAATATGAGGCAAAGCCATAAATAGATTGTATGCTTTAATGTGATTGTCATCCTGTGGTTGCTCTTTGTCTGCAGAGAATGCAGAGTGATGAGTCCAATGAGAAAGAGATCAATGAACGACACAGAGAGGAGAGAGGGAGGATGGTGGAAAAAAGAGTGAAGACAGAAGTGATGAACAGGTTTTCTGTTTGTGTGTGTGCGTGTGCGTGTGAGGACGCATTTGTGTTGCATACTGAGAAAGTGAGAGCTTATGTATCACACTGTTTTCATATGCAGATCAGTTGGTGTTATTATTCACTGTTCACAATCTTCACTGTATGTTTATTTATGTGAATATACAGTGCTGTCACATAGCACTTCCATCTCTGGCGCTCATGTTGAAGGGTTGCAACTGATCAGCATTTATGGTGGGAGAAAGAAAGCCAACACCCAAGGTTGTCTAACTTCCATAAAACCTTCAGGATTTGTGTTTCTGATTTTGCTTGCACATACCTGTCTTCCAAGAAGCTCTGACCAGCTTCCCTATTCCTACCAAGGAAACGCGTCTCACATCACTGCGCTGCCACCACTGTGCCTACACATGGGGATGATGTGCATTGTTGGCTTTATGTTTGCATGAAGGCCAAAAAGTTTAGCTTTGGCCTCGTCTGACTACAGAACCTTCTCCAGGATGTCTTGTGTTTCCTCACAGTGCCTCTTGCAAACTTAAACCTACTTTTAGCTTTTCTTTTAACTTGATCTTTCCTCTTGTTTCTCTTCCATTAAGACCAGGTTTGTGGATTGCACAACTAAAATTTGTCTAGTCAACAATTCTCCCACCTGAGCTGTGGATCTTGGCTGCCTTGCTGATTAATTCTCTTCTTGTCTGGTTGTCAGTTTAGATGTTTTGCAATTGTGCCAATCTCTTTTTGTTTTTTTATATGAAGATTGACCCATGAGATGTTCAAAGTTTGGGATATTCTTCCATAACCTAACCCTGCTCAGCTTGGGCACAACTGTATCACTGACTGATCTGTTTATGAATTAGGTGACTCCTGAAGGCAGCTGGGTAAACGGGATCTTATTTTGGGATATTAGATTAAAATGACTGAATCCAAATATTGTTTTAGTGTATTGTATGGGCAACTAACATGTTGATTACTTATTATCAAATCATTACATATGCAAAAGCATTTACCAAGCAAAAAGGAGATTTTTTTTTTTTTAAATAAACCTTTTTCAGATTTTTTTGTGCTGTTTTATCCCAAAGTAGAGCCAAAAGAGGTTAAAGCTCTTTTCTTGGTAGAATTTGAATTGCAGCGAGGCGTACTAAAACAGTTTTCAACAGATCACTTTATGAAGTACGTTCTCGTCAACACAGAAAATTCTCCAAAAAATGAAAATCCTAACTGAGATGTACTAACAGATCTTTACCTGAATGTTTCTGTCTGATTACGTGGCAGACCAGGCCGGTGTTTGGCATTTGCCTCGTCTCTGGTCCAGTCAATAAGCCAGCGTGATTATTCAGGTGGGCCTCAGGTTTACCTATGTCCTTCTCATTGACTTGATGAAGGTTTTAGTCCTGTTAAGAAGCTGACACACTTCATTACGGAGAACATTCCCGTATTGATTAAATCATTCCAGGGTCTGGCCTTTCTTTCTCAGGAAGTAACACCTCAATAATATCAATACCCAGCTCAAATGCAAACACAATGATTTTGCACATGCACGCAACTTCGTGGACAAATGAAATAAAAGGAGCTCAAATTAAAATGTAACAAAAATATTAATTTTGGTCATTTTTTTCCCCAACAGTAAAATGCCTGTAAACTTTGGGTAATAGTAAAATGGATCAAATTTCTTAAAAGTTAAAGCACAGCTTGATCATAAAAAAAAACAACAAAAAACCCCCCCAAATACTTTAGACTCAGTTATGTTGTTTATAAATAAAAGACTAAAGAATAAGTCCAGCACTGGCATTATCTGAACAGCAAGAAAATACAAATGAATGGAATAAATTCAGACAACCTCTCTCTATCATACAGTTGATTAACAACATAATTTAACATTACATTTAGTTACTTTGTCTAACAAACTCACTAAGATAGCAACAAAAAGATAAAATAATGACTAAACTAAAACTAAAAAAATACCAACAGTAAAAATATTAAAAGTAGATACAAATAGAATAATAAAATGAACCAACAAAGTCACAGTTCAGTATGAATCCCCCAAACAAATTGTGTTAGGAAAATGGTACTTACAATGTAGCAAATACAAGGGCACACACATACATACATACATTTGTATCTAAAGGCAATCAGGAGTACAGTAAGCAGTTCACCTACATTTAAATATCAGGCCTTAATTCTACAAGACAACAGTGATGACTGTTGGCCATCAAGCAGCCAGTAGCATTTCCATTTTTTTTTTAAATATATAGCAATTTAATAATTTATATATTCATGCCAAAGCTGAGTAATCTCTCACAGACTTAATGCTTCACCAATGCAAAGAAACTTATCTTTGCTGGTCAGATTCCAAATAATAATTGCTCAATAATAAAACAGAATCCAGCATACATGTTCAGCTCCTGTCTAAGGATGATACCGAGTCTGTTTTTGATAGATTTATATTTTATTCAAAGCAGATAAGCACCATTTGTACTTGTTAGACTGTTGAGCAAAAGTAATGTAAAATTTATCAAAGCTTTCCTGTTTTCATTCAGCTTACTTGAAAGCATATTACAGATAGATGTTTTACATTATACATCTGTCAATTATGCTATCTCAGTCAAAGACATTCATGTTGCATGTTTCCAAATAAATTGATATCCCACATAATGAGGACTGAGTGATAGAGGCGTCAGCTGTGTTCAGCCTTTAGTTGTGTTTTTATTCATGTGTGCAAATAATGTAAACAGTCATTTTAAAGTCCTGAACAGGCATTTAATTGGATATAACTGCATATAAGTTGCATGCAGTAACTTGAAAAGGAAGAAAAACTTTAGTAACTAAATGAAACATGGGAAATATGGAGACTTTACATCCATTTTGTTTCTAACTGTAAAGCAGCCTAGACAGGGTCGCAGAGAAAACAAGTCAATAAGGGGAAAATGGACGTACCCAGCAACACTAGCAACACCTTGAAGGCCAAACCAGAGGTGACAGACACTCCAGAACAAGTTTTATGAGTTGATGATCATAACCAGGTTGAAAGCAGATGTTAAAATGGCTAACAACAGAGTATAAAAAACTGGAGTAAAGGAGAAGAAATTTTGTCAAACAATTGAAAATTGCATTTGAACTAAACTCCCTGTGTAGTCAGCTGATCAAAGGTTTAAGACCATAGTCCTAACAAGCTCAAGTCTGTACTTTAACATCCTTTCTCATCAGGCATTTACCCTGTCATGATGGCAAATAGAAAAAAAAAAAGCTTTTATATTTTTCCGCCTATCAGGATTGTTGAGATCTACAAGCAAGGCATTTTGCTTGTGCATGTGCTGAATGAAGTATCATTTGATTATTTTAAAAGAATCAGAGGGAGATTCCCCTGAATATGGGGGTAGGGAGGTTCACTAGTAAACCCACAAAATGCATTAAATCAGAAGATTTGACAGAGTTGAAGAAGCTCAATCCTCAACCCATATTAAATGGTAAAGGGATTAGAGGTTAGGTATAATTTCCAAGCATATTTTTCTTATCATATGCATCATATACACATAAGAGCACTTTGGTATATTTTTTTGAGCCACACATAATCGGCAGTATCCAAAGACTGTCCCATTTGAAACCAGGCAGCAAGTATATTAATAAAACAGACCCAGCACATGACTAACCTTGACCCCTAACCCTACTTTTAACTGTAAGTTGTGGTACTATAATGGTGGCACTGTTACTCTTTGTACTTCACTGCTCAGTTCTCCGTTTTCCAAGACTTTTGGCCAGTAGCTTCATGGAAGTTCCCCAAAATACACACACTGGCGTGATTGTGTGGGCGCCACCTCGGTGATTGCCTATTTAGTGAGTAATTATCCTTGTCTTTCCCACTCTCAGCCAACACAAGCACTGATTGAGTTCCACTCATTGTGGGTAAAGTCTTATTTATCATAAGAGCCCAGTGTGAGATTTGCAGAGAGAGAGAAAAAAAAAAAAACAAGAAAGCAAACAAACAGAAAACCAAAAAAAAAAAAGAGAAGGCATGGAGTGCAGTCATCTGCAGCTTTGGAAGATAAGAGCTACAAAAACAGAAGGTCAATATGAGTTTGGAATGGTTTGGCAAGAGGGAATGGAGTTTCAGTCTTTGATTTTGTCATGCTAATGATAACGTAACAAAAAAAAAAGTGAAAAGTTTTTATCAAATTAGAGAGGTCTTGTTGCTTAAACCTTCTTTAACTTATCACTATTGCAGGGGGCTGGAGGCTATCAGCAGCCACCCACTGAAGTGGTACCTGGTGCACAAATGTGCATGTGCATGTACGTATCCACATACATGCACATTTGTATGTATGCATCATAGAAATAAAAACAAGATCTGAACATTTGAATGTTGGCACTCTATGAACAAGGTCATAGTTTAAAAAGATTTGTTCCTATATCCGACCAAAAACAATGAACGTTGTAAAACTCACCCTATAATGAGAAACTGAAGAGCATTCCTGCAGACTTCAGTCTCCCATGTTGTGTCCTCGCTCCTTCCCTACGAGTCCACAAACCATTCTTCATTGTCCTCATCTTCAGCTGGAAACATGGAATGTTTTCCAAAGTAATGTAGTCGTTATCGTCTCGTTATTCTGCTTCAGCTTGTTCTGATTCAGAATCTGAAGTGAGTTTTGCGTAAGCTTTGGTTGAGAAGCACTGCCATAGCAACACATTCAGCTTGGTCCATCTTTGTTCAGTAACAGAAACCCAACCAGGTGTCCTCATTAAATAGCATGAAGTACCTGCAGGTTTAAGTCGCCATGTGTTCCTTTAGATGTCCACCTTATTGGCAGAAACCGACAAGAACAGTAAAATGAATAACCACGCAGACAGCATGTTAATCAGCTGTGCATTTCGCCACCCGGAACATTTTCTCTGCAAACAAGCTGAAATCAAACACTAAATTTATCATTTTAAAATTTTAAAGCATAGGGTGATTTCTTCATGATATCAGCTGAGATATAAGGCAAAAAAAATAAAAGGAAATCACTGTTTTCTCAGAGATTTATGTTTTTCTGTTTGTGCCCTGGTGATTTGTTCCTGGTTTTTCCCTGGCTCATCACATTTAGATTGATGGATAAATACAACATGCATGATTTTGGTCTGTTAACCTGGAGTACCCATAGAAAACCCATGCACAAGGAACACATGCTAGCAACACACAAGAAGACACAAGCAAAGATTTGAAGAAAGTTATCTCTGTGTAGCAGTCAGCTTCTAACCTCATCTTAGCTTAAATTCAAACTATTCCAGCAAAAATCTGACTTCATTTACTCAGCACTGAGGCTTCAGTGAGGATTTTTCTATTCCTGACACAGTTTAGGTTGTCTGATAGTGCTTGAGCTCTAAAGCTAATCTGTTTCTTTGTGTTTATTGGTAAATCAAAGGTCTAATCAGCTGCAAAGCTGCTCAGGAGAAAAGAAGAGGACGAGAAGAGGAGCGGAGAGGAGGTATCAGCTATTTTTCAATCTAATGGCCAATTAAGATCAGGCTAAACGAGGAGGCAAAGGAGCATTGTCTTCTGCAGATCTCATTGAGGTTCTAATAAAACGTCAAAATGCCAGTGGTTTTCTTGCACGTGCATCGGCAAACACAGTTGCCGTGTCCCTTGATCACTTTGTCCAGGCCTTTCATTCAATTTGTTTCAGCTTTCCATTCCTGCTCTCTAATTTCTTGTTTTTTACTCTTCACCCTGTCATTTATTTTGCCAGAATACACAAACATTTACAGTCTCCACTCCCTCTTTTATGGCTTCTTCATCCTTTGCAGCCCGTTCCTGCACTCCCACACACTGGCTTTGTGCTCTAATCTCTCTTTTTTTTATTTAGAAGGGCAAAGACAGAGATTTGAGCTTCATACTGTATCAATTTTGCCCAGTGTAAATGACCTAAATAAGGAATTCAATACTGTGGGGTCTGAATAGGAGCGCTTAGTCCACATATTTATTGAATCCAGCCTTTTTGTCCAGTGCCAGTACGCTCTGTGGTTTTAGACTCCGTTCCAGTGATCCAACGTGGAATGGAAATCCAATCCGTCTCCCTCTTTTTCTCACTTTCTTGTTTCTGTTTTTCTTTCATCAAGCACATGCCTGGTGAGATGGAGATGAAGGGATGATTGTGGAGGGAGGAGAGATAAAATATATATAAGAAGTCAGTGAGGTTGTCTACACTGGTTGAGCCTATAAACTATGACCAATCAGATCAATCTCTGCAAACAGAGATTATGTGACATCAGTTCATCTCACATTTTATGAAATATTTTTGCTCAGTTGTCTGCATTGGCACTAATCATGTTTTACTTCCAACATGCTTGATGGGATGGGATCAAATGAGGAAAAACTGTAATTCTGCAAAAGGACATACTCATAATATAAAATACATGTTTCATGTAATTTTAGAAATAATCTGTAATGTGTTGGACAACAAAAGAGGTGTGACTAATCATCAATGCTACACCCCATGGTTAAGAATTGCATCATCAACCATCTGAGGGTGAACTAGCACAGCACTTATGGTGTTCTGGTCAGAACAAACGTTGTTCTTGGCCTCAAGAGGGCAAACAAATCCACCAGCTCTTGAGGAGTATGTTAATGACTGGACACTATTTATCACTGAATACTGACCATTGGATTTTATATTCACTGTCTGGTGTGCAGTGTATAATCGTAGGCTTTGGCACTTGTGTATATTTTCATTTGCTAATCAATAATTGTTTTACTACCAGTTTAT
The DNA here is from genome assembly GCF_051168715.1 of Poecilia mexicana. Lineage (NCBI taxonomy): Eukaryota > Metazoa > Chordata > Actinopteri > Cyprinodontiformes > Poeciliidae > Poecilia > Poecilia mexicana. The sequence goes on along the minus strand of NW_028263384.1, from coordinate 26,433,154 downwards.
CTACCTTATCATACTTCAAAAAATAGTGACTGGTGTTCCTCTCACATGCTTTAATTCATGCAACAACCCATCTAACCATTTAAAACCGGATTGAAAGAAGCTTGGACATATTCTTTTTGTTTGGCAAAATAAAAACTAGTGAAATTTCACTGAAACTTGACTGCTCCTCTACAAGAGAGCACAAATCTTTTAAGATTCACATGTTACATGTAACATTTTGTTAAATTTAGCTGTGAAAGACAGAAAAAGCATTAGTGAAGCAAGTTTTAAGTTTCTGTTGGTTGTGAGAATGTACTCTGGTGTCTATTTTATGGGTTTTGAGAGGCTCCGCCAACTCATTTCATCACTTGATAAAAATATTCAAGTAAGCAAAACCTGAGGCGCCTCAGTAGCAGAGTTAGTTGCACAAAATTGCATGAAGGTTTTCATCCTTGTCCTTTGTGTGTGTTTGTGGTTTGGGGGTGTGGATGTGTGACCTTTTTAAGAACCAGCCACACAGCTAAACGCACTCCCTTTGTGCCTGTCATTTACAGGTTGGCTATTGACGTTTTACAGTTTAAACTCGGGGAGTCGGAGAGAGCATGCTAGCAACATACACAAGGTCTCCCACAAAACTCGTTTATCTACAGACCAGCTTTTCAGATCTTATGGACATGAAGAGGACCAGCAAAGACTGGTGTGCTAACTCTGTGTATTAGCACACCTTCTTCCATGTGGAACCTATTTCTGCCGAAATGCTGTCAAAGATTACGAAGCAAGTACATCCCTACATTGTCGGTGATGGACATGGGTTTAAAAGCAAAGCTCCTTCCTGCTTCCACACGTTTGCTTTTGGTAGATTTTGGGGGCCGGAAAGTCACACCCATTCCGAATCGATAGCTGCATTTATTTCATCAAAGCCTGTTTAATCACATCTGCTGGCAGGCTTGCACATTGGAAAAGCAAGCGGACAGCTGATCCCTGCTGTGGCTACAGGCTACTTGTATGTCCCAGTGTGACTGCTGCCACGTACTTTCGCCTTTCAACGAAGGTTAACACGTAAAACATCTCTCCCCTCTCCCGGTCAACTTCTCTGCCTGCCAGCACCACCTTTGATTCAGAGCGATCGTGAAATGTACGCCCACATAGGGTGGATTGTTAGAATAGCTTTGGGGGGTAATTTTGCGACGGAGAACTCACATATGCTCTTTATCACAGCGAGTGAAAATGAGAAAGGAAGGAGAAGGCTACTGTCAGCTGTCTGGCGCCGTTGGAGAAAGCAAGATGGACTTACTGTGACAGGTCAGTGAACAACACTGAAGGCTTTCATAGGCTAAACATTTACATTCATTGCTTTTAATGGCCATCAGAGGTAAATTTAGCAATCCTCTGAAATATTTCTAAACTATTGATGAAAAAAGTTTGTCCTCCGATAGACTGGCAGGCTTTAAGGGCATGCCGGCATAACGCCAAAAGACGAAAATGGAAAATATAATGAATAAAATATAAAGAAAAAAATATATTTTTCAATTTCTTTAAATTTACTTCAAATCAATGACTACACATTTAATGCCTTAAATGTAAAATTTGTGTGTCTGCTTACTGTAAATAATTCAATTGCTTCTATTATTACTGATAAATTTTTTGTGAAAAAGTTGCACAACAATTAAAAACAAAACATGAACAAACTTTATGATTTAAGAAGAACTCAGGGTTTTACAAAAAGCGTGAGTTTAATTGTGTTTTACTTATTGATATGATTTGAAAAATGAAAATGCTAAGAAGAAACTTTGGATTCACAAATGTTCTCCTTAGAAACTGTGTGAGTCCATTCTATGAATTGGATAGATGAAACTATATAATTCATGGATGGGATTGAACACAATCTGTTTGGATCCCAAAAAACCTTAACATTTCCAAATATCCTTCTTCATGCATTAGATTGTTTCAAGTTGCAGATTTACTTGATTTCATGAATTACTTTCTGTTCTCCAACTAAAAAATATGTCATAGGTGACATGATCCTTGTTTTGTTTTTGTTTTTTTTTAAATACTTGCAGGTGTATGTTGTATAATCATTCAGCATTGGAAAAGAAGAGCTCAAATTAATCCTTAAAAGCCCTAAATTGATATGACATTCATGCCTACGATGAGTCTGTGTAAACTTCTGACCGGAACTGTAGCTTCAGATTAACAGCTCTTTTTGGAAGAGTTCCCTCCAAAATTGAACCATTTAATAAGAAAACAAAACAGAAAAGAAGCAGACCTGTTTTTCCCAGATAAGGCCATTTCTTCAGGCTATTTTTGACAAAAGACGCTGTAATACAAAAGCAGAAACACAAAATGGCTCAGTTCCATGAAGCTGTTTGTTTTGCAGGGTGCTGTTACCTTGTATAAAAAGCTCAGTGTCACTGTGACTTGCTGGGATTCAGGAATAGAAAAGAGCCATTGTTAATGTTCTTACACCTGGGCTGCTCTCACTGCTCTGTAAATTAAATACTGATGTGAAAATTGGACCATTCAAGTAGGGATAGAAGTCTGAACAAAATGTCTGATTAACTGACCAATAGATTTTTTTAATAAAAAAAGAGCTTAACTTTAAAGTATAAAGTCAGCATAAAAATTACTTCTGGACAAATCTCTCCAAAAGAATCTGTAACACATTATTTTAAAGAAGAGGCTCAAATTGCCAAATGAGCAATTTGAACCCGCTGGGATTTATAATAATATGTAATTAGACGCCTACATAAACATGAAATCTACACAAAGACAATAATATTACAGCAGAATAACTCACAAAACAGATTGATTGCACTAAACAATCAAAGGGATTCAATACAATATGTGGTTCAGTCTTAATAAACTTCCAGATTTGTGTGTTTTTCCATGGAATGTAAATTAAAAATATAAATTATTTCAGAGTTAATGGTTTATTAAATCGCTCCTTAGGTGCAGGCAAAATAAATGCCATAGGGCAACAAGAAATTCACATTTCTGGATGCAAAGTCATCAATCAATTAATTGCAGTTTCAGATTCAATAACATATAACCAAGTGTGATTCTTCGAGGTTTGCCAGGAATTTCTTACTCAATAAGGTGGCCACCATGTCCAATGAGCTAAAAAAAAAAAAAAAACACCATCAGGCTCTGTGCCTCATGAGGACGTATTTTAGCAAAATCAGCTTTATCCTGCAGATACCTTGATTCTTTTTTCTTCTTGCAGCTTTATTACAATACCATCAGAAAAAGCAATATCCGTACAAGAAAATGGTGACCCACAAGTTTTACATGAACAGACATCCATCTAATGATGAATGAACCATCTCTATGAAAATGGAACAAGCTGCAGCTGCTCAGAATAACTGTGAAGAGCTGCAAAAAGTTATTGAATATGCCTCTGATTTTACCTTTATAAATATAGGGCATTTATGCACTGGCTGTGAAAAAAACTGATTACAGCTGTTTGCTTTGTCAAAGACTTTTATTTTTCATCTGTTACTCTTCAGTAAGAAGTCAGATTGAAAGTTTCATAAAGGGTATTGTAGTAGCAGCACACTTTGGAGGGAAATTTACATCATGTCAGACGCAATAAAAGCCCACTCAAAAACAAAGGGTCCAGTAAGCGGGTAAAATGTGTGTGTATTCACTGGTGTATGTATCTGGGATTCTGCTCCCATTTCACAGGTTCATATGGCTCTCCATAGCAGATATGGTAATGCAAGATTAAGGAGAACTCTCTGGGCCAGGATCCAAGATTATGCTGACAAGGCACTGGCTGCATTTTAAAACCTGAAGTATGTCAAAGAAAAGCTGCTTCCTCCTTGAGCAGCTACTGTCAAGGTGCCCTTCAGCAAGGCTTTGATCCGACTCTTACACTGGCAGATCGAAACATCTTAACGATACCAACTCAAAGAGGAGGTAAGTGTATAAAGAGTCAGTTTAGCTAAATCACAAAATAGTAAATTTTCTCACTGGAGAGTAATAGCCATGAAGTCTTCTTGTTTTAAAGATCAGAGCGGCACGAGTTTGAAATTGCCTGTGGCTAATTTTGTTTTCGTGAATAAGACATTCAGTCTTTCCCAAAAGTTGCCACTGTTTTCAACAGTGTTGGTTTATTCTAAGAAACAGAGTTTTGAAGGCTACAGCCATGTGAGAAACTTTCAACAATGTAATAGAAAGCGTTTGAATTTAGGGGAAGAATATTTTTAAGAACTCAGAAAAGCTAATTTTTGCAGCTTCCACAGGATTACAAATGACGAGTACCAGCTCTTCTTCAAAATCATCATCATTTCTGTTAAGACATGAGATTTGGCACCTTTCTGATCATCTGCGATGGTGGAAATACATCTGCAATGAAATAACCGCAGCAACTGTTCCTACCCATTATTTAAGGTCAGTCCATCATTTTGCAGAATTAAATTTTATTCACCACTATTTTTTTGTTAAATCTCAGATTTAATCATCAGATTTTTTTGTCCTTAAATAAACTCAAGTACATTCACACTGATCAAACTGGGAAATCATGAATGCCAGGCTAACATTTGCCAAAAACAACATAGATATAGACCAAGACTATTGAAATAAGGTCTGGTGTGTGGAGATCTCATGCCAACTGGCAAGCAAGGAGTTGTAAGGTTGATGGTTTGGGCTTGTCTTTCAACCAGACAACCTGGACACCTTGCAGTCAATGAGTAAACTGCGAATGTCTCTGTACTCCAGAGTCAGATGTGAGGCCATCTGTTCAACAGCTGAAGCTTGGCCCAAAATGTGTCATCAACAGGACAATAATCTCCCAAAAAGCTGCAAGTAGCCATTATAACAGCCAAATAACCTTTTAATGGTCACACTCATGTCTAATTTAGCCACACACGCAGAACAGAAAGATAAAAACACGCAACAAAATAATGTCATGGCATTCATATTTATGAGGAAAACTATTATTTGCTCTTCATGCTTGCTTTTGATGCCATTTTTAGTTGCTTTAATATCCCGCTGCTTGCCACAAATAATGCTGGATTATGTCCAGAACACAGAGGCTAATTGAGATGTAAGATTCGCAACATCGAGCAGTAGATGAGAATGCATAATGAGAAACGGAGCTGGATTGTACACTAAATATATTGACATAGGTGAGGCTTCAGATCACGCTGAATATGCGCCGAGTCTTCTCTTCATCTGCTTGCTTCCCACACATGAACACACTCACCTACACCCACAACACACAGGTGCACATGGCCAACGACCAAGCTCAGGAATGGACGGAAACACAAGTATGTGCATTCACACGCTCTATATAAATGTACAGAGATTGGGACGCATACAGAACCATACGAAGGCTTCACAATCATAATAAAAACACACACACACAAACAAACACAAGCGCAGGTCAGAGAGTCCCGGTGGTGGAGAAACTGGCAGGCTTCCTTCCACTGGGCTCAAACAATCTGGGAGGCTTTTCTTTACCACACTGCCAAAGGCTGCATGCATACACGCACACACACACACACACACACACACACACACACACACACACACACACACACACACACACACACACACACACACACTTCTCACTGATTCCTTTCTCCTCTCCAATCATCCATTATTCTAAGCCCTCACAGGCATTGAGGACAATGAGAAGTTGAATGGGAGAAAGTGAAGCTAATTTGTGGACATGTGCTTTGTTATTGTTTCAATAAAAAATTCCCAATGAACATGACAATTACATAAGTACAACAAAGAGGCTTTTGGCAAGGCATCCCATCATGCATCTTCTGTACAGATGTCCCTTCAGATATTCTGTGATGGATCATTAGCGAAGCGTCTAAATATATATCAAGAAGTTGCTGGTGATTCTTCATCATCGGGGGTTGAAAGGTCGTAACTGTAAAATAGGACTGGGATTTAAACTTTGTGAAGAATTTTACGAAAGGAAAGAAAAATATTGATTTCTGTCTGACATGCAGGGGGACTGGATTTTAAAATAAAAAGGTTACACTAAATTTGTGCATGATTAAGAACTTCATTCCCAAAATGTTCTGTCAGTACATACATTGTACTTTGATAAAGTGTCCATACCACTTGAAATGTTAAAAAGTGCTGCGAACAGTTATTCTGTCGTCTGCAGCACCTCTGGACACATCTGGAGGCTCCTGGTTTCTTCTGTGATTTGTGATGTTATCGGCCAAGCTGTCCGTTTCCGTTAGCAAGTCTTGGTTGGTTTACAGTTGTGCTGTACTGTCTCCATTTTCAGATGGTGGACCCTGATGAAGGAGACTGATGTCTTTTAGTTCCTTGTGATTTCATTCACACACTCATTGTCAATCTGCAAGTGGCATTCTTGCAATTTTGGATAGTAATATTTTGGTCTGATGAGTTCATGAACTCAAGATTATTATTATTTTTTTTTATCTATTCCTTATTTGTTCAATTTTTAAAGCTGGACAATACAAAATAAGAAGTGATAATATTTTAGCAGCTCGTTTTTAGTGGATTTGTTCACACATTTACAGGTAGCACCTCTGTCCAGACAACTCAGGCTGCATTAAATGGACCATCATACACCAGCAAAAAGGAGCATGCATATGAATCTAGCAAAAGCGTAAAACAGCATTGTAAAAAGTAAAAAAAGTTCAACTCACTTGCATTTTCCTCACAAAGATTTAAGTATCAATACGTAAGTTTTCCAGTGGTACAAGATTTTTAACCAAGAAGCACCGTTACAAAAAATAACCAGTCAACCATCACAAATTATTGCTGTGTTAAGTTTTGCCTGAGAGTCAAAATCTTTTTATTAATTCAGTAAACTCTGAGTTTGCTATTATTTACAGTTGCAACACAAAGTGTCAGGTATAATCATAAAGTCAGTTTACAGCTTCACTTTCCAACTTATCTTTGACCTTTCATAATTAGTGTTTTATGGTTCAACGGTAATTATAACACAAATCTTAGGTTTTCTGTCTCTCTGGTTTGCCTTCAAATTAACCCCACCAATTTTCTGACAGCTCAAATGTCTTGTTTGTGCCGTCATAACTGTTTCACCAATTAGTCCCCTTTGCTAGGGATGCATCTGTTGAATAATTAGTTTAAGAAACTACAAAAATACCTTTTAATACCAGTCTGTAATCAGTCTCTATTAACTGGACGTCATAACCGGGAGGCACAAAGAGGCATCGTGGGTCATGAAATTAAAACCTACAACTTTAGCAAGTCTTGTGTCTGACCCACATTCACTCAGATTGGGTCATTTGCACCATTCTTAACCATCCTTTTCCCTTCCACACACACACACACACACACACACACACACACACTAAAACAAAGTAACAGTATTTTGGGCCTAGCAGCTCTTGGCATCCACTTCATGGTTTTGGCTTTTTCCCTTGCACTGTGACACACACACACACACAAATACACAAGCATGCATGCTCTCCTCTCCCATGCTCTAAGATCCTGCTCATCAGCCTTTATTGTCCCAATCAAAGCCTTGCCTCCCTGACCGCTTTCAATATTCAACACTGCAAGATGGTACATGAGCCGTTTGTCTCACTCTACACAGCCGGCTAAAGGAGGACACGACGTGTGTATGTGTGTGGGTTTTGTGTTCGCAGGCACGTACCCTTCCACACAAAGTGAAACTGGATAGCTGCGAGTTGCCCCTGACACCAAACTTAATTCTCCGAAGCGAAGCTGGGGATAAATATTTCAAGGTCATTCTGTTTGCTCTCTGTTGTCTTGTTCCGGGAGCACTGACTATAATAGGAATATATGCATGCCTAACTAGGGACTTTAGAACAGAATGACACCGCCTGCTGCTCGCTCTCTGCCTATCGGCACAGGCCAAGAGATGAAAGATGACTGACAGAAACACTGCAGTGGACATATAGAACCATGCGTCTTCATCTGTATGGTCTAGGGAAACATCTCTCCTGAAGTGCTTCTTTAATCTTTTTTAATGCCGCTTTAATCAGGCCTTTGCTGTAAGGAGCTGGCTTGGTTTGCCAGTCTCTTTAAACAGGAATTTTAAGTTACTCCTCAAACTGAATCGTCCATCACAACAGAATCTTGGACCTGGAAGGTAACCAATGCATCTCTCAGAGGCAATGTCACTTTTCTATAATAACTGTTGTTTGATTTGAATGGCAAGGCTCATGTATCATGTTTATTATCATGTTTATTACAGGACAACTTGAGATTATACCTGTATTAACTTGTTATAAGAACATCTTCCATGCGGTAAAGAATTGCGGTCAGCAACCTGCTAGCTCCTGGGAATGGTGAGTTCACTGATCAGAAAATACGTTCTGATTCTTGTAAATTCAGCAAATTTATGCTTGTAATTTAGAACAGTTAAATCAAACATAGTGAAGTTGGCAGACAAATCCAGCCTTGTAATGGATAGCCTGCTACTTTAAAGCCTGTTCATTAATGAGACTGATTTGTTTTTCTAAGGTCTTATTTCTGTTTAAAATAGATGAAAAGGGACTTGGCATTTAGAATCTGTTTATTTTGCCTTTTGTACCATAAGTGTATGAAATTCTGACCCAAAAACCAAGGCTGCAACAAACTACGACTGTTGTGTACTCCTTAAAGCTCTCATTTCAGGACCATCTACCTATTTGTAGACACAAATCATGAAGTTCTGCAATTTGCAGATTGTGTGCTATGTATAAGCCATAGTCGGATTTTTAATCCTTATTTGACACGTCTCCAAATAGCCTCATTTGAAGTAAATACAACTGAATCAGCTTGAAGCTAAATTATCTCATCAGTGTACTTCTGAAAGTGTTTCACATTTCCTTTTAGAGGTTTGAAAAAGGCAAAGGGGGCAGGAGACACTAACGAAGCGTGGTCAAAGTGCGAGCGAGGAGAGACTTTTCTTCTTGGCGATAGATGCAAAGTAATGAAGTTGACACCAGTGTCTACCCCATTAAGCCGAGCCTGCATGGACCATTACAGGCAGGGTTAGAGGACAGCCCAGAGCCACAGGACCCATCGAAATACACACACACGCATCTAAAAAACAAGGTGGTTTACACACATGCTTGGATGAAAATGTTGAAAATGTCCTCCCATAGCTTTCATTCCTCAGGGGTTCGTCTATACCTACACACAAGCTAAGTACTACTTGTGTCTCTTTGTAAATTCCTCTGTACAGGAAGATAACCAAGAAACAAAGTAAAGTCCTGCTCATTCTTCTTTCACGTATAGAAATATAGAAATGTTCAGCCTAAAGCACAGTGCCTTGTAGTGGCATTACCCCTTGACGATTTTACCCCATATTTGGTTGTGTTGTAAACACAAACCCTAATGTAATTTATTGAGTATTCGCATGTTAGAGCAACACAGGAGGGTGAATACTGCAATTCTGATGTGGAAATAAAATGAGTCCAGGTCAATTGTTTGTAGAACCACATTTCACTGCACTTACATCTGCAACACTTTTAAGGTGTGGGTCTACAACTGTCCCTTTGCTTGTTTGTGACTTTGTTTTCCCTTCTAATAATTTCTTCTCCTGAAAATGTACTACCCACATAAAACTGGCTTGCCTTACCAGCTTTGTACCACTAGAGACTGAAGAGACTTTTGTGCAGAACAGCACAAGCCGGAGATTGGCCAGAGACCATCTGTGAACATCAGTTTTTATGTCTCACTGCAAATTTTCAAGTCTTGACTTTAATAGGGCCTTTCAAACACATAAATATGCTCTGATGTAAACTATCCTACTGTTTCTCTGACAGTATAATTAATTTGAATCTCCACCTCAGCTTCAAGTGTTTCAGGGCATCTAACAGGTTTTCTTCCAGGATTGTCAATGTTGGTCTAGTCTGATCAAAGTACCTTCATCCACATATTTATTGCAACTACTTACATGGCTTTTGGTAAACTGACTACAGAAATGCAGCTTTGTTAAACACTACTTTTCTTCTTTGAGAAATATCTGAAGTGCACAACTAATATTTATCTTGAATTTCTGCAGCACCTCCAAAGTTATGATGGGCCCCTTGACTGCTTGTCTGATGAATGTTCTTTATGCCCAACCTGTCAGTTTATGTTACATATGTCAAACTCTAGGCCTGCGGGCCACATGTGGCCCGCCATATCATTTTATGTGGCCCGCCCCAGCATTTTATAGGCCAATGATTGTCTTAAAATAGGTTTTGAGCACGAATTGACTACAAACTACATCTCCCACAATGCATTCCGATTGTTACCAGCCAACATTACGGCTTCTAACCACTAGAGAGCAGCAGAGTCACCTCAAGCTGCTTATTGATTTTCCCAGCGAATAAAACAGACATCGACAAGATGTGTGTGAGTTGGTGTCAGGGCGGCAGGTCGCGCTAGACGTTATCTTGACCGACAACATTAACAAAAAATCGGTCATGTTTTATCTGTGAAATTACAATCACATTAACATCGGCTATTTAGTCGCATTTTATGTGGTTTAGTTAATATTCACCGTGAATCCAGATCCCATCACAAATTAAGCAAATAAATGCATCTACATTTTTCTCGTAGTGACAAAAACCAGCCCAATAACTTTTAATAAATTAAATTAAGCGACTTCACTTAAATTAGCATCACTTCACTCGCTGGGGTCTGAACGCACTTCCTCCTGGTTCCTATCTGCAGAAAAATCTGCGCTAATTCATCAGTCAGTTGGATCTGTCTGATCCAAACGGATCAACTGAACTCTGTGTTTTACCCTGCGCGGTCCAGTGTGTGCTTTAACTAGGATTTTTAATTTATTAGTTTTTTTTTGTTTTTTTTGCGTTGTTTCTCCGAAACGCACAGATGTTACGTCTGCAGCTCCTCCAGAACGCCGCTCTCCTGGGTAACGTGATCCCAGAAGGCTCCATTTGTTAAATCCGCTGGATGAGTTACTTCCAGCGGTTTCTAATTCTTCGGACTACGCATGTAACATGCGCAGTCCGCAGTGGTTGAGCAGCGGACTGCGCATGTTACAGTCTAATTCACTTTTGCATCATCATTTATTTCCTCAAGATAAACTACCGGCTCCTCAAATGGATTAACACAACGTTGCATTCTCTTTAGTTTTCTCTGGTTTGTAATGGAGACTTGAATTTAACACGTCATTTCAACCAAAGGTTTGTAATGCGCTTCCTACCAGACGCTCCAAAGCGTCCGGTCCATAACTCTTCAACACGCTGTCAGCTCCCGGTCAGAAAGACGCATTTAGTTCAGAGTCCATGAGATGATATTCAGAAAGGATTTTTTTAATTAATTGATTTCAGTTGCCTCTGAGACTAAATCTGTGCGTAAAGTCTATAATGTCTGCCCATGTGACTTGTTGACTTGTTTTTATTATGTTTGCTTACCTTTAAACACTTATTTGAATATTGTAATTTTTAAACTGAGCAGTAATTTTACATCCATGGAAACTCAAATGTAATATTTAAAACTTCAATACATAAAATCAGTTATTTAACAATATGAGGTGGTGTTTAATTTATTTTTAACATTGTATTTTTATACATTTATGCTAGGGGTGCCCAAGTCTAGTTTTCCAGAGCTACCATCTGCAGCTTTAGATGGTTCCTTCTCTAACACACCTGGACCATTGACTCATTATAAGCCTCTACAGAACTGAATGCGGGAAGTCAACCTTTTGTCTGGTGTGTTTTAGCAGGGATGCACTCCTGATTTGTACCGTTAATGTGGCCCGTTGAGGGGGGCCAATATGCTGAAGTGGCCCTCAGTGAAACTGAGTTTGACAACCCTGGAATAGGTGGATGACCTGAACTGTCATTAGGTTTGCCGTTATGCTATACTCTAGGCACTTAAAGTATAGCAAAGCTTGGGATATTGTCTTACAACCCATCCCTGATTTCAACTTTTCTACAACTTTCTAACTGATTTGTTTGTTTTGTTCCTTGTTCTTCATGAAACTGTTCACAAATGCTCTCTAACAAACCTCTAAGCCTCAACTGGACAACTGAATTTATACTGAAATTGAACTAACATACAGGTTTTCTAATTCAGGGACCTCTGAAGACAATTTGCTCAACTTTTTATTTAGCTGTATTGGAGAAAATTAGGTTAGTCTTGCCTACACATTACATTTTTGAGATTTTGCTTGTAAGAAATGTTGAAAACCCTGCATCACTATCTTTACCGCTCACAATTAGGCACATTGTTTTCATCCATCACATAAAACCATGCAAACACACAATTAAGTTTGTGGTTGTAAGTTGCAAAATATAAACAAAAAATTTGGGGGTGTTAATATCTATTTTCAAAGCTCTGTACCTCTGTGAATGTGTGTGTTGGTCTGTGTGGACTGGAGCAAGATGGTGGCAGCCTCCGTTCTCCCGCTCGGCCTGTCAGGGAAATATAATTTGCGCCTTCGGTGCTTTTCACCTGGCTCATATGTAGCATGCAAATTTATTTCTCTAATAATCCGAGTGCGCTGTGGCCCTCCTCCAGGATTAATGACAATATTCCCGGGCCCTGCCTCCACCCTGGACGGTCAGAATATTACCAACGCTCCTACCCCACACACACACACACACACACACACACACACACACACACACACACACACACACACAGAGAGACTTTGACATGGAAAAATTGTGTTAGTTCTACACAGAAAAACGGTGGGGTATTTGTCCTGCTAGACAATATAATGGGCTGGTGCATCATCAGATTGCAATGTCATTTTGAAAAACCTTGAATACAAATAATGTGGAGAAAGTGGGGGAGGATGGGGAGGGGGGAGGAAGGGGAAGACTTGGAGGATAGATGGCGCGTTTTCTAATCCTGTGCGGTTGTTATCCTTCATTTCAGGTAGAGTGGTGTCGCCATGACACACACACATATAAACAGTAGAAAAACACGCTGCTCCGTTATTCAAATGAAGTGCGCCGCATTGTGCAGAGCTTGCTGCTTTCCCCGGACACATCCCTTTTCTTCCCCTCTTCCACCTTTAATTAATCTTTTCTGAATCTTTTTTAGCATCCCTCCCTCTCCCTCACAACACTCCAGAGCCGTGGCTCTTTCTAAGCAAACAGTATGAAATATGGATACGGGAGAAGTATTAATTATAACCCCACGTTGGAGTGTAGGTGTGTATCTGTGCATGTTGGAGAGAGGAAAAGAGAGGAGAGAGAGAGAGAGAGAGAGACAGAGGAGGAAACGATGTGCCAGCGCCACCACCCACCGACTGGATCTGTCACAGGAGGCCGGGGAAGGAGAGAATAAGAATCAGAGAAAAGCACCAAGACAGTGGGAAAGAGAAGGTCGAATAGTTGTGTGCATGCGCGCGCGCGTGTGTGTGTGTGTGTGTGTGTGTGTGTCTAATAGAGTGTATAAGTGCCAGCTCAGCCTGTGTAGCCCTTCACCTGCGAACAGAGAGCCCCTCCATCACAGGTGAGGCCATACAAAGCCTCAGTTGGGACTGTCAGCTGCTGCCATCCAGCATAAAGCGGGTTAACTTCAGCTGTGGCTCTGCACCCTGACAGGCCACAACTGCTGGTCACTTATCTTTTTAATTAGCTTCTCACTCGGCCTCTGCTTTCTTGCACTCCTCCTCCCTGCGCTTCCCCCTCTTTCTCTCCCTGTCACTAATTCTGAGCACATTTCTATGAAACGCTTTTGGCTTCGCAAGCTCATCTTCCTCACACTGCTGTAAAACTTCTTGTACCATAGGGAATTTATGACATTTAATGTAATTTAATCATGAGTCAACATCTTTCTTTGATTTGTGGTTTTATTGAGTATGGACTCCAAATCCTTTCAACTTGCAGCTAAACCGGTATCTCTCAGTGGTTGGGTAGATGGATGGACAGTTTAGTATGTGGATAAATGGATAGAGGGTGAAATTGGTAAATTAATGGATATATTTGTGCTTGGCTGGAAAAATGGATGGATGGACAGACAATTGGGTGATTCTCTTTCATCTCGTCCAGCTGACGTGAGACGAAAGGTATTTTTTGACCTGGACAAGATGTCAGTCCGTCACTCATCTTCACAGTCATCAACTGTTTTATACCACTTCTAACTCAAAGCCAGCTTAAATGTACTGAGAACTTTTGCCTACGTAGAACCACTTAAAGACATTCTTCAAAGTTGTTTGGTGAGCGGCCAACGTGTCCTTGATGTTTTCATTAAATAGAACCAAGGGAAACAAAAACACCCATAAAAGCTTCATCAGGACAGTCGGAATGCTCTGTGTAAATACTTCAAAGTCCTGAAGTTAAGGTGCAGCTAGGAATGACAAGGATCACTTTGTTATCTTTTCTTTGACATAGATATTATTTTAGTCTTCAATGTGACAGAAACTTTAGAAATACCAAAACACAATGTTAATTGGAATTTCTGACTGCTCTATAAAGAGTACATTGTACAGTGTGCTTTGAAATTAAACTTTTTTTTTCCCCTTCTGTTGTCATGAGATATAAATGAGAGCAACCAATCACTGAAAGATTGGTGTTCCCTTTGAGGTGAATGTCTGATCAAGGGCTCTTACATTGTGTTTCTGTCGCTCTTTGTTGATTCTTAAGTGTTTACATATCTTTGCCGTCACCTTCATTTCCGAGAAGAAATCAATCCCTTCAAAAAACGTGAATTTATGGGCAAAAAATGTGTCATCGGAATTCAAAGGAGAAATATGAGAGAAACGAGTTGTGTACAAACAGAGTCCAGGTGAAATCAAGGACAGAAGGAGAATAAGTGGCTCGTGGACCATATAAAAAGCAAGAACAAATATCTTCTAGCAAACCAACATATCTAAAGTGTATGGTCATCTACCTAAAATATTTGAGAATGCTAAATGCACAGTATTCCTTTCTGAGTATCTGAAGTATACAACATCAAAATGTTATTGTAAGCCATTGTTTAAAAGTTATATGCATCTTCCCTGTGTTTTTGCTGGCTCTCTACATTTTTCTGTCTTTCTTCTCCAGTACATTCAAAATTACAACACACAACAAATATAAATGGAGGTACCCAGTAAACCAATTGTGGAAATTAGACATAAATTATGCAAAATTCCAACATTTAAGATGTCTACAAAGTGCTTTAAATGTGACTGTAATGTGTGTTAAATGTGCATTAACTTGCATACCCTATCTTGGTTGCATTGAGACCAAAAGCGAGGCCAGGCAAATTTTTGTCTTCAGTTCCCAAGAGATCAATACCTGGCCAATGCAGAAGTATTAATTTATTGTGGAATTGGGTCATGAAAGAACTAAGACTATAAGTTTAGGTCGGAACAGATTTGGAATTGGCTTTCACTAATTTACATATCTGGATAAGAAGTAAAAAGAAACTAGAATAGAATATCTATTTCCAGAGTATCAATATGAAAAATGTGTACTAACCCGGATTGGAGAATGTCCTCTGAGGTTTTCCAGCAAAAACAAAACAAAAAAAAGTTGTTGAAGTTATATTTTAATCACATGCTGTCAGATCAGTAGATGGTCATTTGACTGATGAAGCAAGTCAAATTGTATCTTTGAGGGGAAATAAGGCAGTTGCCCATTTCTGGTCTGAATTATGGGAAATCATGCAGAAAAACAAACATTGAGGGCCATGTAAATGACATTTCTATCATTTGGAATGCTGAGCAACAAAAATACACTTGATTTGTTACTCTGGTGCGTCATCCTTTTGGCCGTAGTACTATATTTATAACTGGAGTGGGTTTGAAAGAGTTGTTGAAAGTGCTGATGGTGAAAATAGATATACAGATTTAAGTGATCCAGAGCAAAACAGAAAACGAAAAAGCAGAGAAACGTACCAGCTTAATCCAGATCAACTCATGATCTCATTTACTCATCTAGTCAATATCAGTGTTTGATAATCATGTTATAGATATTTCACTATACAAACTTCTATAATACACATAATGCCTCTTATCTTGTGCCCTGAATAAGCTAAGAAAATATCTATTTCATATACATTTGTATTTCAGTAACTGGAATGCATCATATGGATTAATTACAAATAGACCGATGTTTTAAGTCTATATTTCCTGTAGTTATGATGATTCTCCACAATGAAAACCTGACATTTCATTTCTTAGAAGACTGGAATATTCCATTAAACCAATGGGGAAAAAAAGTTGATCCCTTCTTAAAAGTTATTTTCAAAATGTACTTTTAATCTGCCAGTCGATCCTCATCAGTATCTTATCATATTTTTAGTTATTGAATATGACTAGAGTTTGAATACATTTAAAAATTACAAATAGATTGCTTTTCTATTCTTTTTTAAATCAAAAATATATATTTTAAATAAAATAAAACAAAATCAGATTTTATTTTAATCAAATAGTCCAACCATCTATCCATCTGTTGTCTTATTCTTTCAGGGTCGCTGGACTCCAACAAAAGCTTATGGGAGAAGTTGAAGAGGTGGCACTTTACTGATCCACATCCATATTATGAATTCATCAGACAGGGGACTTAGGACTGAACTTGTTTCCTTGAGGGCCTGGCCATGTGTACAGATGCCAGACCATCCAACAGCCATCAACACTTCTGGAAAAAGGGCAAATCACCTGTGACCAATTAAATATGAAATTGTGGCTGATGCACCTGAGTGCAAGGGTTTGATTTAGTTGGTAAGTCCTTATGTGGCTGGAGCTTTGTTGGTGTGAGGCTGGATGTGAGGCCTCAAAGCTGGACTTTCTGAAATCCCCCCAAGCTCATTGGCAGACACTAAATAACAATAACAAGGCAATTGTCCTGAAATTACACACATCTCAACAAAGAATAGTATTAGATGGTGACAATCAAGGTAAAAAGTAAAGTTTTATGCTATTTCATAAAAAGGCTGATATTGAATTATTAAAATAACACAATAAAAAATATATTTTTTAGATCTTTATTAATTACTTTTAGTTTCTAATGTTTGTAAATCATAACTTCTTTTATTCTTATTTCTTCCCCCATCTCACAAAAGTGCTTTGATATTTTCCCATAAAATGAGCCATAATGTCACCTGTCAGTGTCCATCTGAGCAGCGGATGAAGACGTGACAGCCTTTAGGGGATCGGAATACTATTATCGTTGGCGTTTCATCCCAAATGGGCTTTTATTAAAAGGAACGCCTAATTAAATTCCAAGATGAGGGGGCAGTGAACAATACCAGACAGTGGCTACTTTGATTTCTTCCCCCCCTTGTTTTAAAGTAATTATGCAGACTTGACATGAGTGAGCACACTGCCGGAGACCCCTCTAATGAGTTAAGCAAGAAAAATCGCCACAGTCGCCTTGGCTGGCAGCAGCTAATTGCATTGGCCACATCGGGCCACGACTAACACTGTCATTTAAAATGTGCTTTTCTTCGTCTGCTGATGGTATTTGTTCTTAGTATGCTGGTTAATTAACATTTCTGTAAATGCGGGCTTTAAATGTTGGAAGAGTCAGTGCTCTGTAAATGCGAGATGACGCTGGTGTGTGGAGAAGTGGCCTGATGGTAAGGCAAGGGTCAACACATTTTTACTTAAACTGCTTAAATTTTACTCTTGGGAACTTGCTGTGTCATATTAATAGCAGTGTGTTATGAGGTTGCTTTCTAGGGAACCTAATAGGTCAGAAAAATGTCTGCTTTCTTATGCTGCCTTGCAAAATAAATCATGCACATGAAGTCCCTTGAAAGCAGAAAGGCAATTGTTACATGTAAAGAAAATTGTAAATAGTTTTAAATATTTTTCACAAAGAAATAGTTGTGTTGTACATATGCATCCAGCACACTTTAGTTATCCCCTAATACTCTTGACCACACCTTTAACACTTTTACTTTCATGAAGACATGAGTGAGTCTAATTTAATTTCAGCACAAATACAGTTTTGAAGAATTTCACTCCTGGTTATATTGTAATACAACTTTACCTTTGACATTTTTGAAAATTCTGATTTTCTTTAAACATTTACAGCATAACAACATTGTTATATTAACAGTGATGGTATTGAAACAGATTTCAGATTAGTTTAGTCTTGGTCACACCTCCCTTAAATTATTGGTCTTGACAGGTTAGGTGATCTTGAATACTACAGTTATGATAGGAGGCATACTTTGATCCAAAAGGAATACTTTACCTTTTAAATTAAGCACTGCATTTTGTTGGTTTTCACACAAATTTCAAATCCGACAAGGGGAAGTCTTTGGCCTTAATGTGGCAAAATATGTCACAGCTAATTAATAACAATACTTTATAATGCACTGCATTTTTGACATGGTCTCACAGAGATGAACGATAAAAGAAATTTTACATATCCGTTATTCCATCTCCAGTGAAAGGAAACATTTTCCAAGAAAACAAGAAGAGAAACAGAAAGGAAATGGTCTCAGTGCAAAAACACCACATCTCAGTCATGACATTTTAGTTGCCCTATGGTAGCGATGTCCAAATCTATATTAATCAGTTGAAAAAAAACACAAAAAAAGGCACCAAAAATGTCACAGCAACCCTGTCAGTCATATCATCTCACACACACACGCACGCACACACACAGCACAAAGATAACCATGCTTTTGCCATTGCATCTACAAATGTATCTACATCTGCAATGCCACTGCTAATATTGGTGACTGTTTCTAGACCTCCAAACAAGGGAATCATTGAGACAGCACATAATTATTCATATGTTTCACTTAACCTTTAACATGCAGTCACGCGTAGTGCCCCAGCCAGCGTGTGCATATCGCTACCAGATTATTACGAGAACGGCTAGGCATTTGTCCTTGTTTACGTGCCCTACTGAAGCATCCTTGGCCGCGCTCGCCTTACACTCCAGATGAATAGCATTCCACGGCCCCCAGAGGCCCCCCAACTTCTCCTGAGACCTTTAAGTGTTTGTTGACAGAGTAACAGACTTTGGCTTGTTTAGCCTTCTCCACTCTCTAAAATCTGAAAGGTCACTAGCAATTCTTGAACCAGCTGCACCAACCCCCAAACCCCCTTGGAGAAGAGGGAGGAGGAAAATAAAAAACAAGACCTCAAGAAAATGCCCTTACGAGCGGACCTTGAGTGCTCTCTGGGAAACAAACAGGATCCCTGCTGCCACGGTTACCAAGTTTGCCAACATGTCTCTATGGCTACAAATTAAACAATAGCCAGAAATTTGCCCATCCTCAACCAGAGAGACAAACAAAGAGGAAGAGAGCGCAAACTTGGCATACCACAGTTTACCTGGTGTTGCCTCATTGAAGATTTTCACTGAATATTTTCTTGGCAAAAAATTTTTAAAGCAAAAACCACTGAGAAAACATGCTCCATATAAACATGCTCCATATGGCACATTTGTGTGGTCACTCTGTGTCACAACATGGGGTGTAGCAGAACAATCAAATCATCTGGCAGAACATGCATAATCCCCCTCTTTACTGCAAACGAGCACTGCACCCCGTTATTTGGGGTCTCTATTGTTGCCATGGCACAGCTCATTATTATGGGCTGTCTGGTTCAGGTCATCAGAGGGGTGATTCTCACGAACCCAGTCATTTGAATGTCTAAGAAGATTTTAAAGTCATACTCATGAAAATTAAAAATAATTCACTTTTATTTGAACAATCATCATTTCTAATATTTGGCACAGTTAATTGTTAGTTACCAAAATATTTTTTTAAATGTTTTTTAACTAATTTTAGAGTCAGAAATTCATTACCGTAATGCGTCCACAGTAAAAAAAAATGCTTTCACCTCAATTTATCATTGTAATTATTCAAGCTGGTTTATAAAAAAATACTACCAACTTGTGTAAAATAATGTAAACTAGCTCAATATTGTGATATCTAATGATTTCCTATTAAATAATAAAATATATTTTAATAAAAGTGAGTGTCCAGAGGTGCAAAACTCATTACCGTAGCACCTTGTTCGAAGTCCTGTTAAATTTATAGAATTTTTTAAAATTGAGTTATTTTGACCCATAATGTACCACAAAGAAGAGAAGACAAAATATGGCTAAAAAATAAGATTGTTTGACATATTTTGATTATGATAATTGTTATGTTTCTCCTTGCATACGCCTATTCGCACACCATAGGCGATCATTACCGTAATGTGCATTACCTCATGTGCTTAAAAAGTAAATGATTAGATATTTTTCTGTAGAGAAGATATCAGGGAATTTGTATTGTAGGTGAAAAAATTTTAGCTGACTCACCATGGCATGCTACCATTTTAAGCTATCTCATGCGAATTTCACTCATTACCGTAATGCACAACTTTCATTACCGCGCAATTTTAGACCTGTTGCGGTAATGAAAAACAAGATTACGGTGATGAACAGTGTCTTTTTGAAATGAAAACATAGATAAATACATAGTGCATTTAAACTTTAATACTCCTTCTTATTGTTTTTTTTACACAATTACAGCAGTTTTTTATTTACTTCCTACTTATGAAAAATGGTTATACTATTTTATGGCAACAAATATTAATTACCTAATGTGAAGGGAAAAAGGAAGTAGTGCTGGATATCAATTAAAATTTCCAAAAATGCTTAGATTCAGAGGGACCCATTTCAACTCATGATCCAATTTGATGGTTTTTCGATTCAGTTAAGGATATTCCGCTATCAAAATTTTACTTGGAAGGTGAATGAGTGAAAGAAGATGTATACTGGGGGCAGTTCTCCTGGACTGGCAGCCCAGGGGGGTGGTCCACCTACAGAGTATGCTCCAACTACAGAGGGTTCTTGGGCCTCCCTGGTAATGTCTATTCTGTGGTTCTGGATTAGTCGAATCTAAGCTTCAGGAAGAGCAGTGTGGGTTTTGTCTTGGTCGTGGAACACTAGACCAGCTCTACACCCTCAGCAGGTCCTGGAGGGTCCGTGGAAGTTCGCCCAATCAATCTACATGCGTATTGTGAACTTGGAAAAGGTGTTCGACCGTGTCCTTCAGGGAGCCCTGTAGGGGCTGACAGTAAGTCGGGCTGGTTTCCGGTGAGAGTTGGACTCCGCCAAGGCTGCCCTTTGTCATCGATTCTGTTCATTACTTTCATGGACAGAATTTCTAAATGCAGCCAAGATGTGGAGAGGGTCCGTTTTGGTGGCCTTAGGATCGCATCTCTGCTTTTTGCAGATGATGTGGTCCTGTTGGCTTCATCAGGTCATGATCTACAGGTTTAGTTCTCAGTATATCTGTAGTCATGGATGGGAAAATGGAGTGAGAAATTGACAGGTGGATTGGTGCAGCGTCCACAGTGAAGCATATACTGCTTTTCATTGTAAGCAGTAATGGCTTTCCATTATGGTTCAGCAATATGCAACATTTTCTCAGTTGCACTGGTCTGGCCTGGTGAAGAGAGAGCTGAGTCAAAAGACAAAGCTCTCAATTTACTGGCCAATCTACAACCCTTCCCTCATTTATGGGCATGAGATTTGGGTCATCACCAAAAGAACAAGATCACAGCTACAAGAGGCTAAAATGTTTTTTCTCTGAGCTCTCCTGTAGAGACAAGGTGAGGAGCTTGGTCATCTGGGAGGGACTCAGAGTAGAGCCACTG
The DNA here is from genome assembly GCF_051168715.1 of Poecilia mexicana. NCBI lineage: Eukaryota > Metazoa > Chordata > Actinopteri > Cyprinodontiformes > Poeciliidae > Poecilia > Poecilia mexicana. The sequence goes on along the minus strand of NW_028263384.1, from coordinate 26,411,691 downwards.
CTCCTCCACATTGAGAGGAGCCAGTTGAGGTGGCTTGGGCATCTGGTGAGGATGCCCGAGCCACCTCAATAAATAAATCACCCTTACATAAAAATAAATGAATAAAAATTAAAAAAACACCCAGTGAAGGACATAGCCTATTATTCAGGTCTGTGTAATATCGATTTTTGCGATATATATCAATATTTTCTTTCCTAGAAAAAAATCGATATAGTAATGCAAGTATTGTAACATCCAACTGTCATCTTGTTCACTCACTGCTTGCTTCGCCAGGAGAGTGATTAGGTCATCAGGCTTAGAGTGATTCCTTCAGATGTTAAGTGTCAAGGTTAAAAAGGTATCAAACTATTCAGAGCAGGGTACTTGGTGCACTTTATTTACTTCACAAATGCATGTAAGCTACAGTTTGTACTGTTTCAATTAAAAGAAACATGTCTTCTCAACACTTCTTTGATTCATTTTGTCCAGCTGTTGACTTTAAGTCTGTGTCCATGTCCAACTAGAGCCAGGTATTGTGTAGTTGGTGCTTTTAATCAGTTTTCAGTTAAATTAATTCAATCCAACTCCAACGCCGTTCCAAATCCTGAATTCCCATGGAACTCCAGTATGTGTTGTGAGGCCTCCCCATCTTTTGACCTCTGGCATAACTGTTCGTTTGGAGCGGGTGCGTAGATCATTTTGTGCTTTCCTGATGAACGCAATCGGGTCACAAAATGTCACCAAAATCACTCTGTCCCTCTAAAATCTTTCAGAAAATTGCAAAAGTGTATTGAATTGTATTGTTTGCTGAATATCGCAATATATATGGTATCGTGAGCAGAATATCGTGTATTGTATTGTATCGTGAGATTATTGAATCACTACAGCCCTACTATTCCTGAGGATTGATGAATTCGTCCAATTGCCCAACCTTACATTCCAAGCAATAAGCAGAGATGAAAAAAAGTCAGTTGTGGGTTTGTTTCCATGGCTCAACGTTGGTAAAATGTTTAATTTGCAGATGTATGTTTTGTTACATGCCATTTTATTATTTATGTGTAGTTAAATGTTAGTGTAATTATAAAGTGTTCATTACCGAAACATTCTTATTCATTACCGACATACGTTTTTTCATTACCGCTATGCTCATTTTATGATAATTTATTTAGATTAGATAAAAGAATTACATGAACTTTTTAATTCCTCAATGAAATGGTCAGACTCTTTTATATTATGGTTGTGTTGTTTTTTCAATTTAATGATTTAACACAAAATTAGAACAAAAATAGATTTTAAAATTGTATTCATGTTACGGTAATGAAATAATTGTTTACATTAAAATAATAAATTTTGTTATTAATGACTATTCTTTGTTGGTACCTTCTCCTTTGTGGACACTGAAGTCCATGGTGTCCAAAAAAAGTGGAAAAATGTTTTTGTGGTTTCATATTTCTTCATCAAAATTGTGTTACGGTAATGAATTTATTTCTCCAAAGTCAGACTAAAATGTCTAAAAATACCTTTAAAAATATGCATAGAGGTTATAATTTTACATTGAAAGATAAAATTAGATTCTATTTTATAAAGAAGGTGTGTTTTTGTGTGCATACAATGCATTTTTATTTTTGTTGTAAGTTGTACCATGTTCGTGAGAATCACCCAGAGAGGCTTTCGCCACTGAGGTCTCGGTGGAAATCGGCAAGCCCATCTCTCTGCTTAGCAACCGAGCCCTGGGGCCTGTTTTGCACAGTTTAATTCAGATGAGAGTGCAGCGCAGAGGATTGGCCAAGTTCGACCCGCAACCCTCTCCTCCCTCTGACACTTGCTGACACACAACAAGCACCTGCACTCACTATCTCCTCCTCCTCCTTCGCCACATTCCTACATTGTTTCTCGCCTGCTCCCTTATCTTTTTTATCTACCTTGTTTTTTGTTTTTGCCTCAAGCTGGTACACATTTTGAAGGTGGTTATGAAATTGGCTGTGAGTCTTTTAGCACCCTGAAGAAGTCTGGAAGTTGTTCCCTGCGGCATCATGGGAGGATGTACCAGTAAAACAACTGGATTCGTTTAAAGTTTGATGAAAATATCAAACAATTTGCTGCTCCCAAGGCTTGTTTCAAAACTGCATATGAATCCCTTGCCATCACTGTGTACTGTATGTATTCCAAACATTTGCTGAGATTATTTCAAACAATTGTTACATCTCTATTATGTTATTTTCCATGATAGGACCTCTGAAAAGAAATAATTTCTCAACGTTGTAGTTAATTATCCAACACTACAGGCACATTACAATGAATTAAAATGTAGTCAAAAATGTTTATTTCAATAATTCAATTTAAAAAGTGAAATTCTTATAAAGATTTAATAATTACTTTTGTTCTCATTAAATAGTGTGGCTTACAGTTTAATCCCAAAACTGAATATTTTAGAAACTTTGAATATTACACAAGATCAATTAAAAACAGGGACCAGCAGAGGAGTGGCAATGAACCAATCACTTGATTTTGATGTATTTAACCTGGTAAAATTAAAACATGCAGGACACTGTCCTTGATGATTTGCCAACTGTCCAACATAAAGTCATTATCACTCTCCAAAAGGAGGGTTGGACAGAAAAGCTCATTGCTAAAGAGGCCCACAGCTCTCAGAGTATTGTCCTGAACCAATGAGATCAAAAGTAGCTTACATAGAGTAACAACTCTCCCATAACCCATCCAAAGTATCGGAATTGCCTCCCGTTGACATAGTTGCGTGATGAAAATTGCATCATTTTTTTCGGAGGGACTCATCCACCTCATTGAGTTGTGACACTAAAAATTCAAGTGTGTTTGCAACATCACAGCGCCCAGTGAATATCCTGTTGCACCACGCAGCCATACATGACTGCCAAAAATGGAAGAACGATTTCCCCCCGCCCTTTTCCCTCTTGGCCATGAGCAGGACTGGGTGACATGCTCCTTCACTGCCTTCAACATGGGTAGTTTATTTTGACTCAGTCCCACCTGCACTGTCTGCTGCCAGAAACAATCAGTTAAGCACCACTTGTGCACAAAACCCACCTGAAAATAATTCCCAACAGTCACAGGGATCTGAGTGGTGAGCACACAACTGTCTTGTCAAGCAGGAAATGAAGTTTATATTTTAAACTATATTGCTAAAAAACTGACATCTGCAGTTAAATGTTGCATTTCTTCAGTGACATCATTAACATGTGCCTAAGTTATTATTTATTTCAGAAGTACTTCTAATCATGTGCAGAGAAAATCTCTGCTGTGCAGTTTTTTCGCTCCCTGGAACTAGCCTGTCAGTCAGTGAATGGTTGCCATGGGAACCGATTTGTGTTTGTGGGATGGCTTTGTAGTCTGCGCATGTAGGTGTTACTTGCTTGTCTCTCCGTCTGCCCAGTCATTACATTCACAAAGTGGTTATGGGGAAATCCTTTGAGAATCACTCCCAAACGAGTCAACCAGCTTAAAGTTTATCACAGTTTGTTATTATTTTTCAGATGCAATACTTCAGAAAATACACTAAATATATTAAACCAGCAGCCTAAGGAGCCATGTGTGTTCTATGAATCTCCCCTCCTTGCCTCTTTACCTCTTCCTCATCTTTTTCTCTCTCTCTTCCCCAGCACTCCCTCTACGCAGCTTTAAGTGGATGGGAGTGGGACGAGAGAGGCATCGACAGCGGTGTGGCTGTGACTCAGGCAACCGGCTGCTGCAGTGTTGTGACGGTAATGAGGACGGGGTCAGCGGATACAGACAGACTGAACGACAGAGGCACACAGGAGAGAGGAGAGAAAGGCAAAGAGGCAGCTATACAGATGCTCGAAATAAAAAAGCTGGGTTCACACAGGGAGTGAAAAACAGCGCAGCGCAGAGAGAGAGAGAGGGGAAAGATAGGAGTGGACAGATGCCAGCTGATAGCAGAACTCCACAGCAGTGATAGCCCCACGGTGAAAGTTCTGCGTTAAGCAACTTTTTGTCACACACAAGCTCGGGTGAAAGGATGCTGAACACATGCAGAGTCACTTAAGGACACAGAAAGGATGCAGGAACATGTTTTGTTTGTTTTAGAGCATTTATGATATCTAGAGTGCTGTGAAAACCAAATTCCTTCCTTATGTGTATCTGCTGGTTTTGATTTTGGGTCACACTTAAATGTTTTAAATTAAAACCAGACAAACATATTGAGTAAATACAAAAATATGTTTTCTGCAGTGACTTGCAGTCAAAGGAGGTAGTAAATCTCTAACAATTATTAGAAAAAAGTAATTTTACCCACTTGTCTGTGCTATGAATTTATATTCTGTGTGATCTCAAAATTCAAAAAGTCGAAAAAAAAAACGAATTTAGAAATTGCTTGTTCAAATATATGGGAAGAAGGTGATGTGAGGCAGTGACAAGCTGTGCCTCTGGGGGCGCCATATCACACAGTGACTGATGCAGGCAGCTTGGGAATTCCCATTGTCGCCTCTCTTCACTTCACCAATATTCATGTTTGATTACACCCGTTACATATGCTGATGTTCCACAGTCTGTCTGAAATATTTAATGTTTGACATATTTAGTCTCTCTGATTAGCCAAAAATGCATATTAGTACATGGTGAGTCAGAAAGTACCATGCCATACTCATAGGGGGCAGTGCCGAGCTCCATGGGCACAAAGAGCAACAGAGGCTCTTTCTCCACACACTGAAAAGTCTGAGAACATGCAGTCAGGACGGAACAAATCCAGGATGGCTTTCCTTCTTGCTGCTAATCTCCAATGAAGCAGGCAGGTTTTTAAAAATGAAGGCATGAATTTTACAATAATGATGGAGATATCATGGAGAAGGTCATGCATGTGGACTTTAAATTGAAATTTTGATGATAGCGATTTTATTTATCATAAAGTGTCTTGGTGCCAAAACCCCCCTGAAAATTAAAGTTACTATCCCAAATGTTTTTTTTTATTTTTATTTTTTTTTTTAGGAATTGTTTTTCAGTGATACAATTCAAACTGCTGATTAAATGTTAGGCCAGAGTCTTTCAGAAATATCTCTATAAATTAGCACTGATCTAAAAAACTTGAGTCAGATGCCAACTGCATCATTAACAAGCTGTGATCTCCCGAGAAAAGTTTACTGTGCCCAACATAGGAGGGTTCTCATCGGTCTTTGACTGACTGAATATGCTATCAAGCAATAAGCCACTCATCTAGGAAATCACAAACAGACAAAGCAGAGCAGGCCCCACTTGCCTCAGTTATAGTCAGTGATCAGGATTTAACAATAAAGAGACATCCAAAGTGAAAACCGCAGCTGACCAAAAAGATCACAAAGTCCTGTGTTCCTGCCAAGAACATCTTCATTTTTGGACTGACAAGACAGAGGTGGTACGTCTTTGTGTGTGTCCCATTATATGTGCCATAAAATTAACACATTTTAGAAAAAAGATTGTTTTGCCAACAGTCAAACATGTGGATTGCAATATGTTTGCTGCTTGCTTCAGGGCCTGGATGACTTGCCATAATTGATGGAATCATAATTTTTGATCTCTAAAAGAAAATCTTGAAACAGAGTCAGTTTTTGGTCTTGACCTCAGGAGGAGAATAACGTAGATGGACCAGGAAGTCCATTTCTCAATGCGTCAATAAATGGTACCTTTCCGTTTTCTGTTTCCGTCTTGTGTCTCCTGTTCTGTGACTTTCAGTTCAGCCTCAGCATAAAGTATTTCTAGGGAAAGTGTCAATAAAGCTCAAATGATAAAAATCAAGTTAAAAACACTTTTACTGCAGGTTCACACCCTCTGTGAAACAAAGAGACTCCAACAGTGGGCTACAGACAGAAAAAGGCAGTTTGTCAGCTTAAATGCAAATGCAAAAAGGTTTCAGTGAGTTTTATTTGAGCTTAAGAAAAACGCTTTGAAATATTGATCAGATCTTCAGAAAAACATGTCAATATTATTTTTGCTTCACAGAAGAATGTCCTATCAGCAGATATTTCAGAGCTGAGCAAACTTTTGTGTATATCATCAGAGCTAATTACGAGCCAAAATAACTTCTCTGAACACTTCAGTGATTCAGTCAGTCCTGTTGAAAATGCAGACTTCTGCTATTATCTCTAACCAGTTTATTAGAGGGGGTAGAACATTTCAAGCATTTATGTAGGAAGAGAAGGAGTGAAATAGAATGAGCCAGTGGCAACACGGACTCCACTATAGACACAGTGTTTAACATCTTCACCCGTGGCGGCTCAATTACCTGAGTGTAATTGCAATAACTCCAATGCCACTGCAGTCATGCTTGACTATTTCCAGACCAGGTCTGTAATTGAAGGTTGATATATGCAACTGGAAATCAAAGGAGGCTAGCATGGTAACGAGAGAACAGCTAGGCTACGACTTTCAGAGCAGAGCTGTGAATTGCTGCTGAATTAAAAGGCCGGAGTTATTAGCAGAATTGTGAGTGGCAAATTGGTGTGAATGCCAAATCACTGGGGTAAGAGCTGAATGAGATGGGAAGTTAAAAAAGAGAAAGGGAAGGAAATGGGATGACATTGTGGATGGCAAACAGGAAAGGTTTGGCTGTATTGTATGGAGGCATTTACACTCTTGAGGAGCTGAAAGGTAAGTGGTCAAAAATACTCTTAACTGCGATTGGTGTTGGGAGCAGTTACTTAAAAAAATATTTTAAGTAAGTTGCTTAAAAGATGCCTCACTCCCCCCAAAAACACCTAGAAAAAAAAACCAGACAGACTTATGACAACCATAGGAAAGTAAGGAAAGAAAATCACAGAACCAGACCCATAACCATAAATTGGGAGGTGTTCTAGGCCCATATTCAGCCTATAAAGGCGACAGACCAAGAAGGTCTCTACTGCAGAGTATCCTCCCTTGCTGTAATACTTACTTCCCCTATAATCTGAAGAAAGTGAGTTAATGCAATGCATTCTGGGATTAATAGTTTCATGCCAGTCTGTTTGATCCTTATGTGTAGCTCAGTCCTTTGGGTTAAGTCCTAACATTAGATTATTCCAGCAAACTAGCACTCATCTAAATATTTGACAAAGAAAATGGAAATAAAAATGCTTTGTTCACAGAGAGTTACCAGTAAAATGTTTGGCTTTTTTTTTTTTCTTTTTTAGCTTTAAACAGGTTGCTTGACAGACAGCACCACACCCTTTTAAACTCATCTCCACGAGATTGAATTTGATCAACCCAAACTTGACCAAGTTTCATCTGGTCGTAACCATTTCAATGAAAGCTTTGTTGGATTTATCAAGATTTTTGGTTGAAGCCACAATTGGATTGTATAGACTGCATCATCTTCTTACATCAACACAACCATTATGGCAGTGTGCAGTTTTTGTCTTAGATCATTTGCAGTAACAGCTGTCTTTATAATTTCCCTTTTCATTGCTTTGGCACTTTGAAGCCACTTGTGGTCAAGTTTGCTTTGGGACCAACATGTGCGTGGGGAAAAAAAAAAAATGTTGAGCAAACAACGCTTCTAACTGATTGACGGCTGCAAAGTTCTGGGTGACCAGCTTGTACAAAAAACAGCCGAGGTTCCATCAGAAAGACCACACTTAGTGCTACTGCTGTACTTTAATGTGGTCTGAAGGAAACCTGAGACAGTGTGTGGTTGCGCATGGAGAGCTGAAGGGCTTTGAGTGATTCCAGCATTCCTACATATATCTCTAGACAGTCCAAAACCACAACCCCTGACACAAGCGGTGGTTCCAGTGTCAGCTGCCAAGATCCACTGTGCGGAATATTCCTGCGTTTTGTCCAAGAACCTTCCATAAGGATTTATAGTGGGAAACATAAAGTACTGAGAGAAAATCTCTGTCCAGAAAAAAAGTTTTAACAGACAGACTTATGACAGCTGTAGGAAAGTAAGGAAAGAAAAGCACAGAACCTGACCATAACCATAACTTCTAAAGACTTAGGTTACAGATGATGTATTTACCAAAACAGTAAGACCTAAAAATGAAATTTTGGGCATATCAAAATCTTCTAGACTGGATCAATCAAATAATATGCAAAGCCTGGCAAAAAAAAAAAAAAGAAAGGGTCACACTGTAATATTTTATTTAGCTTTGATTTTGGCATGCATGTGCTGTGGCATTGTTTTGATAAGCTTCTGTAATGTCACAAGATTTATTTCCATCCAGTGTGGTATTAATCTTTCACCAAAGTCTTATTTTGATTCTTAGCGGGGTCTGGACTCAGTGGTGGCCAATCCATGTGTGAAAATGATGTCTCATATTCCCTGAACTACTCTTTCATAATTTTAGCCAGATGAATTCTGACATTGTCATCTTGGAATATGCCCGTGCCATCAAGGAAGAAAAAACATTGATGGAACAACGTGGTCATTCAGTATATCCAGGTAGTCGGCTGACCTCGTTCTCTGGGCACATTATGTTGCTGAACCTTGACCTGACCAACTGCAGCAACTCCAAATCATTGCACTGCTCCTTTTAGAGTAAGCACTAGCCATGATGGGTACATCACTGCATTTTCCTCTCTTCTTACCCTGATGCTCCCATAATTTTAGACCAGGGTAAATCTGGACCTGCTTCCATTGCCACATACTCCAATCTTAATGTGGTTCCCTATTTTCCTTCCAGTTTTTAATAAAGGGTTAGACATTTCTGAAAGGCCCCAACATGTTTCATCCAAAGCCGAACAGTCGACGTACAGTCATGTGGTTGCGAACCGTTCAGATTCACACACACACCTTTCATACGACAGCACAGACCAACTGGGGGACACCCGTGCCACTTCGGTATACGTCACGCCACTACCAGCGGGGGTTCCCCTTCCCTCCCTGCATCCACAGTTTTGATTTTATGAAGCAGTCACAAAGCAAGCGCCACACTTTTCTGTCGCCAGTCTTCTCCGTGAACAGCAACAATTTCCATCTAAGAGTTATGAACCACGCGCCAAACAAATGACACTATTCTCATCACCTGTCTACGTTATTGAGAACCGATTTCGGCAGTTCAGATGAAGAACGTCAGTGCTTTAAACCAGTTTTTGTAGCTTCTGCCATCTCCAAAGTCCTCAGATGTTTTCTCTGCTTGATCCATGCAGACCATCAAGTTCAAGTCAAACAGACCAACATCTTTTCCACAAGATGTTTCTTCCAACATAGTTAAGAAATGAGAAGCTACTCATTACATCAGTAGGGGTTGCATAACTTGTTGCCACCTGAAAGACAATCGGCCATGCTGTAATTATCAAATAAGAGGTTCATAACTATTTACATAGTGAAATGAAGGTGCTTTTTCAAAAAAAAATTGACCAGGCAATGCATGATGTGCTTACTTTAAAAAAAAGTGTAGTAGCACTATGATCCCATTTAAAAATCTAGTTAAAGCCCACACTTTAATTTCTAATACTGACAGAAATTAAAAACTACAATAGTACTTGTACAGTACAAATTCTGCAGCTTGTCTTCAGACTGTCAGTGTCTTGAATTCCTACTTTATCAGGGTTCCTGTTAAACAGACTGTAGGAAGACAATTTGGGCTGGAGTGTGTGTGGGGGGGGTGCATTGCAAAAGCACAGAAATGTGGCAGCACACTGGGAATAACTATTGGCCGAGGAGTTAATAGGCATGGAATGATGACAGATATCATGGAGTGGACGCCTCACAATGACTGGGAAGGAATTAATAAGCAGGAATGGGTTAATAGTGCATTAAGAGCCAGCAGGAGAACGGCAGGAGACTGGAGCAAGAATCTTCTGAAGTCAGCTGTGAGTAATCAGCCCATGGCGAGCCTTCAACGATTACCATAACAGAGCAATTGGACGTGAAAAATGGATAATAGTATGGACATAGAAATGTGGGGCTGTGTGTGTATGTGTGAGGTGGCTGTGGGGGAGGAATAAAATGCACAAATCCCACTGGCTTTCCAATTGTGACAAACAGAAGATGATGGGTTTTTTTCCAAACAAAAACACTCATGTAACCAAAGTGTTTGCTAATTTGATTTTAGTACATTTATCTGAGCCTTTTCTGCTTCCAGAGGCAAACTCAGAATTACAGGTAGCATACAGTTGCACATCAATGAATTATAACATAAAAGCTAAAAAAAAAATTCAGTGATTTAATTCAGAAGTAAACATCATATCTAGAGTAACTACATACAGAGTACAGAGTTGTGTTTATTTCTGTTAATTTTGAATGGATTATGGATTACAGGTAATTAAGCTTCTCAGAATAATAAAAAACAACAATTTCAACAGTTTATTTTTGCACTTGGAAACACAATGTTAAGTTGATGTAGTTCCCATATTTAAGTTCTGACTGAAGAGGTAAATCGATCACAGCGACGACTAGCCATCAGCCCTCGTTCTATGGTCCGTGGCCACACAGTTAAGGTGTTTGTATTTGCCTTGTAAATAATTTATTCAAAACTTTCTTCTGAGTAGGCAGCCTGAGTACAACCAGAAGAACTTGTACCACAGTTTAAGAACCATGGCCTCAAAGGAACTGTGTTGTGTCTGAGGATAATCTTTGTGGCCTTTATAGAAACTTTGTTTACTCTAAGCCCTATAATTTTGCTTAACTCAAACTATTAATTATATGCAGTATGAGGGATTTCATTTGTCCCTGCTACCATTTACCTTTAACTTTAACAATCCACGAGTTTTGACAAACTCTCTCATTTACTTCTAGTTTGCTCTATCTGGCACACATCCAGCTATGGATGTGTGCCAGAAAATAACATACCCTTAGCATCGCACCTTTGTATACTTCTCCAACTTAATCTGCAGGTCAGAGAAGTATTGAATGCTTAATTTTGTGCACAGAATCCTTTACTGAGGCTACTGTCCCTCCAATACGTCCACATGCAATCTCCTCCAATCAATTGGACATTTATCTCCAGGAAAGGAAAATATTCAGCTCCAAAAATGCTCAATGATTATGTGATAGCTTAATTACACTCTTAATTTCATAGGAGACAGATCACTCTCACCAAAACTATCAAGATAAATGACCCACTATATTACCTGATTGTGGATGTGTCTTTTTCCTGGACCTTGGATCAGTACATTATCTATCTATTCTCAGCAAAAACTATGAACGTCTTACTTTAACAAGCTAATTCAATGCATGACTGAAATAGGCACGACAAGGGCATATCTGACTTCTTATGGTTGTACTTGTTAATGCTAATATTTAATCTGAAAGTATTTTTTGACTGCCACTAATAGTAAAAACGCACTTCTACTACGACTCAAACTGGGACTTTAATAAAGCTGTCATTTGTTTAAGCTGATGTTAAATATCCCCAACGATCCTGTAAAACCTCCTAACTCTTTTGTCTCTTTTGTCATGGCCATGTACAGTTATCCTATTAATGTTGCAATTAACTGTCTTTGTTGTTCCTCTGTTCTCTCCTAAAGCAGGTATCCCTGGCCAGATTATCTTGTTGGGTTCTCCTGGAGGTCATTTGTCTGAACTCTTTTTGTTCTGAGTCAGGGTTGTACAACGTAATCCAGAACCGACATGCAAGAGGATGGGACTTCCTGACAACACATTCCTATGCAAACACAGATATGAAGCATACAAGCAAGAAAAGCGGTTCTGAAGTCAAGATTGGATTCTTAATTATTCCAACATAAGTTTAAAGCTATGGATGAAAATCTAAGTCTTGCAAGCATGTGCAGAGCAACCAAACTAAACAAAAAAGTAGCAGTCAAGATGCTCTTGCTACTAGGTAAGTTGAGTTGCAGTCCACTGCCAAGCCAACTCTTACAGTATTCATGCTGTTAGCTGTCCGCTTCTTGTTAGCAAACTCCAAAGCAGTACTTTAGGTGACAAAGAAAAGGAAAACCACAGGAAGTGAAACAAAAGGTTTCCAGAACCCTGCTTAAGAAATCACTGCTGACTACCTATTAACTACATTTGCCTCGCATAAAAGCCTCTTACTTGCAATTATTTTTTCCTGTGTCCACCTTTTTTCCCCCAAGCCTGATGAGTCACTTGCTGCACTCCTCTCGATCTGCCCGATGCGGCCCACGCCATCACATTTAGACCCTGACTCTGAACACCGAGCAGGTGGCAGAGAACATTAGGAGGCAACGGATTGCAGACCAACAAAAGCTGCAATTTGCTTTTTATAAATTACATAAGAGTAAGGACAATGAAGAAAGAGAATGTGAGACAGTAGAGATAGAGAGTCTGAGTGTGTTTTTTATAATTATGCAGCAAATAAAAAACTTTTTCAACTGTTTGACAGGTTTTGACAACGTTTGCCTTGCCAAAGTATTCATATCCCTTGAACTTTCCCATATTTTTTCACATTTAAGGCACTTTACAGTCTTTGTGTGAATGACTTCTCCCTGTATGGGTGGCTGCGGTGGTCATACTAAGTGTGTGCCAAAGTCCCTGGGAGTGTGTGGGCCTGTAAATAGCTGTGGCAGCTGTAATGATACTGTATTGCTATGTGTGATCCTAGAGGGTCCAGATAACCAGATGGCCAATATGTTGCTGCCAACACATACAGCATTTTAAACACAAATACATAGACACTCAGGCCAGTGGGACTGCACCTCAGGAGGCCTTCTTTCAGGCCTGGGCCACTGGTAGAGCAGAAGCCCGCTGGCAATGTCCCTCTTCTGGGTAATAGTCCAGGCGCATACAACCCGGCAGCCAGCAGCTGCTGGGCCTCACACATGGCAGCTGAAGCCTGCTGGAAGGCTAAATGTGTGTGTGTGTGTGTGTGTGTGTGTGTGTGTGTGTGTGTGTGTGTGCTTGCCCTCAGCTTGTATGAGCACTCCCCCCTTCCTCTGGGCACCAAATGCTCTGATCAGAGCTTGTGAGAGTTTGGGAGATTTGTACCAAGTTGCAGAGTTGTCTATCTAAAGCATATTGTGGCCAGCTCGAACAAAAGCTTGCTGTTAAGCCAAGAAAAAGAGAAGTTCAAAGCGTGTATGTGCGCCGTGTTTTGTGAGTTTGTGTCGACAGATGTCGAGTACATGTTGGTCTCCCGTGTGAGGAGCTGGGAGTTTCTGTCTTACCTGAGGCTGCTGTGCAGCTGTCCTTCGCTGATCGCTGTCCCTACAACAAACACTCAGAGTGGCTTTCTGAATGTGTGTGTCGATGTGTGTATATAAGTGGTAGTGGTGGTGAAAGAAACCTATAAGTTCTTATAATTTAGGAATTATAAGAACTTATAATCAGCGTTTGCATAGTTTTTGACATCATATTGTACAATTACTGTGTTGTTTCGCAACATCTGAAACCAGTCAATGGAAATTAATCAAATAGGCAACATACAATTTGTCTTAGTTTTCTCCGTAGCTCGAACCAACTTTGAGTTTTGGCTTTTTTTTTTCTTACCATGACTTTGCAGCACTTTCGCCCTGCAGCAAGAAGGTTCTGGGTTCAAATCCCAGCCTTTTTGCTTAACTGGGTCTCTGGATATTCTGGTTTCCTCCCACAGGCTAAAAGCACAACTTTTAGGTTAACTGGTCTCTCTAATCGTCCTTATATGAGAGTGTGTGCGTGCGGTTGTCTGTCCTGTGTGACCCTGTGTTGCCCTCTGATGACCTGTCCAGGGTGCACCTCTCTCCCAATGACCACTGGAGACAGCCACCAGCTCCCTCACAGCCATGACAGCAGAAAGACTAAAGGGATTTCTCACCAGGACACAAAGTTTTTGAGTATTTGTTTATGTGAAATTAATTCTACAAAAACTATCTTCCCACACCATTTCCTTAAAAACAAAAATCATCGTAGTGTTTGTTCTTCTACTTTAAACCGCTGGGTGTTTATTGCCACCCTTTGAAAATGAGCCATCAGAGTGCACAGTCAGTGTGATTTCAAAAATTTGGATGTCTCCTTAGAGAGTTGTCTGAAGACAAATTATTGAGCCACATTGAAGGATCATCCTTTTGTTAAGATCTGGCACAGTTATCAACTAATTTAAAAGAAATTAACAGCTATCAGTGGAGACATTTAAAATATCCAACCTTTTTTCCACTGGAATATCTTAATTGGTTCAATGTCACAGAAGAAGAAAAACAATGTCATTCATATCATATCAATCTTTTGTTATTGTAAATCCTGTGGCAGTCTTCTAATAAAATCCTTTTATTTTTTTAAAGTTTTTGTTTTCATTGATAAATCATTAACATGTACTTCTTTAACAGAACTTAAACTACTTTTCTCATTTATTGTCACCCCAAACAAAGGTTTTGAACTTAATATTTAATAAGACATTTATCATTACTATGACTCTGCATGGATAAGTGAAAATGAATGGATAAAACGAAGTTGGGTGAAAATCCACACTTATTTTGCCACATAATGGACAGTCATATATCAAATATCAGTAAATTTTAGTGCTTTTTGGTCAACACCAAGGCTCTAGAGTCACAAATCATTTGAAATATTTCTGCAATAAATTCACAGTAATTTTTAAACATTATCTGTTAACTATCCAAACTGTATAATCTGATTACTTTGAACTAAATGCAGACCTAATAAAGAAGCAAGCAGCACAACAAATGTTGCAGAAAACAACTTATCACAGAAGAGACCGATAGTTATAAATGGAGAAAAAAAATCTTCTTGAGGGGGAGGCGTGAAGGAGGACATGAGAACGGAGACAGTCTGTTCTTCTGCACCTGCCACCAACCTGCAGAAAAGCCTCATAAAATACTTTTTTAAAGACCTGAAAAGCTACATGCCTTTGGAATTACAGCCTCACTATCAGTAGCCACAAGCTCCGGCGCGAGACGGCGTGACAGGTGTACGTTTCAGCAACTTAAACAGGGCGGATTAAGCCACTATTGGCTCCTCTTCATATGCATTCCTTATGGGAGTTAAGGCCATTTGAAATGCAGGGCCAAAGGCAAGATTACCGGCTCACAGGCCCATGGAGAGAGGTGTGCTGCAACTAAAAGCCTGGATTTGAATAATTGTGGCAGGGCTTAGCGCCCAGAATCAGCACAGAACAGAACCAATGGATTATTGCACACACGCACGCACACGCACGCACACATACACACACACATACACACACACACACACACACATTCTAACTTTGGAAAGCTTTCACTTGTCTAACTCAATAACTCCTTGTATCATCGTCCACGTGTGTGTGTCTAAATTTATTGCTGATACCTAATTGATCTGTGTCACATCTGTCTTCATTATATAATGTAAACACATGTGACTGATGTTTTTCTGCTCCGTTTTCTGTTATCCTTGTGTAAGCATAATGTGTGCCTAAAGAAGTGTGTCTTTATATTTGGACGTATTTGAGCTCATTTGCTTCCACAGTGTGTGTGCGTGCGCGCGCGTGTGTGTGTGTGTGTGTGTGCGCGTGTGTGTGTGTGTGTGTGTGTGTGTGTGTGTGTGCGTGTATAAATGCCAGCACCTAAACACAGCAGAGTCACTGTTCCGTCTCCGTACATTTTGACACTGGTTGAAAGCTTAGTGGCGCTTGAGGTGCCAGACAGAGCCGACAGATGAACAGAGGGAGGGGAAGCCAAGGAGCTGCAAGACGAAAAAAAAGAAGGAAGAAGTAGAAAGAATGGATAATGAAGGCAATGATGAGAGATGGTCCCATATGAGTTTCAGTTGGGAGAGGTTTAATGTATTCAAAGAGTAAAAAAAGAAGAAGCGAGCGGGGTGGCAGGTTTGGAAGGGTGCGTTACCCATCTGGGATGTGAAAGTGAGGCACAGTAGGAACCAAAATTCAACTCAAACGTACACAAGTATGAAAAATGTGGCCTGAGTTCGAAATATACAGATCAGAGGTACTAGAGTTTTAAGAACAGGGATGCTATTAAACTAAAACATCAGAAAGATGAATCTATAATAAAACCAATAATTCTTAAAATGTTTGGACTTTTAAGAATATTTACAGAATTTTGTCAAAATCCCCACAAAATCTTTTGCTGTAATTTGTATTTTTATATTTACCCAACTGTAATTTAAGCACAACTTTGCATAAAGTATGTATACGGGAATATTATGAGATTTAGGAATGTTTCATATTTATGTTCAGTTGTTAATGATTTTTTTAGATGATATTGATAAAAAAACAAAAATCCCACGAGAAAAAAAACAAAACAAAACAAAAAACAGTAAATCCGGGTTTTTCAGCAGAGCACAGCCAAGTCAACAGGTACTGCAGTGACTCCAGAAATAAAAGCTTCTTTTTTTTTCCCCAGAACTTGCCAGACTTGAACTGTTTGTGGTTATTTAGCATCTTTTTTTTTTTTTTTAAACCATGAATCAAAACCTCTGAAGTGCTGTAACTGGTGTAGAGCGACACCAAGACTTGTAATTTGTTCACTCTGGAGATCCAGGCTAACCACATTCAAAGCTTTCACCTCCATTTCCAACCAACACTACATATGAAGGATTACGATGTAAAATCTATGAAAGAGAAAAACATACATACAGGTTTTGTTATACTCCAGAGACCTTTTATTAAACATGTTAGTTTGCTGCACACCCTAGAATGCACAAAATGCACAAGGTGGATTTGCAGACAAGAGCAAATCTGCAGAACATTAACCTGTTGGGTAGCAGTGGAATGAAAAGTGACAATCCAGGCCTGATTTTGCAGATGGAATTTAGCATATATTTGCAATCAAATTTCAAGGTTTCATCAATTAAAGCAAGTCTTCCATATCCAGAAGCAACAGCACCACGTTTTTTCTACATGACTGATGTTCTTTTTCTAAAACGCTGGGTTGGATTTACTGTAAAAGGATCCACACTTTCATGTTTTTTTCCCCATCAATCAAGACAATTTTCAAAAAGGTTTATGGGATTATTAAGACGTATTTTGGGAAAATGTCAGACAAGCGTGCCTGTGTTTGTTCAGCCATGGTTTTGACCTTAGGCTTCTCATGTATGTTCTTTTTGCAGAGTCTCTTCCTCGGTTCCTTGGTTAATCATGAACACTAATAGCTTAACTGAGCAGGTGAGGCTTACAGTGTTTTAGATTATGTTCTAGGTTATTTTGTGAGCTCCTGAATGAGTAATTAACATACTTTTGGCATAATGCCACTCCTGTGAAGATAAAAAAGAATTGGTGAAATCCTGCCCAGATGGACCTGAGTCCATGAACGTCCCCAAAACACCAACATATGCAAAACGGCAGAGCGTGTCCTCACGTTTTAAATGGTGTGAGCGACACTTTGAATGGATGCAGCATCAACACCTGCTGCCGTAATGCCACCGAGGACAGTTGGTGAGATAAGAGGCCAAACACCAAATATAACACTTTGGAGCTGTTCTGACACAACCTTAGATACAAAAACACACACAAAAAGATGTGTTAATGTACAAACAAAAGACTTCATAGTGGTTCATCCAAAACAGATAAAAAAAAAGTTAAAGAATTGGCAAAAAAACATACATATTAACTTTAAAAAACTGTTTTATTCCATGCAGAGTTGTTTGGGAACTGGAGGCTAAGTGAGAAGCGGGTTAACCCTGAACAGATCAGCAGTCTGTCACAGGGCAACACAAAGGCACATCAGACTAACGTCATCGCACACACAAACTCAGACCAAAGGCCTTTTTAAGAAGTCCAGGGAGAAAAGGTAAACGCTGTGCAGAAAGGCTCCCAGGAGGTCCAGAGTTGAGCCTGGACCTTCTGGCAGGTAAGCAATAGAGCTAACTTTGGTACTGTGAAGTCCCTCATTGCAACTACACATTAAGTTTTCTCTATTTTGTTAGGATGTTGCTATTTTAAATGTAACCAAGACAATACACTCCAGAATCTAAAAACATAAGCTGAAACTACTCCCATGATGGTAGCTTGACCTAAAACTGTCCATCTGACTGACTAGGAAAAGTAACAGCCTGAAATGTTTACAGCTTGTATGTCCATATTCCCTTTCAGTAAACTCTTTGTAAACTACTCTAGATTGTCACTTCTTCTAAATCTCCTGTTTTGTTTTTTGTTTGTCTTGCCAAGACATTTGAATGGCACAGACAAATTAACTTCCAACCCCCCACATGGTTCAGCTCTGCTTGTTTGCCCTGTTGCCAAAGGTTCTCTGGGTACCTGGCCATTAGTTTGTCTAGACACAAACTGCATTAACTTCTAAGAATTGTGTCCTGTGTTCCAGTAAATGAACATATGGTATGTTACATAGAATCACAGGCTGCAAATTATTTACCATCCCAGTGCTATGAAAAGATGAACTCCCTGGCTTACATGCAACAGGACTATATTAGCATTACAAATGACCTCTGCAATGGGGTATGTGGTCCTTTCCAGGTTTCCATTAGTCACTGAGGACAATGTATTACAGGCAGGTAAATTTGTGATAACTAGAATATTACCAGATAGCAATAAGTGAAAGGAAAGTGACATGATTTGAGATTAAAATGAAATGAGGAAGATGGGTAAAATTATTCATTTCAGTCCCTAGTAAATGAGCTCAAGGGGATCTTTGATGGGAAAGGCTATTTCAATTCTACAATGGAAAGATGGAGGCTTGCGCCTATTGTGTGAAGTATGAGGTGTGCTATCCGCCCCCTCCAAAAAAAGGACATCTTTTATTAAGGTGTGACTGTGCTGTCCCTCTTCTTATTTTGGCTGGGATGATGATGCGGCCTTCTCTCTCATCTTTCTGCTGGACCCAGCCTCTTTCACAGGTCCCCAGACGGAGTCATGTAAATCTATCAAGTCATCTGAGAGAAGCACAGGCTTTGGGTGTGA
This sequence comes from Poecilia mexicana, assembly GCF_051168715.1. NCBI lineage: Eukaryota > Metazoa > Chordata > Actinopteri > Cyprinodontiformes > Poeciliidae > Poecilia > Poecilia mexicana. The sequence goes on along the minus strand of NW_028263384.1, from coordinate 26,393,008 downwards.
TAATGACTTACAGAAGACTACCAACGGGGAGAGGATGTGCCTGAAAAATACACACGCACATGCATACACATGAACACAGACGAGTGTACTTTTCCACACCTCTCTACTTCAAGCTAGCTGAGCAATCTCCACACTCATCTTGTTCCTAACCGGCCACATACTGCGCCAGCTGCAGATTGAGGTGGCAGCGCCCGTCATAATGTGGTAGAGGGGGGCCGATGGAGGGCATTGAGTGTCCTGCTGGAAGCCCAGGTATCCAGCCTGAGTTCCAGGTCTCAGTGGGTAGCGGTGGGGAATGGGCCGGCCAGGGTGGTAATAGAGTAAATAACTCAAATGAGGCAGAGTGTGAATTATTTCTCTGATGGACTCGAGGAGTCCCTGCTGAGAATCTGACCAGGAGGTCCAGCTGAGATGAGTCTCAGAAACGTAGGGAAATTGGTCCAGAATGTGGTAGGGGGTGGTATGTCAGCAGGGATGGGCTGTGTGAGAGTGTTTAATGCAGGTGATGATGGAAAGTGGGGATGGGAGGGGGGTTGTGTAAGGTAACTTTGCCACAACAGGTTTGGGCGAACCTCAATAGCCCAAGGGATGGACAACAAAGAAGAGAAGAATTTAAGAAGGTTTTCTGTCTCAGATTTTTACTTTCTTGTCATTTGTGGTTTATTCTGCATGCTCTCAACTATTCACAAATATGCAAATTCCTCTGTAAGTAATTTTTCCTTCTTTTTGTGATAACTTCGACTCTAAAGTCCAAGACTAAATTCAGATAACCAGAAACCGAACAGAACTTCGGCCCTGTGGAGCCCAGATTTTAAGCACAAAAGATACTTCAGTGCTAAGGGATGATTGAAAACCTACGTCAAATATGATCCTGCAACCTTGGGCTTCAAAGGCAAGCAAGCATGATGCTGAACTAATCCAACCAGGAAAATATATGAATACATCTTCCTTCATTAGGTGACCTAGAACGAGGTTACATGGTCATTTCTATTCTGCGCCGACCCTCAAGTTCAGACACCTCAGAGCCACTGACGGGCAAACAAAGACTTCAATGACAGTCCCTGCGTGGAGAAAGACTACTTATCATTTCAAAGGGACAGCCCCCTTTCACCCTACCAACTGTATACCAATGGACAGGGTGTAGTCGCAGAACAAAAAAGTCCGGTTGGAAACTTGGGTGTTGCAGAAAACATGGAGTATCTGTCATCTGTATGCAGTGTTGGTGTCAGCATGAGGGACATAAACTAGAAGGCAGTGGCTTTCCTGCTGGTGCTCTTGTCTTGACCTCAAAGCTTAAATGCATCAGAGGAGGACCACACTGTCGTGGAAGGTAAAACCTCCAATTCTGAGGTTCTCACATCACCATCACAAAGTTCAACACATTTTATTCAAATGTTAGGTGATGGGAACCTTTGGTGTGCATTTGTTTTCATCCACCTCATAACCTCATTAGTAAATTGTTCATTTAATTGAAATGTAACATCATTAAAAACAGTTATTCTGTGATTTCTTAGAGAACATCTTGCGGGGAAAAAAAAAACAGCAACATAAAGACCAAGGTACACAGCAGTCAGGTCAGGACATTTTGAAAGGTTTCAAGCAGGTTAGACTATAAAACAAAATTCCAAGGTTCGAGCTTCTCACAAAGTACAAAACATCTTCTGAAAAATGGAAAGAGTAAGTCAAACATACCAAGGCTGACAGCTCAGGCAAGAGGAGCATTTATCAAAGAAGCAGTCAAAATATGTATGCTAATTCTGGAAGAGAATAAATTGCCAGGTCAACTATTAGTCTGTTTTTTATGGCACATTGGAAAAAGAAAGCTGTTTTTGAAAGAAAAACAACGGAATTTTAGTGCACAGTTTGCCAAAAGTAAAATAAGAGATACATGTAAGAAGAGGAAGATGCCTCAGTTTGCTCAGACTAAAGTTGAAACTTTTGTAATTTAGGTCTATAATGGAAAAATAACACTTCAGGTATTTCTGAATACATCATTGTCAAGGTGAACCCTGCTGGTTGCAGCATTAATATACAGGGATGCTTTTCTTCAGCAGGGACAGGTGAACTGTTCTGCACTGATGGGATCCCGTCTCTGCTGCTACTCCAGCTGAGCAAGCCGTGCACATGCAGTGTGCTGGACTTGCTACAGTCTGATTAACTTCTGCACCCTACTTACAGATTAAACTATCTATCCCTTTATCACACTATGATAAGTAGATCATCACAACTTTATATTGTGCATTCTGCCTTGGGTTTCTCTGTGATGTATGTATTGCAGGCTTATTAAACATGCCACAGAAGCCAGAACCCGACCATCAAGCCAATAATTGTGGCCCGACTCACCCAAATTTTGGATCAGGTCATGCTCGAGCCATAATCTCCAGCACATAGAAAGAAAAATGTCCAAATGTGAAAATGTTAATATAAATAACTTTTCAAGGAAAAGGTAAAAAAAAAAAAAAAAAAAAAGAAAAAGACTGAATGTTTTTTGTAGAAATTGCAAACTTGAGTTGTGGTAGCCATATTCCCCTTTCAGGTAAAAGTTTAGTTTTCGGTTTTGTTAGAGGTTGCATACATGAAGGTTCCATGTCAGCAGGAAGATCTGAGAAAAACCTGGGCTTGCACCTTGCATATAATCCACATCTTAAAGGGATCTGTGACCTTATAGCTCTTTCTTAACTTGTCATTCTTCATTCTCACCCCCCCCCCCAACAGCTGAACCTCTCTGACTCCCCACAGACGTACAACTCTTCCTTCTCCTTCTCCACAAAAAAATGTATATCCTTACTAAAAAAACATGTCTTTGGGCTATAACGCACAGCTGGACAGGATACAGACACCCAGGAGAAAAATGGGGAAAAATCTGAAAGGATTCAGCATTCAGTTTCTTCACTAATACACCACATAATGCTCTAACAGAGATAACTTCCTCAACTAGTTGTTTGATCCCTTTCCTCAAACTGAATGCAAGCACCTACACTGGTTGCTTGCTTAAACTGAGCTCAGCGGGTGGCTGCAAAGCCTCTACTAAGAGAGCGTTCTGCTGGGGGAATATATTTCTTTGTTTGGTTGGATTTCAGGTGGATAGGCACTAAGCTGTGCAATGTGCGGCTATATCCAGAAGATATGAGATTCATAAAGTCCCAGCTGATGCAGGTCTGATTTTTGGGTCTTTTTTTTTTTTTTTTTTTGTATTGGTATGAGAGTAATGGTGTTTATGTGTGTATGCAATACTTAAATCTGAACTAAGCAGAGTAGACTCATATTCAACTGTTGTTACAGCATTTGCTTTTTAAGCAATTAAATGCTTCAAAAGCATTTGATTAAGCTAAATAAAACAATAATGCTTTAAAATAAAGTAAGGGGCTGAAACTGGTCTTTTTTGGAAAAAAGTGATTGATTTTCAATAAAATACAATGATATATACTGAGGATAAAAACAACTGTCATTATCTTTAGGAGCGTATCTAAAGATTTCAGTGAAATTGTGACATTTAGAAAGAAAACAATTAGCTGAATTTTTGACTGCATATATTTGTCATTGTCTTTCCAACTAGTACATAGAAAAACTATTTTACCAACCTCATACTGACTCTCATTTATCAAAATTGGTGTAGATTCAGCTTTGAAGCTTAATCTGAATTTTTTTGTTGTTGTTGTGTATATTTCCATTTATGTAGATTTTTTTGATCTTGTGATATTCAAGATTCTGTGCAAATGCAATTAAGTCAAAAACACGTAGTCTGAATTTATGCAATAACAAGGACAGAAGACTTTTGTCATGTCCTGCCAATTAAGTAGCTTTAACATTTTGGGTGTTTTTTTATCTTGCGATTGCAATAATGTTTAGGCTGCTAAAAGGATACATACCAAATGGAATATTGTTGCCAACATTCTCAACTCTTAAAGGGAAGTAATAAAGAAAAATTGCTGATCAAATGTAATGTACAAAACATATAGAACCTAAAATCTTGCACCATTAAATCTCCTTTTGTGACTTGCATTAACTAATAATTGAAGTTCACATTGACAAACTTCTATCCTACGCTCACATCTAAAATGACTGAGTGGTGAATCATCACAGTATTTAAGGTGTTCAGGGGAGACTACATGCATCACGATAACTCTTTTTATATCAAGTAAAATAATCAGAGAGATGCTTCCCTATAACATAGAGGCACAACATAAGTATGAAGTGCAGTTTTCTATCCAAGCGCTCCGCATTAAACTCATTTTGTATTAGAAAAAGGATTGGCCAGTCCAACTGAGTATCTTCATCCTTACAGTTGTGGAAAACATTTTAACATTTTAATTTACAGTCAGTGGGCCATTTGGCCTCCTGGTGAATTTGGTCTGAGATAGAGGTAGCAAGCATACCAAAGATTTTCAAGAACACTGAAAATGTAAATCATGGCAGATTGCGCAAAAGCTGTATTGTTTAAAACGTTTTGTGTAATATGCGTTACACAAAATACAAGCACCCTTTTATTTTGAGTGAAGAACAGTATATATGCAGTTCTTCACTCCTTGATTTTTTTTTGTTTGTTTTTGAAGTGGAAAGGAGAAATTTGGCTCAGGGGTTCAGACTCAAAAGGTTCTGCTGCTGAAGTGATGCTGCGTTGGATTTATCTCAGAAGCCAAAGTTTGGAGGTGGGAATAATGTCACACTCATGTTGAGCCAGTCTAGCTACAACTCTAAAATCTGTATAATTTGCTCACCCTTACCAATCAGAGCCAGGAGGAGTGTCTTAAAACTGTCCATCACGTTCACCATTGAAATTGCTACATCTCCAAAATTCCCTAAAATCCACCATATACCTGTGTTTCTGCCATGCAGATGTTGGGGCCAATGTGAAGGAACTCTTGCAGTGGGGTTTCCCAACTATGCCAAAGTAAAAAGTGATGAGAAAATAAACTTTTTCTGATTGAAAGGACTAATATGGACAGAGGACATTTGACAAGGACACAAGTAAACAATCTGGTCTGACAATCCAAGGGTCAGGTGTGGACTATATTTACCTCTGTGCACTCCTAGAAAATGGCTGCTGCTCGCCCTTTAATGTAATTATAGCCGTTCGCCTTGTGTTGTATCTGTGAATGCGTTTGTCATCTGCCCTTCTTTCCATTCAAACCAACACCAAATATCCTCTGCCTAATGGTGATTGAAATATAGGTGCTGCCTGTCTCTGCAACCACTTAATGTCAACATGTCAGAGGTATCAGGGGGGAAGTAAGTCCAAAACGACTGGACTGTCAAATCATAAACACAACAGGGAACAGATTTCTCAGGGATCTGCAAGCGATGAAAAGAATCAGCATAGGTTTTGACAGGGATTTCATTTGGCATCGCTCATGTCTCAAAATTAATCCCGCCACAAAATTATGATTTCCTTTCATCCCCAAAGTCCCATTTCCATGGCTACAGAGTGAGGGAATCTCTGAAAGCAGAGGGTGCTTGGAAGTAGGGTGGAGGGGGGGGTGGAGAGGAGCGTTGTTCGTCTTTGATTAGATTTAACTTCTCAACTCAGACAAGACAAAAAAGAAAGCAGGATCTAATCTGAAAAAAGAGAAAATTAAATTTTAACTGAGGTTTTATTGTTTTATGCAGAAGGGGCGAGCCGGGAGAAAGAGTCGCTCTGACAAAGAGATTCATTGGTTTGCTCATAATTAAGCTAAAAGTAAAGACATTTTAATTGCTCCTGTTTTTTCCACTTTCTCTTTCTTCCTCTAAGATAGTACAACCGTTTGCAGAAAAATTAAGCATTAACCATTTTGGAAAAACAGACAGGACGAGTAAAGTACATTCTGACTCACTTATCAGGCCTGGAGTTAACCTGCATGTTTTACTGTTTTGACTTTCCAATTCTGCAGTCATTTTACTTTCTACCACATGTATCCATCCCATTTAACTGTAACCAGTTTGTATTTTCATGAAGATTCCCAGTTGTCAGCTGTTGCCAGTATTTCCGTCAAACATCCTTCCAAGTATGCTGGTAGAAATCCAAAATCTTCCCACAAATATGGAGTTCAATTTGTTACCATAATGAAGACTCAAATCAACAATGCTTTGCTGGAGTAGAGAGAAACTGACACAGTTTACAATGACAGCTTAACTCAACCTGACCATTTGTGAGTAGATGGCACACACCTTCTTACGACTGGACTGAGAAGAGAAACATGTTATGGACCAGAGACTGAATCTGTAACATCACCATTGGATGTCATTGAACTTCAAGTCTTTGTTGAAAAAATAAGAAAAAGTACAGACTGTAACTTTAATCTGGGATTCTGTTGTAAAATCAAGATGCTGCTCTTCTTTTTTGCAATCTTCATAAAAATTCTAAAAGGTGGCTTCACGATTAAAAGTCAGAGTTACACTCAAGGACAGGATTGTCCTTTTGCTTCAAAGCAGATTTTTTGGGGTGAAGCGCCAGTTTGAGGTCAAAACACTTGATCATTCTAATGAATCAGATTCAGCTGTGCCACATGCTGGAAAAGGTCTCATGCCTATTTTAAGATAGTGTATAAATAAAAAGCATACAATAGATCTCAGTGAAACAAAGCTCAGCAACCATATTAAGTTTGTCTTGACATTTGCTCATTTACATCTTGTAACTCAAGTCAATTTACTACAGTGACACAAAGAATAAAACTGATCTTATTGTACAAAGGTATCAGTCAGGAGATGCGTATAAATAAAACTGACAGTGTTATGCACATGAAACCAGGTATCTAAATGCACTATGTAAGAAGACTCATGAAATGTTTTGTATAATCTCACTGTGTCCGAATTGATGACCTAAAATAGCTCTATTTGTCTAATACCAGAATGACGCTTTAGAGAATTTTTTTAAACTATATGATTCAGAATCAGAGCTATTTGAAGAGAGCTGTGGATAACCAATATCTCCATAATCTGATAGATTTGAAGCACTTCTGCAAAGCACAGTGGCAAAAAATAAAAGCTATTTCAAAATGTTGGATGCTGTTACGAGTTCTATCGAAGAAAATGAGAAGCATGAACTGAATCAAAAGGTAATTTGAACACTTTATGCAACCAATTTTTTTGAGCTTTCATATTTCATATTTTTATTTTACTGTCAAACAAATGTGTTTGGTGTTCAGTTGAAGGCTGAAAAAATATTAAAACGATTAATATTGTTTTTTTACATCACAAATGCCTGTCTTATAAGGAGGATTTTTTATATAACCACGGACTGAAAATTATATAATTACTATTGATTATCAGTGTTACTCTTATATAATATTTGACTATAACTGTAAAGTTAGCAAGACAAAAACATTTTACAATTGTACCATTGTTTGTAGATTCTTCATTGTTGTGCAGGAAGCCTGAAAGATTGTAGATTAATTATTCCAGTTTCAGTCTCCTCATATCTCCTGCAATTCCACTTTTAAGTCATTAAATACTGCAAGAATTGCAATTTGTTTTTTTTATTTCTTAATTTTTGAGAAAATTAAGAAATAATTATTCTTAATTTTCAGAGGAAAAGACCAGGTAAAGACAATTACTCATGAATGAAGATAAATGGAAAAATGTACCAGTGTATACTCAAAATGGAGATGGTGAAACATATTAATGAGATCACCAACTTTGGTCCTCTAATTCCCTCCATCTATCCTTATCCACTGCATAACTAATTTAGCTGTATTAACCCAAAATCCCCAGCCATGGCGACTGCGGTTCAGTTCATGCAATGCTCGCTGCACCATCAAGCGTGTGCATGAGCGTTTCTGCCCATGAGTGGGTGGCACTTCCCTCAGTGTAGCCACTCTTTTTTCTCTGGCATTGAACTTGACCTGGAGCGACCCTTCTATAATGAGTGAATTGAAAACATCTCCCTTTGGAGTGTTGCGTGTGAAGAGGGAAGGCCATAGCTGAGCTCATGACCCCTGCTCTCTCCTCTGTTTATGTGTGTTCTCTGTGAAAATACAAACTTAGTTTTTATCCTACCTGTAAATTTCTTGGAGGCGTAGGGCCAGTTCCAGCTTTTAATTCGAAGTGAGTTTATTATACCTGGCAAAAGTATTTGATGCACTTGAAAAATTTCTTTTTTACTTTGTCACTTTGCACCCACAATTTTTTTCCAAGTACCTATGCCACCTCTGATAACATGGTTCACAAATTATTCCTAGGTACAGTTTCTGTACTTCCAAGCCCAGGTAAACCGATTTTATTCTGGTGTTTGTGCTGATAAAGAAATATCTTATTATTCCTTTACGCTGGCAGAGCGATTTATATCCATCACAACTTGGATAAAAATTGGTACAATTTTTAAAATGTGAGAAGTTGCTTGTGTAGGCATGTGCATCAAAAATAAATGTAAAAGAAAGATAAATAAATAATTCCAAACTTGACGGAGTGTGACGTTGAGCCGTGTTTGATCTTAATCTTGATCTATCATCCGAAGTCGCCGTCACTATCCATCACACACGTACACATACAAACTTATGTGTAAAGGGGAGGGGCTGGTGACAGTGCTCTGAGGGAGGTCTCATAAATAATAAACAGGACTAGAGAGGTCCAGGTAAGGAAGCATGTGGACACACACACATATGCACATCTTCCTTATAACCTGGCTCTCCTGCTGCCCTCGCCCTCCTCTTCCTGCAGCCTGCATGTTTATGCATGAAACCCTGTTTCATATGTATAGGCCACATCATTCCCCTTGTTGTCACGGGAACTGATGACACAGGCTGCATTAAGAATGATGTCCCGCCTACAGATTACTGTGCTGTTGGTACGCATACACACATTCTGGTACGCACAAAGAAAAGCACACAAACAAGCACCTAGATACAAGTACACACACGGAGAGATTTACCACGCACAGTGACTGATGGTGAAAACATTTCCCAGTGGGACATGATAACACCAGCACGGCAGCCGAGCATCTGAAGTGTAACACAAACAATAAATAAATACTGTGAATACATTTTAAAAAAGAGAAGAACAAAAGATGCCGGCCAGTCAAAACAACCCCCCACACATGTAACCCCACTCTAACCTCGGCTAGTAAACCACAGCACGATACAACATGATGCATTTATGCAGAAAACTGCTGCTTTTTCTGACAATTTACAATGCAGCGAAAACACCGACGTGTGGGCAAAACTGACTAATATATACTGACAGATGCACAAAAAAGAGACATGGAGAGATACTGAGGCAGGCTCCTGTAAATAAAGCCCAATTTATTTACCAGCTTCTAAAGAGAAAAAAATCCAGTGGTTTCACCATCCCTCTGCCACGGGTATTTGGGACCTGGCAAGCACTGCCACTAATTCTTCCATTTTCTGTTTTATTTATGCGAACCGTATTCTTCTGGCAAAAAGAAAAATAATCCATAAATTCACCAACATTTATTATTTGGTAAAACTGTCCTTTAAATGCGTTGACTCTGTTGAAGTTTTAAACTTTACCCAACTGCTACCGTTTGGCTGTGATGTATGTAATGCAACAGTTTGACGCTATGAATCTTGCTCCAAATTGTGTGCTCTACACAACCATCCTCCACTGCGAAGAGAGAAATGCTAAGCTGAACAAGATGACTATGAATAATAATTCATTAATTGGAAGCGCCGCTAACGTAGACTGAACATATCTAAAAACTACAGAGACTACAATTCCAAAACATTCCAGAAAATCGATGTCACTGTTCATAACATATCCTTCTGTTTGTTGATTAACATGACAAACTCTTTACTGTGGGTAGTGACACTTTCTTACCAGCTTTAAACAGCATCCTTTCCTTTTGTTCTGGGATTTACAACTTCAGTTTGCACCAAAACACATTAATTTATGGGAAATAGAGTCCACCTCCCTCCTGAACAGCATGATGGCTGCACATTCCCAACATGTTAATACTTAAATGTAATTGTTTGAATATATATGAATGTTGCATCTTCAGAAATTCAGAAATTGAATCTAAGCATGAACCAGATTTGTGGAGGTCCATCACTCTCTTTGTGAGATCTTGGCTGATTTTCTGTTGATTTTTCCATGATATCACACAGAGAGGATTTGTGTTTAGGGTAAAATACATCCACATGTGTGTCTCCATTTAACCAAATTGTTTAAAGGCATAGCACTCAGTCTTTGGGTAAACCTCTGACGTGAAAGAAATTAACAAACCTTTTCTCTCTAGCATTTTCACAATTATTTTTTCTGAAATGTAGTTACTACGAACATTTCGGTAATCCTAACTAGAACAAGAAATATTTAGATTTCCATACATCCATCCATTATCTTGGACTCTTTTCCTTGCAGGGTTGCCAGGGGCTGTTGTCCATCACCATGGCGAGAGGCGTGGCACGCCCTGGACAGGTTGCCAGTTCACCGCAGGGCAACACAGAGACTGACACAAGACTGACAACCATGCAAAAAGTTTTTTTTTTTTTTTTTTTTGTCTTTTTGCAGTGTATGTGAGTATCTGAGTATTTGCAAATAAAATGTGAACTGGTAGTTCTAACAAACTGAATGTCAGCTGCTGAAACACTGGTATTAATGCCCCATTTTCAGTGAAACCATAATTGTATTACAATCCAGTCGCTCATCTCCAGTGATCAGAGTCTCTGATACCGGCACTTTTTAAAACGAGGTCTCAGAGTGAATCTTTTGAGTGCAGAAAGCACGGCTGCAGGGTTTGTTCTACGCATTCAAGGCTGAAGTCATTTCTGATTCTACACATCATTTCTATGATTTTTTTTTTTCCTTTCACTCAACTTTCCATTTTATACTATTGTTTCTTTATACCACACACAGTCAGCTTCTTTTGTAAATTTATTTTGTAACTTGCGCAACTTCTTGGGAGTGCCAATGTCAACTGTACAGCTATACCAATTATCGTGTTAAAATCTTTTATAATGTTAGAATTTTCTGAACAACTGAGTTTGGGTTTATCCTTACGTGTATGCCATATACGTCAAATATACTGCTCAAAAAAATAAAGGGAACATTTCACTTTAATTTTGTGTGTGGCTCCAAATCCAGGCCTCCATTGGTTAATAAATTTGATTTCCATTGATGATTTTTGTGTGATTTTGTTGTCAGCACATTCAACTTTGTACAGAACAAAGTATTCAATGAGAATATTTCATTCATTCAGATCTAGGATGTGTTATTTGAGTGTTCCCTTTATTTTTTTGAGCAGTGTATAACAGATATAAATGCTTGGTATAAGTTAGTCTATAATAAATCTATATAAATTTTACAAAGCCATGAATATTGATACATTTCTGTGCTTGCAGTGTTGTGGGAGCATGGTAGTGGTGCACTTCCTGTTCTTTTTATTAAAGAGCGTGTGTTAAAGTTAATGAAACTGATAACTGGTAGTTAACAGCTCAGTTTTTTGTTTTTTCAATAATGGTGTGTATGTGTGTGTTGTCCATGCAGACTGCTTCCTTATTTTTTTCTAAACAGAAACAGAAAAAAACGGAGGTGTGTGTATGTGTTGTGTTTCACACTTGCTGTCACTCGTACTCATGATGAAGATTTTTTTCTTCTTTCATCCTTTGTAGTCGACGTGAAACGACAACTGACCCGTCTTTCTTTAACCTCTTCTTATTTCAAAAGATGGTTCTGTCGGAAGAAGAGAATACATAGTATATATATATTGTAGACAAAAAAAAAAATCAAAAAACAACATGAATAATTTATACCTTGCAATGCATATCTGCAAGCATTTCCATATCAAATAAATATATCTGGTCTTATGACTTTGTTTTATGCTTTGAATACTCAATCACTCTAAAGAATTCCTTATATTAATGTAGGATGGTCTCCGTCTCGTGTCATGATCAAATGACTGAGGGTTTCAAACAGAGGGAAGTTAAAGGCTTCCAGGAGATTGAAAATAAATTGAGGACGGCTTTGAGTAGTTCAAATTTAATCTTGCTTGGTCAAGATGGATGAGTTACCTGCAAAAAGATGACATCATTTCAGAACTAAATACACTGTCACCATTTGACTTTAGACAGTTTATAAAGCAGCTCTAATGACTTCGGTTTCTCAGTGCAAGCAAGTGAATGTGATTTTTTTTTTATCTCTATATTGTCAATATTAATTTTAGAAGAAGTGGAGATCCCCTTGAAATAAGTGTCTGAACAATGGAGCGAGTGGAGCAGTACTCCATTTTTTTAAAATTGTGGGAACAAACTCATGTTTCTGCTCTCCCACTTCTAACTTATCTGATCATTCCCTGCAGTCCCTCCTTCACCTCGTAGTTGATTCAATCAATCTCACTGCATCAAGCTTGCTTCACCCTCAGTGTGATCTCTTCAGACGGACAGTTTACAGCAAGAAACAAGTACGTTGAATTGAACTGAATTTCAATCAGTTTTTTATGTGATAAAACAATGACGCATTCCCCTAACTCACCATAAATATAATAAAATAGAGTAGAAAACTTGGCATTGTAGTTGCAGGCTGCAGGTTCCTCAGACCCAATCTGTAACATGCGAGTGTTTCTCCTCACCATCAAAAAAAAAAAAAAAAAAAAAAAAAATCATCCACGAAGGTGGATGCAATGAATTCTTCAAACTAGCTTAATAATGACTTAACAAAGAAGCAGGATCTCTGGCACAAAAGGAGAATGTGTTGGATGAACAACACTTCTATACTGGATAGGGGTCGCCAGGGCAATCGTAATAGATTACTGTGCCGGTTATGTCCCCATTTTGTAGATTTTCACACACAGTGGGAGTAGTGCTCACCAAAAAGGACGAGGGGTAGGATAGAATACAAAAACATATAAATTTTACAAGCAGATGCATAATGGAATATGAATAGAAATATTTATTGCAAAGTGTTTCATGCACTTATAACAATGCCTAAAGGAGGCAAGGGAGTTTGGAAAAGGTTGAAACATGTCTCTAATTGTTAGATATAATCTTAGGTTTTACTTATCTTTTCTTTTGTTCAGGTTATCTTGTCTTCTACACCACCAAAAATACATTTGACTCTTGTCTCCTTTCTTCAACCTTTGGTGTAGCCTCAACAAATATTTGTTTGATTCTGATGATTTTTTTTCCTAAAAATGAGTAAACTAACACATAAATATCTCTTGCACTGTTCTGCCTTTAAACCTTTTTTTTCTTTCCGTTTCCCTTTGTAACCTCTATACCTATTTCCACTTGGCTTTCCATCAAAGAATAAACAATGTGGGCCCAATGCCAGTAAACACATTTGAACCTGGATGCTTGCTTGTCAGTGTCTAGGGCCTTATTACATGTCCATGTGTGTGTTTCAGAGGTCTGTTAAAAAGCAGACTTGTGCCTGTGAGAAAACTTCACTTTTCACTCAAACCTTTAAGACGATAACATGACAGCTTTCCTTGAGAAAGTTATGTCCCTCTTTCTCTAGCAGAAGTGCACTCACAAATATGGCACTTTGTTTACTCTTACTTTTATCTCTGCCATTATTTTGTAAATATACATATACATTTAGAAGACTTGTGGTTTTGACTGTTATCTATTTCGGCGTGTATGTCTATGTGTGTGCAGAAAGGGCATTAGGGTGCAATGGGGGTGTAAGAGATCAAAGATTATACAACCCTGCCTTCTGCTGGTCAATGAGTAATTCTCACTTGCACACTCTTTGGAAAAACTCTGAATACTTTTAATATTTATGAGCTGAGACGGTTGAAAAAAAAAATTGCTCGGGTTGTCATGTTAACCTGACAAAGAGAAAGCAAAGCAAGGCGACATTAATTCATAGGAACTAAAGTTGAAAAGTAATGGAGATAGTAGTTAACTTACAGGTCTCCCAATACTCCTAGTGTATATTTCAAACTAAAACAACAGTATATTCTCCAGGGCTTGCGAATGTGGAGTCCAGAAACTTTTATATGCAAGTCACAGCAGAATTCAAGTGGATACATTACACTCAAAACCAACACAGAGCTCCCAATTCACATCAAGTAGGTGGCCAAAGCTCACATTTGAATTTAATGTTTGGCAAAAAGTATCAGACTGCATGTTGTAACAGAAGCAAACTGTGAATACCTAAATTTATTTTATAAACTTAGTTGTGGCAAAATGTTGTTGAGGTCGTGCACATGATTTATGTATCACTTAAACATAAAAACAAAACAGGGCAGAACTTCTATATTCAAATAACCCAACACCACAAAAACAGGCTATGAAATGGTAAACACTAAGTGTGACACTAAATAAACTTTAAAACCTTGTGACGGTCTCCGATGCTTTGTCATATATGTAAAAGTCTTCTGTTCTAAATACTAGTTTAAGTAATACAAACACATGTGCATCCTCGCCTAAATGACAGAGATGGTATTTTTCATTCCACCAGCATGAACCCAAATGTGACAGATGTACTTTCATATTTTGAATGCATAGTGAATATTGACCAAAATATATACTTCATGCAGTAAAATACATACTTTTTTTCCCTGCTAAATAATTGTTCCATTTATAGGAACATTTTGAAAAGTGATTGACCAGTCCTCTGTTTTATCTTCTCTCAAAGGAAGGAAAAACTGTACTTGAAAGCAAGACATCTGGAGTTGAAACATCACCGGCTTCAGTTTCCCTGTTATCTATTTCTACTCATATCGTTTCAGAGAATAGGTGGATAGGCAAGATGAGGTAAATAAAGACAGTTATGAAGTGATAATCACTATGATAGGAGGGATAAAGAGTGGAGATGAATATAGCATATGAGGAGAAGAGAGCACTGATTAGACCTGGCTCAGGAGATGTCAGTGTTAATTACCTCCTCCTCATACACCTGCACGACATTCAAACCACAGAAATGCTGATAATGTTGTAATATCACACCCACAAAGACAAACTACACTTGTTGCCTTAGATGTTATCGCTTCTGGGAAACAGTTCAGCTGTAAATTGCATCTGTGTCCCTATTTTTTTAAATGCTAGAAATAATGTAAAGCAACTCTGTATTTTTGTTGTCTAGGGAGCGCTTTTCATGGTTTTGTTTACCATGCAAATTGCTCTGCAGCTATTAGCTATTTGTGTTTTTATGTTACTCAGACAAACATCTGATTATCTTTTAGCCCGTACCCCGGGTAGACTGGAAAATAAAACCACTTACCTTTACAATGAGGAAAGACTGCTAATATTCAGTCATATTCAATAAATTGGAATATTATTCAAAACCTTAATTTTATTCAGTAACTTAATTCACAAAATGTAAACCTGTCTATATAATTTAGGCTCTGTGTAGATTTGATAAAATCCCAAATAAATTCAAACATTTGCAACAACATTTTTGCAACCATCATAGTTGTTTGCTTGTTCCATGTCATTCTATACACGTATTGTAAGCTCAAAATTAGCGTGGCACTTAAAACCATGCTGATTAAGGTAAACTGCTAATGGGATAAGACCGGTGAATCACTGATGGTTTCCAGATTTTATTCACGCTAGAGAATTTGGTCAAACAGCTATTTGCAGCCAAAGTCCATCTAAATCTTACATTTAAAGCTTGCCAATATTATAAAAAGGACTGCAAACATAAGAAAACATAATTATATAGTAAACAAGACATCGACAAGCCTTAATATTGTATCCTATGCTTACATATGCTTAAGGATTCGGAATACTTTGATATATTGGTTTCTTAGGTGATGAGTATCTTTGTTTGTGCTTGAACCCTGAACATGGCTCTTAAAAGCATATGAACTCCCTAACAACAGTTCTAAAAAGATCTTGAATTCCCTCACTGAAATATTTACACAGGAAACATAAAAAAAATAAAAAAAATCTCCTGCTTGCTTCCCTACAGTTTTCTTCTCCCTGCCGTTTTACTACACTACACAATTCAGGGCTTGTTAGCCACATTAGCCAGCCGTGTTTGGGCACTTAAACAAGCCAAAGAAACCCAGCAGAGTCTCAGACTTTCCTCAAGCTGTGAATGGAATAGCTTTGCAATTTGTCCTGGCAGAAAACAACATTTTGATCCTAATGAATGGCAAATGGCCACCATTAGAAGTGAGAGGGATTATTGGAAGGGGGTAGTTTATGGCACATGCGTCCATGCCTGCACGTTTTGTTTGCCCACTCAGAATGGTCTGCTCTGATCTTTCATTAAAAGGCTCGCTACAGGGCCTCTTCTTGAGACCCTTAAACAGATAGGTCCCAATTTAGAACTCATTTTTAGAAATCTGCAGCATTCTCACACATTGTTGCACAGATTCATTGCAGGAAGGAACAGTGCGTGTGTACGGTTTCTTGACTAGTCATCTGGTAAACAAAGCAACAAACACAAGCTTCGCATGGCAGCTTGCTCATGTTTGTCCATAATTGTGTGTCCATCCCTCTTCCTGCCTTTGTGTGTTAATGTGCAGCATGTACTAAATATGTCATCTATAGGTTACATGCTTTTTCAGCACATCTGTGCTGTCTTTTGTGGTCAACCACAGCACAGTATCAACTTCATTCTGAACTGCTTCATCGGAGGTTAGGTGATTGGCTCAAACTTGTTATTTGAAAATGAATGTTTACCTTCCTGCCATTGTATGTATGTTACAGGTCCGGTCTAGGAGAGGGAGACCAGCAGCAGAAGAATGGTCCTGAATAAACAGGAGAAATTATGAGATGGGAAGCAGCATGTTCTGGTTTGATGCAGTTTTTCATTTCAAATTTGTATTCAAAAATACATTTCAATTCACATTTCTGTCCATTTGCATATTATACAACACAATCATGTTTTTATATGTAGAATAACTTTCTATTCTCTTTGTAGTTATCCTCTTAATAAATAATCTAACCTAATTCTATATGTATGTTATTTAGCTTTAACAAACACATATTACCAGAAAATAGTGCTTTATTTAGTTACTTGAGTATCAACCGAAATAATATTCCCAATTGCCTCAGCTTGGTCTGCTAATAAATCCTTTTTATATTTTACCAAAGCAATAACAAACCATATTAAATGTACAAATGAGACTAGTTCTAGTACTACTAGAACCATTTTTCTATTAAAACAGTGATATCTGAACGTTACAACAGAGTCCGGGACTCTACGCTACTAGTACCAGAGGTAAAGTGAGGTTGGAGCGCCGCCATTACACAGCCTCGTCTCTGCTCGTAACGAGAACAACCTAACCGTTCTATCAACCTCGTTTAACATGAATAAAATCACGCATAAGTTGGCTATAAAGCACTGAAGTCATATACAGCCCTACTATGTGTGATTTTGTATTCATTTTATGCAATATTACCTCTGTTAACAGGTGAAATGATGAGATGTGAAGCGGCTTGTTACGGTTTGATGCAGCTTCGCTTCATAGTGCGAACGGAAGCTGCAACAAAAAGATTCCCCCCGCCTGGCGGAACACAGTACACTGCCCCCTTGTGGCGCACTCCACATGCGCACTCACCTGAAGATCAACCAAATAGTACTTGCTAAAATGATTTTTCCTTATAATTGGAATGCTCCTAATAAAGTGTAAATACACTATTCTCAACATTAAACCATCACAATTCCGAACACTAACATTCATCAATAAACTTCAGGACTGAACCTTACCTACATTGGTTAATTTTCTTGTCCAAATACATGAGATTTTGATGTTCAGATTGCAGTATTTTTGAATAAGCAGTATATGAAGACTGTGAGGAGATTAAACTTCTGATACTGGTTGCTTTTGTATAGTCCATTAATCTGTAACGCTACTTAACAGACTTGCAGAGTCTGCAATTTCTTTGAACACTGCCCACAATATTATTGAAGTGACCAAGAATTTTGTTGGACAGATTTCATTTGCCACTTATTTTCCTGGGTGTTATTGCCAAAAGATTATTAAAGTTCATGCACATTATTGTCAGAGCAAAGCTACTCCATGCAAGATAAATGGGAGTTTTTTGTGAGGGCCACACTTTAAAACCAAAAACATGCAAAGACAAACAGGGGACTTTCAGAACCAAGGTCCTCCAACTTTTTGATGCATTCCTGTCCAAAGTCACCATATTTAAATGAAGGCCTCGTTACTTGGCTTCTGTAAAGCTTTGTGTCATGTAGAGGAGATAAATCAACCATGTGATGAAAATTTTTTTTCTTTGATCACTTATGCACTTTGTGTCTATCTTAACTGAGGACAACGTTGAAATGGACTGGATTGGTATGTTTACATGTGGGTATACTTTGCACAATGTGGTCTGTTAATCCAGTACAGAAATTAGACACATAGAATGTGCAAAACTCAGAACAATACTACAGTTTCAGACATTTTCCCTTAATCTGCAATAGTACTGACAAATCCGGAAGAGTTTGGTGCAGCACAGATGTAAACACTCCCCAACCCCATAATATGTTTTGCTATATGAAAAGGCTTGTTGCAAACAAACACTTTATATGTAATATACTGCGAGTCTCATCACTTTCTTCTCCTTCAGAGCGTCAGCTGATGAAAGGCATCCATTTTCTCATTTGCAGTGGGATGTTCTCTGTCCAACCTCGTAAATTGCTGGAACCATTGTTTTCTTTTTCTCTTTGCTTTTGTTTTATGCCATCTGTACTCCCACCTTTTGTCTGCCTTTCCATCCATCTCCTCTTTGCTCAGCAGAGCTGTGTAACATGGCTAAAAAGGTTTCAGACTAAACACAATAGAGTCAACCATAACATACACATTGTTCAGCAGGGTTCTTTTTCTCCAGATATATGTTGCATCACAATGAGTTTCATTGCACTATGAGCATTTTGTTTCAGGATTTTAGATTCATATCTAAAATCACATCATTTTTTTTAATTAACCAAAGATTAAACAAAAATGGAAAAAGCTTTTTGTGCAACAGAAATAGAGGGTAAGTGGCAGCCAGGTGAACTTAATCAGCTGATGTTAATTTGACTATCTGATTATCATTAGTGTGACAACTTCTATGAAAACAAGAAGGGAAGCTCATTTTCCTCTCATTTTCTAAATGTTAATATTCTGTAAACAAATCACACATCTATCATCAGAAATAGGGAAGGATTTCTAAGTAAGCAATATTTTAACAAAAAAAAATTAGGGAAACTGAAAATCCAACATTTTTATTGTATGCAACATAGATTATAATGTATTTTTATGTTCTTGTTATGATGGTAGAATAATCCAGTCCAGCTTTGGCAAGACTATATATTGTTCTAATCCTAAAGTGACTCTAATAACAAGGAAATCACTGAAAATTGTCCTATTTTATGTTCTCATTAATAGGACAAATATTTAAAATCTCAAAATTGTATTTTTAAAAGGTGATCTGCAGTAGAATTATCGGGGGTAGGTTCAAATACTAGAAATGTTTTAGATTTTCAGCTTGAATTGTACAATTGCAGATTCCTTCCAAACCACCAAAAAGCCCCTTAGCATCATCAGCAACTAACCATTGGCTTAATTTCACCGCAGAGTCAGCTGTGGCATTCTCACCGCAAACTTAAAGTTTCTACAAATCAAGTTGTACATCTTCCATTGTCTGACCATTCAGCTGAATTAATTTTAAACATCAGATAAAACATGTCCCAAACAAAGTTCGAACTGCTCTTTGCTATAGGTTGGACTCTTTGTGTCACAAAAAGCCAACATAACAAGCCGTTAAAGCTAAATAAAATGTCCTCATTGTAGTAACGTTTAACAGCAGAAGGATTTTACATATTTAATTTGAGCCAACTTTAAGCATTTCCCAGCATAAAGTCTGGTTATCTTTGATCAAATCACCTAGCAAAAATACTCAAAGCAACACATGAAACAGGATCTCTTTTATGTTATCATAACCTAGAATGGGCCTAGTTTGCAGATATGCGCTTAAAGGAAGTCTGACAGATGTGTTTGTGTGTGCGGCACTTCTTTCTTCATACTTTCTATGTCTTCTTCGCTCCCCTCCTCCCCTCCTCATGGCCCACAGCCCAGCAGTAATTCTGTGTTTATCAACTCTTTATTATGGCCTCTCGCATCATCATTTACAATGGTAGCATCTGCTCATTGCCTAGCCTGAGCATGGGGCAAATTGCTTTTATAGGAGGGGGAAAAAAAAAAAAGAAAAGCCTGAGCGAGGACAAATACACACACACAGCATGGCCTGCACACAAATCAAGACACAGAGCTCTGGCCTGTTTACAGCGGTTGTTAACTCTCCCGGCAGAATCGCACACAAACACACAAACACTTCACTTGTTCTAACAGGATCAAATGATTAACTGGCCTCCATCAGCAAATCAAAATCAGTCCCCAACCCAATGAGGGAGCTGTTTGGATTTTCCATTTATTTTTTTCTTCCCTTCTACCTGACGCCGCACTGTGGAAAACAAATATCACATCTGGCCTTAGACAGACAATCCCTGTGTTTGGCTTTATCTAATTTAGCCACTACAGCAATGTGGGAAACAGTGGGGAAGCAGAAAATGGCAAGACATCCTGTCTTTTTCTTCGCGTTTAACACATTAGTGCTCCCTAAATGATGGGGATGGAGAGTCAGTGAGGTGAATTTGCAGAGAAGCTAGGCAATTTGGGGAGGAAAAATAATCACAGTGCTCCTTCTAATCATAAAAGGCTTTATTGTGTAGGCAGGAGGAATAGGCATGCATCAGTTTGGTTTTGTACAGATGCTTACATAGGACACACACTGCAGCATAACGCTAAATAGACTGAGGAAAATAGGACGCATGGTGATGTGATGCATAGCAATACAAGGAGGGAATAGTAAAAGGTTATGCCGTCATCAGATTTTTATCTGTTGTTGCTTTATGGAAACTTTTCAATTTTCAGAGCACCTCCTGGATGAGTCAGTGATGAATTTGTGGAGTAACTTTGGTAACTGCTTGTTGAACACTGTTCAGTGTTTTCTACATCTGTGTATGTTGGCTCTTACTGCGGTTTGCTGGACTCCTAAGAACTAGTTCTTCATTCAGACAGATACCAATGACTTTGTTTCTCTTATGCTCTTGATTTTCATTAAATTGGGGTTTAATGTGTTGCTTTGAGAAATCTGAAAAAGGTTGAGTGGTAGAGCAGTGCACCATAGATGTCACAGCTCTTCCCTATACACACATGTTGAATCCACCTAGCTGTTAAATCTACGTGTTCATAAGTGTTTTATTAGTGCTTAATATTGATTCTTTCTTAAGCAGTAGTGTCATTAAAATGAACCATCTGCAGCATTGTCTTTGATTTGAGCAGGAAGTACAATTTCCACAGCAGATGGAACAGTCTACTTGCACTTGTTTTTAGTACTAGAACATGAACATGCTTCAGAAGAAAAAAATGTTTCATAATGAATATTAATCAAAATTTCTCCCAAATTAATCATGCATCAACTCTCAATATTACCTGCTTCCAGGACATGGAAATTCTTGGCTATGGTGATCATTTCTCATATTAAGTTATGGTGGTAATTTTGGGTGGACTGGATTGATAGGGATTTTATTTTTTTTTCCTTTATAAGATCAAGTGCTTGAGAAAAAAATAAACCCAGCACTCCACTGCCTGAAAGCCCAGGTAGAGCAATTATTCATGTTCTTAAAATCTGCACCACATTAAAGAGGCAATCAAATGAAACTCAATCCAAACACTTTAATAAACATTGAACAGATAAAATAAGAAAAAATAAAAAAAGACTACTATTACTACTAATACCTATTTGTAAATTCCACACTTTTTCACGCCCAATATGTTTTGAGCATCTCTTTGATCCTGGGGAATATTTAGTCTCGGACCAGTTCATTAGTGTGACTCACTCTCCTGGAGACAAACTTGGTGTGGAGTTCATCAGCGAGTTCCAGATGGTCAAGCCTGGACTCATGGGGCTTAGTCAGGCTTAGGCCCCAATACCTGTGAGAAGCAAAGTTTAGGAAATCCATAATCTGGTCCAGGTGGCAGGCAAGGGCTAATTCCACGACCATAACATAGTCTTTGTAATGTGGATGTAGGTTTTCTCTGTAACAAGAAAAGCAGGAGCTGATGTGTCACATTTGGTTTCATCAACTAGATCGTTAACTCAGTTGCATGCACAGCTTAGTCTCTGGTACCCACCACCTGACAAAGGGTCTGAGCTCTTTTCTTCTTCAGGTTGCAGAACAACTTGAGGTGGAAAATTATATGTATGGGCATGTTTAAATTTTATCTATATTCGAAGCAAAAGTTATTGACACTGCTCACATTATGCTATAATTATTCCATCAACATTGTCATTGCACATGTGGCTATAGTATCCAAGGAACTAAGCAGGCAATTTTCTATGATATTCTGGTGCATTTTATACCGAACCACACTCACAGAGAGAGATTTGTTCATCCCAAAAAAAAAAAACAAAAAAAAACAACTAAACTGAAACCCACTTGTGTGGTTTATGCAATCCAGCGCAGTGAGGAATGCTCAAACCTCTGCGCTGAAGAAACTAAGCAGTCACATAAATGGATGGCACATCACAGAAAAACAAATAATTGAGTCAAGAATCAGCATTTCATAGCCACTCATTTGAAGAAAGAGAAAACATGTAGTTTGAAAGAGAAGTGAGGGAAGCCATCCATGTTAAACATGAAAAATAACACTAAACAGATCAGGTGGTCTCAGATTTCGTTTTTCTAACACCTGCTCTGCAGCATTGACTCCCCAGGTGTTTTTTTCAGCAATTCACACCTTGGAACATGTGAACAAACCATCTCACATAGTATGTTAAGGGGGATGTTTGAATTGTCAAGCAAAAACAACCCAAAGTGACACACATGTCCAAATTGCCCCATTAGTGACCTTAATGGCCCTGTTTGTTCTGACTACATTTCAGAAGCCTTTTACTTCCAGCCATGCTTAGAATAATAAAAAAAAGCCTTTTGTGTGGGAGGTGAAAAGTCTTAAAGAAAGAAGAGATGCCCAGGTACCTTGTAGTGAAGCACTTATGATCTGAAAAAAATAAATAAAATAGAACTAAATAATTGTTGTTTCTTTCCTGGTTTCTACATTCATTAGCAGTAAATTAAATTACTGAAATCAGTGTAAGATATAAACACTTTTTGCAAAGATTAATGTTCCATACTGTAGTCTAATGCGTCATTTCTGCACTGGTCTGTTTGTCTGTGGACATGTGCTCAAACGCCACTTGCTGTGCGGTGATACCAGCTAAGCCTGTCAGAAGGGATTGTCATGCTCGCTGCTGTCACTCAATGTGACATCCTGACATTCGTTTTTGCTGGTGTTTATCAGTCAGGATATGCATGTGTGCACGGATTGTGGGTGACACTGGGAGCAGTGAGTCTGGATAAAAGATCTTTGACATTCATGGCTGCACGTGCTCACGCACTCATGCCTGGAAGCTATGCTGCAATGGTGAATAATTCCATCAACCGTCAGGTCTTTAGTTCAGGCCTACATACAAACACACACACACACACACACACGCACACGCACACGCACACACACACTCACACACACACACACACACACACACACACACACACACACACGGAGAGTTCCCACCACCAACCTGGGAAGCTGTTGGGTAACAGTTTAATTGTGTTCAAACAAGCAGTCATGCCTGTATATACTGCCTGACAGTACATTAAATTTGAACTCCAAAATAATTTTATAATGTAGACACCATGTTCATATTATTAGCTTAATGGTTCTGGTATTTTCCCAAGTAAAGCTGCTCTAAAGTTTGGCTTATGTGATGTAGTTCTGTTGGCTTCTTTGTGTTGTAATGTCTGCCGTGCATTGGAGTAGTTGACAGCTGAGTGTGAAGTGGCTGGAGAGCCCACTGCTTCCAGTATGAGGCCATGGTTCTCAACTGGAAAAAACATGGATTGTTCCCTTCCTGCCAGAATGCCCCTCTGCACCAAAAGGGGGAGTGTCTATGTTGTTTTCTTCACAAATGGAGGCAGGTTGGAGCAGGAGGTGGATATACAGATTGGTGCCGAGGTTGACCAAAAGGTAAAGCCATCAGTTTACCAGTATGTCTATGTTTCAACCTTCACTTATGGTAATAAAAAATGGATTGTGAGTGAAAGAAGAAAATGCTTGCAACAAGAAATTCTTATCTTCCTCTGTAGGAAGCTGGTGAGGAGCTCCATCATCTGAGAATGGAGCCATTGCTCCTCTGCAAGAAAAGAAGTCATTGAGGTGATTTGTGTATCTGGTCAGAATGCGTCCTGGGCAGCCCTTCTTTGGAGGTTTTTTCAGGCACATCTCAGTGGTTAGGCGAAACTGTGTTAAAAAGAATGACATGAAGAGACTTCCAACAAAGATTATACATGTTCTACTAATGGTTTTTAGATTCCAGGTAACTGTAACATTGCGAAGTAAACTCTGGCCACTCATTTGAAGAAAGAGAAAACATGTGGTTTGAAAGAGACGTGAGGGAAGCCATCAAGTTCAGACACGGGTCTGAACTTGTCATTTTGTATTCATGGCAAATGTACAGTATTTGTTGTTAATTAGCAAATCTACTGGCAGCAGAAGGTATGTATTTGAAGCCAGATGTGGACAAAACACACATTTTTGATTCATGTCGAGTCCGTTTTTAAATCCAGTTTTAGCAAACATTAAATTTTGTGTCCAATTTTCTTTCTGCTGGATACTGATAATCATGCCTTGTAAATCAGGCTAACAATACAATTCATCACATAAAACTCACGATGCGGCTCATGAAACCCTTCTATGATGACATAATAAACAGTAAACCATGATAATGCCACTAATTTTATCAATTGAACACATTAAAGAAGAGGCAAGAATCTACATATTTTATTGCACACTCAACTCACTCATTAAAAGCAAAAAGCAATTTGAAATACATTTTTTTTCTTATGACCTCTGTATGACCTATGAGGTAGCCTTGGACGTTGCTGCTCAATTTCATGCTCTGATGTACATGCTAAACTTTTAAAAACTCTCATCATTTGAGTTTCTGAGAAAACTCTTCAAAAAGAACAAAGGGAACTCCACAGACCATCACACTCTTGGACAGCCCTCATTTCTCCGGCCCTTTTGTTTCTGTGTGTGTGTGTGTGTGTGTGTGTGTGTGTGTGTGTGTGTGTGTGTGTGTGTGTGTGGTGTGAATCAATACACTTGTAAAGCTGACAGCATTTCCCCTGTGGTGCACAGACAACAAACAAAGTCCCTAGTGGTTTGTACTAAAGGATACTGTAGGTACACACACACACACACACACACACACACACACACACACACACACACACACACACACACACACACACACACACACACACACAACTTTAAGATGTCAGCTTCTTCATGCCAGCCACAGCCATCTGGTTTATGTAACCAACTCTAGAGTTGTATGCTTGACCTGTCTGCTGTTGTGTGTGTGTGTGTGTGTGTGTGTGTAGGTGTGTGTGTGTGTGTGGGTGTGTGTGTGTGTGTGTTTGAGTTCCTGTGTAAGCACATGTTGGAGAGAAGAGCACAGGACATCAGTGAACATTTGACCTCCAATTCTTTCCTGCGCTCTCTTAGAAAACACTGCAGTAGTACCCAGGGAGCGTTATTGTGTTGTCCTCTGATAGGAGAAGAGAAATATTGTACAAAACTATTTTTAGAAGTCCTACATTTGAAAGAAATACTATTATAATTTATTTGAATTATTCTTATAGATAAATTTAAGTTGACTAAATGCAAATCCCACACTAAAAATATAGGTGAAGTTTAGTTATTAAGGGAAGAGCAAAAATATTACCTCAAAAATAGAAATCACATGCATGGCACTTGGAGTACAATATATTCCCCAAAATAAGACATCAAATCAGTCCCTTGTGATATTGGATCTTTTTATATTGTGGTGTATGTAAAAAAAAAGCTAGATTTTCCTTTCTTGCCTTCTGAAAAAAATGCTTTGACCTAAATTACTTGAAATTTTGGTGTTTAACTTAATCAGAAATTTGGCCCTCTTGCATGCCTGGGGACGGATGCACCCATCCAGCCTTTTGCGTTAGAAAAAGAAAGATGGCAAAAATTAGGGAAGATAGATTATATTCTTGCCATCTTAAGTGCTTAGCCAGGCCAAGTCAAAAAAAAAAAAATGAAACCCCAGAGAATAAGGCTTATTTTGACTGGTGGCCAGTTTGGGGATAAGAAGCTGCAGGGGAGTTGTGTGCGCGTGAATGCATAAGTGCTGAACTACTGGTGTAAATGCAGTCGGCCATTTATGTCCGCCTGTCTCAGGTATCTATATATATATATATATATATATATATATATATGTGTGTGTGTGTGTGTGTGTGTGTGTGTGTGTATGTGTGTGTCCAAATCTGTCATTAGCCAGGCAGTTCTTTGGCAAGACGCTACGTTCACTCAGAATGAGTCAGGGGTGACTTTGTCCCAGAGAGAAAGTCTGAGTGAGAGAGAGTGGCCTGATACACATGGACCAGACACAAATCCTCTTAGCCAAAAGGAAAAATAAGGCTTTTGGGTGGCGGCTTAAATCGGTCATTGTGGCTCAACTTTAAGACTTCCTCTGATGCCTTTCTGCTTTGCACTCATGTAAATAAACGAGCCCCCTCGGGACGAGTGAGAGGGAAGTGAGACCAGCAGGTAAAAGGGGTAGCATCCTATCCCGCACTCTGGCAGTGGCCTGAATAGCCACAGCATCGCTCACTTTGGATGGATGGGTGTGCCGACTACATTGCATTCTTTAAATCCTGCAAGTAGACGGTTTGTCGTCCTCTGTACTTGTGTGTTTAGAACTGAAAAGGGAAAATGTCACAATAACACAGACACCGTAATGTTCTCTGTTGGTGTAGCTGCCACGACCATTATCACTTCGGTGATTATTGTGCTGACAGATGAATCTCAGTATTCCCTTGGCACAGAGTGTACCTAAATGCACCGCGTGAGTGGCCATCTTGAGAAGTATGCAAAATTACACTCTCTATCACACCCCATCGGAACCGTGTGTGTCTACATTCTCAGCTCCTACAAAAACAGCATTGCATATGTCACGTTGTCACACACAACACAAGTGAAACAATAATTTTCTTGTACTAAAAATGAATTAAATAAAATAGTACTTTAAAGTAAAAAAAATAAAAAATAGAATAAAAAGAGGTAGTTGTGTGGTTGGATTAATTGCACTATTGAAAGTGATCTAAAATTTAATCAACAAAAGGTAAAACATTTGTCAGCTGACAGAATCCATCTTAAATCAAAGCCAAACCCAAAAGTTACCACGATGAAAATGTTTATTCTCTTGTGTTTTGAACATTATTTAAACACCACACTGCATTTTATTGCTGCAGACCGTATCCTTTGTATTACAGCATCTCTTGATCAATTTTACATCTGTTCATCCTCTGGCTGTTTATCACTGCAGGATCACAGGGGGCTGGTGCCCATCTCCAGCAGTCATTGGGTAATAGGTGGGGCTCGCCCTGGAAAGGTTGCCAGTTCATGGCAGGACAACACAGAGACACGCAGGACAAATCTAGAGACCAGTTAACCTAACAGTCATGTTTTGGGGCTGCCAGAGTTCCCATATAACGCAATACTATGAGAAACTGAGTTTGGGGGTCTTCTTTGTTGCAAGTCATTAAAAAATGTCAAACTAAACATTTAAAATGTAGTAAACTTTATAATAAATAAAGTCACTTTTTAATTATGTTCTTGATTTATTAGATCCACCTACACAATAAACACTAAGAGAGAGGATGTATCGCCGATTCATTAAAATGCACAGCGTACAACTTACCTGCTTAAATAAAACCCACCGCCTGCTGTGATGTCTGAAAAATATGCCTAGGAAGTTACAATTAGAATGGAGCTTTGTTGAGGTGTTGATGGAGTTATGTAACTTGGCAGAAAGTGCGAGTTTTATGTGGAGTTTTTTTTTTTTTTTTAATGTTACCGTCATAAAATGCAGGCCTTGTTGAACCGTTGCCTTCTTTGTCTCAATGTTTCATGAAAGCAATCAGCCACTTGACGCTTAGCTTTACAGTGATACTGCAAAGCTTCTCGTCTGCCTCTCCACTGTTCTAAAACCCACTGCAGTGAAGCCCCTCATGGCTTTACTGTTTTAAATATACACTGCAAAGTGACATGTGATAAGGCTTGGGAGACAGGCTCTTGCCGTTAAAGTTTAGATGATCGAGTCAGCTGAACGCCCCGCGAACAGCGAAAAGTTTGGCGTGAAGATGTTTTATAAATTCGTACAGAAAGATACCCCCCTTCAACTGTCAGCGCTGTCAGCGCCACGTTTGTTTGCTACAATTTCCTTTTTTTGTTCCCGTCATGCACCGGCGACGAGCCGTTGGAAATGAGTGGGGATTCATTGCCCTTTTAGAAATTCTGACAAACAACCAGTCAGCCTTACAGAGCAGGCTCGCCACGGCCGGTTGGCTGAAGCAGCTTCGTCGCTGTTATAATGTTGCAGGCCATTCAACTCGCAGGCGAGCCTGTCTTGGCTGCTGTTGCCATTCTCGCCGCTTCTCTCAGCCGCCATGTCAGCAAGGTACACATCATCCTCGTTAAGCGTTTGTCTCCAGCCTTATTCACAGATGATTATTCATTTAGTGACTTTAGACAGCTCCCGTCAGCCACAAGGACTCCGCTCATCCACCAAGGGACATATCAATGCTCGGGTTTTTTCCCCTCCTCCTTGCTTCTTTCTCCTCTTCCTATCCCCTCTCCAGGGCTATTACACTGAGTGTTATGTTTACTATAACCCACATGCTTGTTAATTATAAATCACCGGCTCCTCTTTCGTTCTATTAATTGGTGCCTCCTCTCCTGCTCTATGTGGCGGCTCCCACAAATAAATTCAGGTACGACTTCATTAAGTGGCACTCTCGCAACAGATCTTGACACACGCAACGAAGGCAATAAAACCAGGAGGTTGGAGGGGGTACGAGTGGAGGGCTTCAACAACTGTAATCAGTGTTTAACAACAGTCTGCGCTCCGATTTGAAGACCGCCACGCTCACTGGTGCTGCTGCTGATGGGGAGCGGTGTTGGACAGAACAACACTGGCTTACATAATCTATGCATTTTTTTTTTTTTTGCGTTGAGCTTGCAAACTTTCTCTGTTTTCTTGTCGTCGGTGTCACTGACTGAGTGGCAAAATTATGTCCTTTATTTTACATTGACCAAACCTGCAGGGCTTAAAAGAAGTATTTACACCCCCAGCCCACCTCTCGCTCTTTTTTTTTCTTTTACATTTCTTGTCAGATTAACAACAAACTTCAATGTAGCATAAAAAAAAGAAAAAGAAAAAATGGCATTGTTATTAGTTGGTTGGTTGGTTTTCTAATAATAAAAGCCATGCCATATGTAATCATAAAATTACTAAAAAGAATAAAATCTTTGTATATGATAATTCCAGCGCTTTTGTGAATTTTCCGGGAATGCAATTCCATTTGATTCGGATCTCCCTTCAGTGCTCCATCTGAGCTTTCTCCCAACAACTTGGATTTTTCCGGTAGAATTTCAACCGGGCCAATCGACGAACAGGAGAATTTGTGAACGACGACGTCAATTTTCTGCACTGCTTTAGAGTTGTTGTCTGCCTGTACTTCAGCAATCACAGCAGAGGAAGTGAAAGAAGCTGCTCAGTCCATGTTGGTCATGCATCCAAGTTTTGAATTGACATTAACACCCATCTTGTTCAGCTAGTAACTTGGTTGTTTGCACTGCAAGCAATTTTCTGTAAACTGCATCACATACGTCACAGTCAAAAGTTAGCGATTGAGTACATTTTAAAACTTCAACAGAGTCCACTTCTCAAGCTGCTGTTTCTCAGTAACCGAGAGTCCAAACCCTCAGCAAGAAGCAAACTGTTGAACAAAGGGCTAAATTTTACCAGGTGGGGGTTTTGCTTGAGAACAAACACCACCATAAAAACAACAGGCAGGTCAGGGAGAAAGTTGGACAGAAGTTTGAAACAAGGTTATTTTATAAATTAGTGTTCCTAAGCTTTATTAAACCTGTTTTGGAGAACTTTTCAGTCCATTATCCAAAATCCAAAGTCCAAAATAGAAAAAGCTTGACACACCTACAAGCCATGGGCATCCACCCAAAGTGACAGGCTGGGTAAGGAGTGTATTAATCAGAGACTCAGCAGGAGCTGCAGAGATCCGCAGCTCAGAAAGGGGAAGCTGTTGACAGAACAATTATTATCACGCGCTCCACCAACCAGGCCCTTATGGAGGAGTGCCAGGAAGGAAGCTGTAAAAAGACCTGTTTAAAGCCTGTCACTAACCATGTAAGAGACGCAGTGAACATGAGGGAGAATCTCCTCTGGTCAGACGAGGGGAAATTTTTGACTTGCATGCAAAACACTAAGTGGAGCAAAAGAATTTACGCTGCACATTACCCTAACAGACTTTAATCAAATCATACACGGTGGTGGCAGAGTCATACAGGGGGGGAGTTTCTTCAGTAGACGCAGAGAGTCTAGTCAGAGATGATGGAGAGACCTGTGTGACTTAGTGATGGAAAGCTCTGAAAAAAAAGAAAACATTTTGAAAGCTGTAAAACATTTTAGGCTGACGTGAAAGAAGACGACTTTGGCTTATGTGATTGCAGAAACTTATTTGTGGGAGGTCATGGAGAAGGATTTTCAGTTGGCTTCATAAAAGTTATAGAAAGATCACTGCTTAAGGAGCGGATAGGGACTATCCCTGGCTGCTTGGTTTGGCAAGGAACGGGACAGTAGACCCCACAATGAGGAATATTGCCAGGCACGGCAAGGAGGACTTTGAGTCCACTATCTTAGCTTTTGGTGTGCAGGGAGCAGCTGAGATACTAGTCATCAAATTTATGACTTGTCATTTTCCTGCTACAGAGCTTCATTCAGCCAGCTGACCACAAGCTTAGATTGTACTGTCTTGATTTCAAAGAAAACATTAGAAAATCTAGCATCTGTGCTATAAATGATACCAACAGGGATGGAAAAATTTCAAATAAGTAGACTAACATAAAGGCCTGCTCATGGACATAAAATGACTGAACACGCCATCACACCGGACGGTTCCATTAGATCTAATTGGATGAATTTCATGTTAATATATGCTGTGCCACTTAGCACTACACAGAGGCTTAACCTCTGCATGGGATTTCATCTCCTGCCAAGTTCTGCAATCATGCTCTTCAGACTCACTGTAATGGCTGGAACACACATATTCAGAGCAGTCGTGGCGAAACGGGGTAAATAGAAAACTTGTATATAAAGAATATTCAATGTTTCTGGGTGTGTGTGTGTTTTTAGAGCGCTTTAAAAGTCTGTCCTCTATATTTTTGTTTTTAATAAACTTGTCAAAACCTAAGACGTAAAAATGGACAAGTCAAAGTCGTTCAAACTTACGCAATTTGGAATCTGAGCGCTGAGCCAGTGGATGTGGATCAGACGTCTGATTTGGTGGCCCTGGTGTGATATTCCAGGCTTGTGAGCAGCTGGAGAGGGAAGTCTGAGCCTCCCTGCCGTGACCCGAGTCAGCGGAAGATAATGGATGAATGGATGGAGCATTTGGAGTAGCACCTTCTATACAAATTAGCATGCTTTTGATTTAAAACAAATGCCTTTTTACGCTTAATATACCTGAAGAGTAACAAATCACAGGTTTACAGTACGCAAAATATTGAACATTATTCTAGCCAACCCTCAGAGGCAACAAAAAAGCTTAGCTGAGCATTTTAACCTCACGCCACCCCTTCAGAACGTGTCCAGCAAAGAAGGAAGTCTGCAGTTACTTTCTCCAAATTGGCAGGGGCAGAAGAGGCCACAACAGTAATGGGAAGACCCTTCACATTTTTTTTTTCCCTGTCTCTTTCTTCCTCCTCATGTTTTTCTCATCAGAGAGAAATCTTTCAACTAGCTAAGGAGGTTTAGGACAACTGTGGAGTCTGACATAATTATCAGTGGCTTGGCTTTAATCACACTCTCCTCTGACTCCTCAGCGCACATTATCTGACACCAAACACACAGAGCTTCCTGCCTGAACCAGGCCAATTTAGCCTCCTAAAGCCACTCAGAAAGTTAGCTGTCACAAGCAGCTTGAGATGGACAGAAAAAAGGCAGCAGAATGCGAAAGAGACGGAGACGGGCGATGTAATTACAGATCTTTGCTTTGTTGTTTCGGGTTTTTTTTATTTTTATATATTCTTTAGCTGTGTTCACTTTTAATCAGTCTGAAAACCTGTCAGTTTGATTTCACGTCAAACAAAGCTGTAGATGATTTATGTCAGAAGGTTGTATTAGATTAAAAGGAGTTTGGTCGGATTTGAGAGACACTTTTTAGAAAGCGAAGCTTCAATTACCTTGAGTTACCTGTATAGGATATTTGAATGATTGCTGGATTAATACAAGCTCTCTGAAAATCTCTTGAAATGTGTTTTTGAGATACATCAGCTATAATCAAAGGAAATTAAACTGCTGCTCTGGCTAAAGATAATTTGAATTCTTTACAATTACACGAAACTCCTCTGACCTGGAAGCTTTGCTTTTCAGATGTGAGCTGTTTTGAAGTCTTCATTGATTTGTTGTTATTTGGCAGTCCTGAGATATGAACTAGAAAAAGGTTTTCAGATTTTCTTCCCCCCACATCTCTAAAGAAAAAATGTGAAATGTTTATTACCTAATTATTTAAAAAGAAAGAAAGAAAAGAAGTGAGGAAACGGATGCAGTGAGATATTAATGCCATTTCTGCCACACCCCTCCACATCCTGAAATGGGTCAGTGAATGGTAGGAGTGGAAGGCAGACAGGTCGCCGGAGCGAAAGGAGAAAATTTCAAAGTGATGAAAGAGAGAAAGATCACAAACAGACGCACTCGCTAATGTGTTCCCAGGATGCAGCCCATTCTAACTAGGCTCCCAGACCTTTGATGCCGTCTCTGACAGACCATCCTAAAGAAAAAAAATATGATGAGCCATCAGTGGCTAACAGTAGGACGCCACTTTCTTTTTTGGGGGTAATAGGAAATGAGCCCAGACAGGGCCGCACAGTGTTTTAACCTCTGAGATAGTTAGTGAGGACAGCCTGGTGGTATAGGAAGATTTACACATGTGTCATTTTTCTTCTATTTCTTGATGGATTTAACTGAACCCCAGGGGCAATTCAGTGCCATAGAGGTTTTTTTTTGTGTCCATCCTCTGACTTATACTTTTAAATAACTTTTCCTCTGATTTGCTTGGGGTGTTATTTAGTCTCC
Source organism: Poecilia mexicana (assembly GCF_051168715.1). Lineage (NCBI taxonomy): Eukaryota > Metazoa > Chordata > Actinopteri > Cyprinodontiformes > Poeciliidae > Poecilia > Poecilia mexicana. The sequence goes on along the minus strand of NW_028263384.1, from coordinate 26,359,883 downwards.
ATGCTGTAACGGTAACCAGGAATACTGACTGATCAGTGAATGGATTTTCCACACATAGCTGTCTTTAGACTACAATGACTTGAGACACAGCACTCAAGTGATTAGCACCAATTGGCTGGACCTCTGTTAAATTAGGTCCAGCCAGCAATAAAATATTTTTGCATTTTAAAGGTTTTCATGTAATTGTCATTATTTTTGTAAAAATCAATTTTAACATTTGTGTTCAATTATTTATTTTTGTCAAAACAGGCTAATACTGTTGATCTTGAATGATTTGTAAAAGCAATAAAAAAGGTAAAACATCCAAGGAGGTGAATACTTCTTAAAGGCATCGTAAATGTTCTGTAAAAGGTTTCTGACTCTAAATTGATTTTAGGAATGGGCAACATTTTTCTGCTATAAGTTCAGACTTTTCAAACATGTTGCTGGAAGAATGTTTTCACTGCATTTTGACGGTCCAGAGGATGCTAAGGTGCCATCTATTTACGCTTCAAGGAGTCAAACTTTATTGAAAGGGCTGAGAACTTCATTTTTACGCAGTTTGATATATGTAACCTTAATGCAGGACAAAAAAATATCAGTCCTTTGCTCTTGAAGTCAAAATAAAAAAACATGTTTTTATTACAAATAGTCAAGGAGGCTAACCTTTTTTAGCTTTACGCTACACTGTCTGTGAATCTTCACTGTTATGGCAAATTTCCCCTACAGAGGAGGACAAAACGTTTGATTATGGGACGTTTGATAGTTTATTTGAACCTTTCCAGTCCTGTGGGATTTAATATATGACAGTAATGAATTTATTTTTGACAAACAAGAACTTGGTACATAAGTTGGAAATTTATTGTGAATTTGCAAAAAAAAAAAAACTGTTAGCACCTCAGAATTTGACCTTCTCATTGTTATTTTCAAGTTTAAACTATTTTACTCATATTATCTTTTGCAACATGAATCACTTGCCACTTATAAAAACAAATAAACTCTTCAGATTTGTATTCACTGCTTTTTAGAAACTACGTAAAAAAAAAAAAAAAAAAATGTTGGGGAAAAAAAAAGAAAACATGTCATGAGAACTAAGATGGGCTCATTGAGAAAAGGGCAGAGATCGTCTATTTCCCCCCAAACTGTGCAGCATCAGTGACCGCTCTGCCAGCCTGTGCCACATCAGTTTGAGGAGGTCAAGTCAACCAACTGGCAGGCTGCTTCTGGCCTGGTCTCACCGCAGGGGGAGCGCCAGTTCAGGGCCAAACCTTCAGGCCTGCAGCCTGCTCTCCCAGCAGAGGAACGCACACTTCACTGGCTTTTTTACGGGGGGCAACTCAGGAAGCCGCTGGGGCGTGGGGCTTTCAGCTCCATCCCGTACCCTTTAAACCCCTGGGAGGTGTGTGTGGGGGTGTATTTGGGGGCGTCCTTGACCGGCTCCGTCAACTAGCCAGTCAGCACATAGGAAAAGAGGGGTGACCGAGGCCACGAGGAGAGGGGAGAAGGAACAGGGGAGGAGAAGAGATGGATGACAAAAGGTTAGGTGGGAGCTATCCTGGGAGAAGGTTGTCCGGCAGCTTTACTCTGCTAAGTGAGACTGGGATGTTCTGGGCTGCAAGTGAGCTGTGGAGGTATTCTGCTCCTTTTTCTACAGCTAAACGTGAAAGCTTTAAGAACAAAGCGAATCAAGTTGCAAATAAGAGCTCATTTGCAAAGAGGAGTTTGAAATTGAAATGTGTATTTTGTCCATTTTTTATTCCTGTTCCTTCAAAATTTGGGTTTGTAAGTCAAAACTTTACTCACAAGATGAAAGATTTCATTTGCAAAACTAGTAATTTGAAACAAATCTGTTTTCTAGTAAAACATATCCAGAAAAAAATCCCACTTTTTTTTTTTCCGTACCCACCAACCTGTTACTAAAGCCCCAATCGTTGATACGTCTTTTTGACTCTGTGGAAGAGGCTTTTACTTTTCACAGAATTTAGAAGCACCTTTTCCCAACCACACATCAAAAATATACATTTAAAGATTTGCTTTACAGTGCTAGTCAACCAGTAAAGTGATGATTCAGTTACATGTTTTACTTAAAACCTCCAATTAAAAGTTTAAAAATCTTCAGAAAGTGCAGAGAGACTAATAAAGACCAATTTAAAAGATCACAATCAATTCTTAGAGAAAATATAAAGAAATTAGGCATTAATGCTGTGTTGTGCTTTTATGAGTGCCTTAAAAGTAGCAGATAGAAAACTTTGTAAACCACTCCGCAGCAAAAAAATCTAAAAATTTGTGAAAAAATGAAAGGACCTTTTGTTAAAATGTCAGTGATGACGTATCCCCACAAGTCAGAACTGGGTAGATTGTTTTTTCAATAATGTCACTGCTTTTGTTTCTACATACTTAATAAACCTGGTCTTGGACTGAAGGTTTGATGCTCTATCAGTGGCTCTAACGTGATTTATAAAAAAGTTCACAATTCACCTCAAAAAGAGCAAATACACAGAAACCTGGGTGATGTTCAGCTTAACAGAACCCAAACATGACTGCTGAAATACACTTTAACATAGTTTATATGAAACTTTACAGTTTGACAGTTAGCTCCCCCACACGTAGGATTCCCTAACATTTTCAACAAGATGACACTCATATGGCATATTTCTACAGCAGCTATTACAGATAATAATGCTACAAGATCTTACTTCAAAAAATATGACCAAACCCTTCAGGTGCAAACACACTTGGTGTCGGCAGCAGGGGAATGGTCCAAAGAACCCAGAGCATCGTTAGACTTAGAGGATTTTTCCAAGTAGAACCAGGTTGGGATGAAATGACTTTTTCTCTTCATTAATGAAATCATAATTCCAAAACTCTTTTTTTTTTGCAATTGCTGTGGTTATTTAATTTTTAAATTATTTTCATGGTCCAAAACATTTAAGTGCGAAAAAGTAACAACCTAAAAAACATGAAACCATTGAAATGTCTTAGTTCTTGGTTTTTACTAATGTCGAATTTTATCCTTTTCTCTGAATAATAAAAAAAATAATAATCATAGACTAAATAGATGATAAAATATCATTTGATGTGCTGGGCAGGAACATCTCTACCTACCTCTGAAACTGTCTTCTTGGGTTCAAACATTTTTTTTTTCCATCTTTGACTATATAACATTAGTTTTTTTCTCCTTATTACCTCAATTTTGAAAACACCAATCCCTGATTTTTTTTATGATGCAGTTGATGTTGTCTAGGCTACCTGAAACACACAGATTATGTTCACTTCCTGTTCGTCTAATAGAGACATTTCAAGTTGCAAGTGCAGTTATGAGTGCGTGATGCTGCGGCTTTGCTAATGCTTGAATGTGTTTGCTCTGTGTGTGCGCAGATGTCCACAAAAGCTCGCTTATGCGTGTTTCTTAGCATGCAACGCCAAACGCCTGCCGGTGGTTGTCCATTATTGAGCCTTTGAGAGGAGAAGAGGCTGATAAATTCAAACTCTTTATGTAATTGTCTTTTGCATCTGAATACAAATCCCCGCTGCTTATGATTCATCATATTTATTTTTTTATTTCCTCCAGCAACATCTTTTATTAGTTGTGCACTCGGTGGCGAGATTTAATTTCTGCAGGAGGGGGACAACAGTGTCGGCTTGATGATTATTATTGAGAATGTGATACTACAGAGGCTGAAATAAAATCTATAGTGCATTAAAGTGACAGATTAGGAGGGGAGGAAGGTTCATTTACAAGTGTTAAGACATCAGCGGCTAATGCCCTGCAATGCCAAATAGCAATCCACCCTGCTCTCAGCTCTGCAGGTCTATTTGAAGGGAACAGCATGAGGGAATGTATGCGTGTGTGTGTGTGTGTGGCTGTCAGACGAGTGGATGTGTGTGTAGTCGACTCAACAGGGAGCCTCTAGTGGAGATATTTGAGCATTGCTTGAAGATAGGAAGGTATTATAAGTCACAGTGCCAGAGAGATGAGATCCTAAAATTACTCAACAACATAAAACTGTGAAAATTATCTCCCCTGTTGCCTGATTACTCAACACGTTTTTAGGAAAACAGGCTGCTGTAGAAGATGAATGTTCTCACCAGCGTATTTTAGGTAGCGTTTGCCGCACAAATAACCAATGAAAAGAAATAGTTTTCCCCCCCTAACTATTTCTATTTTTATCTTATTCCTGAGCAGATGGAATAAATTATCTTCTGGAATGCGTCTGTGACGTGTCCTGGGATCCGGAGTTCTTTCAGGTCCTTATCGAATGAGACGGTTTCGTCCAGACGATCCGGGGGGAAATCATCATTCTCTAGTTTTCAACCCAGCTGCAGCTGACAACTAACCCCTCATCTCTTGCTTCGAACGCCGCGTGTGGTATCAGTGACTGAATTTACGACCCTCTTCTTCCACCATCCTCCGTTTAATGAAGCGCTTCCACATCAGCGCACAAAGACCTGAAATCTTACCTTGACTCATACAAACCTGGTTTTCTGGTCAGATCTTCTGCACTGCTCTCTGCCAGCTCCTGGTACTTTCACAAAATGCACCCTTTAACAGGAAATTAGACATTTTACCTTGTTTCATTGCCGTAAGGCTGAGCAAAACATCACACTCAGCAAACACTTTATTGGCCAAATAGAATGAACAGATAAATTTGGCTTTATTCATTGTTTTACAGAAGACCCTCATCTCAAATAAGTTGTAGCAGTTAAGATTCTGCCAGAACAAGCGTGTGATGCTGTGCCTCCAGCCATGAAGGACTGACACTGCAGGAGGCTGGTATAACTACTTGATTTCATTGACTTTACCCACTTTGGTCCATCAGCAGTAAGAGGAAGAGTTTCAGAAAGGAAACTGTGATGTCATGAGGACCTTATAACAAAGGACTAAGACAACACTTGTGCTCTTTTGACCATCGGGGACACAAAATGTGCAAACACTCAACTATTGTTTTAATTTACAAAAAAAAATAACTGAGACTGGTTGATATTTTCTTTATAATCAAGTGGAACCCTGATTTAGTGATTTTGATCTAAATCCCTCGTTGTATTAATAATTGCCTTAAGCAGTTATTTATAGTTCTTCATCGCCAAACAATGATTCAACAATGACTTTAACTGATGACTTACTGTGGTTGTTGTCCTGAATCCCTTTAGATGCGTTTGTAACTTTAGATTACATTAGAATTTTTTTAAATATTGGAAATGTCAATGTCAAATCCTTGAGCATATATTTAATGCATAAATTAAAATGCATTACCCAGGTGAAGAAGATAAACAGTGATGGTTCATTATGATAAACCACACTGGAAATTTGCATGTTTAAATACTTACTCATTAAAAGGAGGGAATAAAATAAATCTGACTGTATAAATTAATAATTGATCAACTGATAAATATCACAGTGATTTATATTTAAGTACTCAACTTGCATTTAAATACATGTTGCATGCTTTCAGCACATCAGACTCAGGTAACCACTTGAACAAGTCCAACTGAAGGAGACAGACTCCTGGATCATTGCTTCAGGCGTAGAGAAGCTAATTCTCATCCTTGGACATCAGACTTTTACGCTTAAGGTCACTGAAAATGTCAACAGACGAACCAAACGATCTGCACAAAAGCAAAGATGAGACCTTGAGATTTCCAAATAAGAAACAAATGGAAATACAATAACCTGTTGTCTTTCTGAATTTGAACGAAATTTCACTCTTTGGACTTTTGCTTAAATGGAAATTGGAATTACCAAGAGCTACGAGGAAAACGGGCTCACTACAGCAATTCAAAGGCTCCAGTTCTGGTTTGTCAAGCCCAGTGAAAATTATGACAATGGACAGTTGTGAATCATCTACATGCGCATCCTCACTAAATGACTGAATAACAATGAAGGCACAAGTAGAGCAAGATGAAATTAGCTCTAATGATATAATGGCTGCTCTCTTTAGAGCTGACATGTTGAGTCACTTTGCAACCGGTCAAGTCGCATTGATTTTCATCAGGGGTAGAAACCTGATCTACACTCAGTCCTCTTTAACTGACTCGTCTCTCTCTCAGATGCCCCCAGATATTTATGTCTGCTGTCTGATTCTGCGGAGCAGGGACTTAATCAAACCCAGAGTGAGGTCTATCAGTATTTAAGTCTGCTGCTGGAGAGAAAAAGAAAGATAAAGCGAACGTAGAAGCGAAGGAGGAGAGCAGTGGAAGACTGAGCCACAAAAGGCATAGAAATTACAACATGACAGAAAGACAAAGTCAATTTAGGCACACATTGAGAAAGAAGAGTATACCTGAAAGTCTTGATAACTTTTGTTCCAACACTGGAACAAAAGAAAACCAAATCCCAAGAAAAAAACAAAAAACAAAACAATTATAGCAAAATCTAGACTTATTTCATGAGACTGAGGTCAAACTGTTGTGTTTACAGCCAAACAGACTTTAAAAAGAAACTGGAAGAAGAGTTAAAAGGAAATAAACAATATTAAAGAAAAAATCTAAGAAAGAAGTGGCAACAATTTATCCAGAAGTTAATATAAACGAACCAGGGTAACATAAGTGACACCTGGAAGATTTACTTCCAAACATTTCAACTAACTACAAATGTATCATCCAGTCTACAATACCTTACAAAAAACTGCCACTGGCTTTCTGCTTTGATGTAATAATACTCATCTCTTCACGCTGCTTCCACCAGATCATTTCACTGAGTTCAAACTCTGTAAAACTCAAGTGTTGGTTGTAAAACAAGTTTGAACTTCTCCTGCCGCAAAAGTAACACTTGTGTCTCATGTTTTAAAGCTTTAAATACGCAGCAAAAATGAAATCCAGCCATTTCCCCCCCTCAGATATCAGTTTAATACATGCTGATGTTGTGAGCTTGTGCATGTTGGTATTTTCTCATTAAGTCTAGCAATTCCACCCATACTAATCACAAAAAAAGAATGGGATTCTCCACAGACATTAGCTTTAAATTATTAGACTTAAGAGTTTTTATTAGAACCCAATGCTTTTAAGAGATACAGTTCTAAAAGTGACATTCATTTGCATTTCTAATCATTGATTTCCTTGAAAACATTGCCGATACCTCGAGTGTTTGATGGTCAAAATAAACTCGCTACCAGGGATAAATGAACAAACAGGGATGCAGGATTATCAACATAATGTCTCCTGACGCTGATTTGTCTTTGCTTTTCCATTTCTCTGTTAAACACTTGTTAAATTACAGAGCCAAAGGTCAGAATCCTAACAACTGTAACAAGATGATTTTCTCTTTAAGTGCTAACAGGGGTAAGTGTCGACCGTTCCTCCTCTGCAGTGTGGTCTGAAAGGGAAAAAGAAAGAAAGAAAAAAAAAACATTCAAACTGTCAAGATATCACTTTTAACATGTTTGAAAATTACAGGACATGAACTTCCTGCTGAAGCCCCCTCTCTCATTTTCAACCTTCACTGAGACCATTCAGCTGCCACCTGATCTGCAGTCATCCAGAGTGTAATTGCGTGATCTGATTGAGATTTCTTTACCGTGTTCCTCCGCGCTCCACTTTCAGTGAGCCCTCACTGATCCACGTTAAATCTGCAGGTCAGCTGGGCGAAGCTGGAACACTCCTGCAATAAAAAGGCTTGTTTCATATATTTGCTCAAAGTATGACATGGTATTCCTGATGAAGAGCAGAAATGGCCATTACAAGCAAATTGTATTATTTGAAAATCACTTACTATTGTAAAGTTTTGGATTTTTTTCTCTCACTAGTTCCCTTTGGCAAAGCGCCTTCTTCTCATGCACCCATAACGCACACAGAAGATGATGATGTCATAGAGTGCCCAAAGCCCATTTGTTTTTAATTATTTAATGCTAATTACTTATCTAACGTTAACGTAATCTTAACATGTAATGCTAAGCAATGTCTTATGTTGCTAAATAAATGTCAGCTTAAACAAAACAAGAAATTATAATGAACTGGTTGACAATGATCCTGTCAGAAATGGGAAACATTAGTTTATTATGTTTGTACTACTGAGTGGGAATCTTAGAAACTTTTTGCAGTTTTGATTAGACAAATAAAACAACGTTTAATACCATTTCATTATGATAAGCATGTATTGAGGTAAAGAGATGTCATTGATGCCCTTTCTTTGTCCCAAACAGCTCCCTTGTTGACACATTCAGTGACTATAAAATTAATTCACCCTTGGATGTTTTACTCTTTATTGCTTTTACAAATCAGTGATGAACAAAATTTGGCTTTTTTTAACAGCAAAATTTACAAAACACATTGATGCCAAAGTGAAAACTTATTCCTACAAAATAATGACAATCAAGCAAAAAAAAAAAAAAATTCACATAAAATAAGTGATAGCATAAAAACTAAACCCCTTCAAAGCTGCAGTGTTTTGTAAAAAACAAAATGTTTATTACACGTCTGGTAAAAATGTCACTATTTTATAACAGTTCTCATACCTGGTCAACCTTAGTTGGAAAGTAATGAGCATTAAAGGATGCAAATGTAAAACGATTATTATTATTTCTTTGCATCCACACACAGCAGGACAAAAAGGAAGTAGCAGCAGGTATCCGCTCTCACATCTCTCATCACATTAAATCAGGCAAATGTCCACGAAAGGTGACGTGAGAAAAAGGAGGGAGGCGGAGGGAAGCCATGTCTGGAGGGATTTGGGAACGCTGAGCTGACTGTCAATGTCAGAGTGTCACACATATGCTAGTTGCTGGGACCTAGCAGAAGTAACCTTATATAAAAAAAAAAACAAATAAAGAGTACACAAAGACTTTTGTCTTTGATAAACATCAACACCGAGTTCACAGCCGGTGGGGGCATCGGTTTCACATATTGCAGTCAACACCCTGTCTCAATTACTTCCATCGCATATACCTATATATATAAATAACAGGACGAGCCAGCCTAATCAGAAATCAGTATGTGAACCCCTGTCATCCCTGAAGAATTCAGCTCTTAGATCTTCTTTGTCTGTTGTGAGGCGGGGAAGCGACTGGGCCTGTGGAGGTCGCAGAGCTCAGGCCTCATCAGCAGGGCTAATTTGATTGTGGAGTGACAATGGTTAGTGCAACCCAGGCTGATGCTTGCCTGCTGACGAGGCGCATAGTAATGGGCGGTGGACCAGAGCTGCCTCGCGCAGGAAGCGCATACTGCCAGGAATACACTGTACAGTGAAAAATACGACGGTGGTATGATTAAGCCTAATGCGCAAAAGCAACAATCAACATGCTCTACTACTTGTAAAGTAATTTTCTTCACTTTACCTCATGGATATTTTTTTTCCCAAACAATTATATTGTAATTGTAGAGAGAAGCTGTTTATTTTGTACTGTGATTTGTGAATGTTGATGCATTTGCATTAGCAGTGGTGTCACATGAGAAAATGTGGAATATTAATCAGGAGTCTGGCAGCAGCTTTTTGTACAGACTAACTAGTCTGGGGAAGTTTTTGTTCGCTTGTTATAGCAGTGCAACATTTGGAAGAACAAAACAATAAAAAGCTGCAGTAGTCTGCCCGATAAATATTTGAAAAGAAACTTTACCAGACGTCCATTCTATATTCTTGCTGAAGCCTATGCATTAGTTTAAAGATAAATAAATAAATGTTATGGATAGCATGAGTGACCTATAAAAATCAATACTTTATAGTATTTTAGCAGTACTATTTCTTGAATTTCTGTTGTACAGCAGTATGTGAAATGGAATGTGCTTCTAATATCTGCAGACTTCTGAACTGTATTTCTGTAAACACAACTCCAGGCAGTCCTATACTTTCTCATGTTGAAAACAGACTTGTTACTTTTTTTTGATGCCATTCAAAGGACCATTGATTGGTTCTTTTTTTTTTTTTTTACTTTGTTCAAGCATAGAGTTGATAATTTTCCAAGATTTTTACTGTCCACATATCTATCTCACATCTTTCTTTTTTTATTTTCTCTTCGTGCCTTATCTCTGTGATATACCTCTTTCTAGTGCAAGTGGACACACAGGTAGAGAAACAGCAGGTGGTGTGGTGCGGGATAATTACCAAGAGTTTGGAGCTCCCAGGGAGCCTGTGTTTCTAAGTAGGAGGAACTTAGAGAATACTAGCTGTATTTATGATGTGTTGTGCTAACAGTACGTTTAACCAGGGACATAAAAAATGAGCTTTTGTGGCCACCAAAAAAGCAAACCTAAGAAAATGCACTTTTGGGTCCTTTTTTAGCTCTCCTGGTACATTTTTTTTTTGCACATTTATATTCTTTCCCACAAAAGAATATAAATGGATTAGCTATACTCATGAACTAAGGCCATTATTCACACTTTTTACACAGGGGTATTTTTATAAATGTGAATATTGTCTATTTATTGATCTTCAAGCATGTTAAAATTACATTAAAAAAATAAAGGATATTTTACATCAATCTTTTCTTATTATCATGACACAATCTACACAAACTTGGCCGGTGAAAAGCTTCCACAGGCAAGTGTCAAGTTATCGTCTGGTGTTGTGTTGGTCCACTGTGTTTCATCAAGTCCGAAGTCAGTGCAACCATCTACCTAAGCAATTTCAGAGCACTTCAAACTTCATGGAGATGCTGGTAGGATGTGCCACATGCGTGCACAGTCAGACATACCAATACCCGACTAATGACTGGCCAGCAAACTCATCTGCTTCAAACCCCTTTAAGAAACTATGGAATATTGTCAAGAGTATTCTCTGAGGAACACCAGACCGAACACTGCATATGAGATGAAGGGCAAACCTTGGTTTTAACCTCTGTAAAGACAATGCCATGCTGCACTGATACAATTTATGTTAAATGTAACAGGTCGCACCCTCCTTAGGGCCAAAGCTTCCATAAAAGGGAAGCTGTCAGGGTGGTGGCCAAGTGTCAGTTTTCTGAGTGTGTGGCCAGGGTGTGCGCGCTCCATTGTTTGGTGACAGTGAGCCAGACTGTTGATGTTTCAGTAGTAGCATTGCCTGGGCGTGTGGCTATTCGACGCTGCAGGGCTACACCAGATCCTTCGGATTTGACCTTGAGTGTTGGGTTATGCGCTGCAGTTCAATCACTGCTTCCTGCTGTCCTTTAGAGTTTTGGATTGTTTGTCTTCCCTTAAAATTTGTGAGGGCGGACTAACAATTTCCCATTTAAGGGTACGGCCTGACCTGGGGGCATTTCTTCAGCTCTAGTACCCAAAATTCACTCTGTGTGTAAAGAATCTCAGACATACGAGTCTCACTTTTAAAATTGAATTGATAAGGAAACTACATTTTTTGATGGTGCTCTCATTCTTTGAAATGTACTTGTTTGAGCAATAGATGTCAAGAAAAGAGGATAATGATAGAGATATCCATTAACACATTGTGACCAGGAAGACCTCACTGTAAATCGGTCGACATACCCTAAGAAATAAGACATTTTGTCTAGTTTGTATGATCTAAATTAACAATTGAGGCCAACAGAAACAAATTCTCTGATGAGCAAGTAGCACAGCCACAGTGACACCCTGACCCAGCTGAAGAGGAAGTGGTTTAGGTGAGAGCTGAGCCAACAGCAGCATCCGGTTGCCCAGTTGTCCAAGTTCCATTAGCCGAGAAGGGCCATCAGTGGGGGATTAGGCAGAAGGCCCTTTTAATCCTCATCCAGTGAGAGATCCAAGCCCTCATCTCTCCCCCGGCATCCACAGCCAGCTCTTTGAGAATGAGCCAGACTCTCCGACTAGGCCACAAGCTCGGCCAGACCCCTCGCATCTCAGGAGCCTTCGATGCTCCTCGCTTTAGCCTCAGCTGCTGGAGATGTTGTCCCTAATTAACAAGGGATTAAGCCATCATCTCAGCTTGTAATACAGCCTGGATGGGAATTCCAATATGGATGCTGGGGGAAATAGGGGAGGAGGGATTGGACTGGGTAGAAAGAGAGGAAAAAAAAAAAAACTGGTGGCGTTTAGCAGCTCAGTAAATTACTCTTGACCCGTAGGACTGAGAGGAGTCTATCGGTATGGCAAGCTGGCTGCCAATTACAACACCTCAGGCATGCCAAAAGTTTTATTGAGTGGAGGGTGGGGACAAGATGGGGGCGACTGCTGTGTGTATGTGCATGGGATGTGTGTCAATGAAAGGAGTGAGAATGAGGGGGGGGGATTTTTAATGGTCTTTCAACGTATTACTTTCCGTGAGGACTGGAAGTGTTTGCGTTTGGGAGAATATTGACATAATTATGATGAAAATTCAAAAAAGGTTGAAACTGGAGTAGCACTTCTTCCCCCTAAGACCCACACGAGGCACAATGTTCATTTCATTGTTTGGTTGAAAATTCACAATTTCACTATTTTTTGTTTTCTTTGTTATCGACCATGACTTTTAAAATTGCTAATAAAAATGGAATATGGAATTATATGATTCTGACATGCAGTGGATACAGTTTTATTTAATTGTACTTGAGCTCTTTACAACAATAAGTGTTGCACAAGGCTGGTTAATGTCACTAATAACTTATGATCACAGTCAAACTCATAAAATGATTCATTTTCTGAGAATCAGAGTTTTATTTGGTTTTCACAGAGTTTGTACTGAAACACGGCCCAACAACCTTTCAGTCTGTCCAGTTTTATTTCATTTCCACAACTCAGTCTCCAGTTGCATTTCTCAGGTCTACATCCCAATTTTTTCAAGATTTGAAAGTTTTTAGATTGACTTTTGAAATAGAGATAGAAAAGTGAATGGATGGTCGAAAAGAATTACACATCTCAACTTGGGTGTGATGCTCAATCTTTTTCTTATCCACTATAAGACAAAATGTCATATAATATGTTTCCATACAATTGTAATGCAAATTTGAGAACTTTTACAATGTTGCAAAAAAGAAAATTCAAATTAGACCTGCTACTGGTCTGGATCAAATCAATCAGGCTACATAAATGGCAATTTTGTTGGATGTCAATGTTGCGCATAGATGTACTAAACAGGAAGTAGAGGTTCAAACTAACACCAGCCACATTTCTCAGAAAATGGAGAGGTATTCAGGTTGCTATCAGGAAAGTTGTATATTTTGTCATATCACTCATGATAGCTAATTTTACATACTGTCTGGAGGTGTAGAGAATGAAATGTAATTAAAATGTACATGCCAGTATATCTGAATTTTTGGGGTTGAAATTGTTTTTGTAAAAATGCTCTGCATAGAGTGCACATTTTGAAGTATTTATAGGAAACAAAACACGAGGCTATCATGTTATTATTGCAAATTACCACTCATATTACTTACTGTAACTGATATTTGTGCCACTGTTGGCTCATCTCAGGCTGAGCATTTCACAGAGCAGCCTTAACGTCTATGCTGTGAAACAATGAGTTCCAAATAAGTTCTCCGATTTAGTTTCAAGAATTGTTAAAAGCCTTCATGACGGGTGACAATGTGTACATTGATCCAGCTTTCACAGCTGTGGAGGTGAGGTATGTGCAGGGCTTGGGGAGGTCCAGTCTGCTGCTGTGTCTGTCGCTGATGTAAACTGATGCAAGTTTCAGTCAAGACACAGCAACCCCTCAAAACAAAAGAAAAAAAAAACAAAAAAAAAAAAAAACACAGAGCTGGGTAAGTGTCCACTATGAACAGCGATACATCTGGAGTGTTTGGTAGCAAATTGCACTGGTGTTTCATAAACCAGACCTAATAATTGATGCCGTTGCTGGATAACGATCAAGCATGTCTGCTAGTGGCAGAGTAAAAAGAGACGGAGAAAGAGAAACCAAGTCAGAAAGTTTGTTTATATGTGTGAGGTAAAAACTGTGAAAGTGTGGGGGAAATTTGTCTGATCAGGATCTTGGAAAAGTGCAATGCTACAGACTTCAATAAACGTAAAAAGGACGTACGCTGGCAAATGGAAATGAGCAAAAGTGAGGTGCTGAAATGCTGATGAGTTTATAACTACCAGAAGAAACCAAACTGGACCCGGTCAACAAATGGCAGAGTGAACAGTCCACAAACTCCCTGTATGCAGCAAAAAGCAAGCATGAAGTATAAATGTATCATTTATAAATAATACATTGAAGAAATGCTGACAAAACATGAATGCCAATTTAGAAATAAGAACACAAGTCCCACAAACTAGTAAATTGCTGACTATGAGCAAAGGGAATTTATTTTTATTTGTGCGGTATCTTTTTTTAGGTGTTGTGTTTTTATTATGCCTTTTCCCAGCTTAAAGAAGTTCATTTCTGAGGTAACGGTTCTGCAACTTAAAGCCATTTGAAATGTTATTGGGAACAGACCAGCTCTCCATTGTCAATAAACAGACAATAATATAAAAAAAACAACAATTTATTCTAAAAATTACCACAATGTAAAGGTTTATTGACGGCATTATTTTTAACTTTTGAGATCTTTTGAGATCTAACTAACCTTTCAAATTAATACAGTTTCCATGACATTTTTATTTCTTTAATTATATGTTATATACAACTGTGTCAATCAATAGTCAAAATCAAAGTCTGAACAAGGGATACTATTAAACTTTCAAGTTATTTCAGAGATAGATGTGTTTCGTCTGTGTGTGTGCGTGTGTGTGAGTTTTAATTGGGTTAATTGATGCATTCATGACATAAACATTCTAATCCTAAACCAAGTACTTCCATTGCTGCAGATGTTACAAAGTTTATTATTTTCAGAAATAGATGAAAGATTTGTTCATCTAAAAATTTCTCTTATTTATCTATTACCATATCGTATAAGGGGTTAAAACTTTGGGTGTGGATGTTTTCATCTTCTTGTTTTACTATGCAAAATATAAATATGTATTTGTTTGTAAAGCCGTTTCATTTTGCTTAGTGAAGCAACACCAGCGTGAAGAGCGACAACAATTAAACAGCAAACTGACCTGCCATCCCCATGCATTACCTACAGTCTCTTTATGCTGAGCATGTAGTTGAGTGTGTATGCTGAGATGCCTGGGTGTAAATTAGATGTCAACAGTAAAAGGAAAAGAAAGTCCGTGTTTCCAAGAAGACATCATATAAACGACATACATCGGTTATATGATGCACAAATATCCCCACCTCTGTCTTATTAGCATGCAGACAGTCGGTTTCCTTTGGCTGATCAGTGACTGTAGCTCACATGGTAAACACATCCTGCAGGTACGGAGCACCTGACCATGGCAGATTTTATTTCTTTAAATATGCTCAAAAGATCATCTTATCGTGCCATCCTGTCTGTTTACCGCATCTCTAATAAGTCCTGCCTTCTGCCTGTTTGTCTTGTCTTTTGATGTTTTTCTTTTCCTCCTCTCTTTTCCTTTTTTTCTCCCCCTGTTTCTGTATCTTCATTGCTCTCCCCCCGCCGCCTCCCCCAGCACACATATAAGGACACAAACATAGCCATTTTTTTCCTCTCCCGCACATGGCCCACCACATAGCCATTTGCATAACAATCTCCACTTGTTTTTCTGCTTAGATGGTATTCACAGCATGGTGCCAGCGTGACTGAGACAGGGGTCATTGCTATGTATATCAGAGAGAGATGGAAAGGGAGTCGGGAAGAGAGGGAGGAGTGGAGAGGGAGGGAGGGAGGTGGCAGAAATACACATCCAGACGTTCAAACGCTTCTATAAAGAGACTCATCGGGACACATGCACTGACTGATGGAGAGAGGAGGAAACACAGCCTGAAAACGCAGACAGGATGCAGATGAAACCGTCTGCCTCTGCACCATGTTTTCCATGTAAAGTCACATTAAATTACCAAGAGGCAACTGCTGAAGACATGTTCTAGCAATTTTTGACTCAGCTTCTTTTGACACCTTAATATCTATTAATCTAATCAAAATACTCACCCAAGGTTATTTATCTCATGTTGCCTTGACTGAGTAGCTGCTATTTTGTGATATGCTGATTTTGTGCGGACGGGTGGGAACCCGATCTTTTATTTTAATGTATGTAAAAAAGGAAAAATGTTACAAAAAAAAAAAAAAAAGACAAATAACTATTTTATATAATTCTAGCCAGAGAAATGTCCTTCTTTAAAACTTGTAGAAAAAGAAAAAAATCTTGGTTACTTAAATTGTGATAAAGCATCCCGGTCCACTAACACCACCAAAGAAACAGAAAGGTCAACCAAAACACAACGTCACCAATTTATCATGCCCAGGTCTCTACCGTCACCTGCCACCTGGTTTGCATGGCTCCCAACCCAAATGCTTCTCCACACAAATGGAGAGCACTTCCTCATATGGATGAGCGACGGTGACACAGGAGGCAGGAGTTTGTCTTGTAACTGGTTTGTTGCCTCCTTTGTCTGCCTCATTCCTTGGCTGCTGGTGTCGGCCGGAGGGCCCAGCCGCCTCACTTCTGTCAGACTGCCAGGAGCTGAAAGAAGTCAAAGTGGTGGTTTGGGCATGTAATCATGATATATCTCGTTTTTTTGAGTTTTTTCAGGCAATTGCAAGAAACCGTGAGGTAGAAAAAAACAAAAAAACAAAAAAACAAATGGAGGGAGTAGATATGCATTTTGGTCTCTATAGAGAGAAGAATGTCTGGTTTCCTCCTGAACCTCTTTCATATGCATTTTGATCTTGCATAAGGATCATTAGGAGGATAAATACAGATTTTAAATTAACTGAAAGTTAAAAAAAACAACAACAAATGTATAAATTAGCTTCATTCTTAACACAAGTTTTAATGAACATGAAAACAACACATCAGTGGGGTTCCGTATTATTTTCCATTTTTATGTCTGTATCATTTGCAAATAACCGCTGCACTGCTCAAAATGCAAGTGGCTAACGTTGGTATTACTCCATCAGTTTATGAGTGAGAGATCTCAGGAACAAAGATACAGACAGGTTTCATAAAGCAAACTTCACAAGTGAAACAAAGCAGCTTATGGACAAAGTCTGCAGCATATTCACCGAAATAGGACCGTAAATAAATATTAAAGTTTTTGTTTTTATTAGTGTGAAGCACACTTTATAATTTTGTCTGAGCCTCAGAAGCTGGGCTCCATAGGAATAAAATAATAAAGATAATTATAACTTAATCAGACTTCTTGCTCCCCATGTCGCATGAAATTGGGACCTACAATTCCTTCTAAGTAGATCTCATTAATTTCTGGTAAATGTCTGTTTAGGCTGTAATAGAGGGGGATCCTGCATTTAAACAACAAAACATATGTAACACACAAAGTAAAATAATTTGGCACCAATTTTGACACTTTATATTTAGAGGGACAGCATTTCACTGCAAGCAAGTTCTACTTTTTCCTCAGAGCAACACATGTGCTGTTGCCCTTGGTATGAATATTTAATGTATTGTTGACAAATTGCTTGAAAATCCTCTGGTATAGTCGTAAACCACAGAGGAAAAAGAGGTCGAGAGGTTAACGGAGACGGACCAAAGGACTGCCAATCACCCTGAGCTGAAGGCAGCTGAAAACATTTATTAAAGCTGCTTTTTAAAATCAGATTTAGGTAAAGTGTTGCCATCAGTGAGAAAATAAATTCCTTAATAAGTGGACACATGCACTTTTTTTTTGATAAATTCATATCATACCTAAAATCCATGTTGCAGTATCTGCATTACACTTTCAATACTGAAATATATACATTGTCACTCAGCGAGTGGCTTACCAAAAGCATCCTAATATAAATCTGTTTTATATCTAGATATTGTTGCACTATATATTACACTCTAAATGTGCAAACATATATTTACAATTTGATTTTATGCTTAAAACATAGTGTTTGGTTTTATTATTGCTTGAACACTTTTTCCCCCCTTAAAATTTTAATTTAAATTTTAAATATTATATATCATTTTATTTTGCTTCAAAAAGACTTATGTCGTGTTTATATTTCTTTTCTCATGCAACTCAAGTCTTTACTAAATTCCTGTGCATATTTCTACATATATTATTAATTGTTTAATCATTTGGTGTCTAAAATACCATTTTCTGATTTCTCAAAAAACACACCAGAAAAGTGAAGGCTGAAATCCTGCATTTTAATTATCTATACCTTCATCTATTTTTAAAGAAATCCTTTGTCCTCAGAAGTTTAATGTATTATGATTTCCCACAAAGAAGATTGCATTCCCTTGTCATATCTCAATTTCTTTCTCTAAAGCAGCACACTAACAGAAATAATAGAGGACAATAAATTAAGTACACTTAATAACCGAACTAACTACTTAGTAGGGTCGGTGTCAAGAGACTCCCTAGATCAGTAATAACCCGCTGTTCTTAGTGAGGCTGGAAAGATACGGCAATTCAATGAAGACACACTCAGAGCTGATTGCAAGTCATTACAACCACCACAGGGAGAGCCCAGAGGAAGGAGCTTAATGGCTGAGGGAGAAGAACAGTCTGAACCCCCCTCTGCCCACACACACCTACAAACACACACACACTGTGAGACTGACACTCTTCCACTCAAGACACAGTATCTGTGTGTCCTTCCACGCTCTCTCCAGTCCACATCCTAACAGATAGTCGGAAGCAGTGGTGCGCCAACATCCCGCACATGCACGTTCCATGATTTCGTTTTATGATTATGCCATCACGGCAGAGCTTGTTTAAGACCCCATTAGAATCAAAGGGGCGACAATCTTCATAATCAAGCTTAATTTATTAAAACATCAGCTGGCACCATTAACATTAACAGGGTGAGGCAGGGAGGCTGCCATAAAAGAGAAGAGACCGTTTCATAGAGATCACTCAGCCAAATGCAAACATCAAAACGGCCACGCAGCATTTTGCCATTCCTCTGTAACAACAAGGGTCGCATCTTCCTCTGAGGCTGGCAAAATTTTTTTTTCTTTTTTCCAAATTCAGATGTGGAAAAAGTGCTTGCCTGTTTGCAGGTCACATGTTTTATGACAAATATTACCTGAGTAAACACAATCTACAATTTTCCATTGCCTCGTAGTTTGATTTAGTTAAGGGGACATTAATTTGAATAACATTTTATAATCTACTTTCATAAGAAGACCTTTCAGTTTTGGAATTAGTGAAAACTTTCTGTATCACTTTCGGCCTAAGGCGTACTCTTTAGTTTAAGTTGGATTAAAGCTTTTAAAACATGTTTTATTTTTATTTGAAAGGGTATTTACCAGTACACAAACACCACCTTGGTGGACACTGCTAACCTTAGATGTCCCATAAAATCAACTCATCAGTAATGGCGTTTATTCTCCTCTGTAATTCTGCGACCAATATTTTCTGCATAATCTAAAAAACAACTTAGGCATTGCTTAATGTCTTCAGATGGGGTGGCTTTTGATATTTTTTAGCTTTCTTCATGTTGCCAGACTTCTCTTTAAGTCTGGCAACTTGATTTTATTAGTTAATCTAGGCAAGGCTATGACTAATGAATTTTATATAAATGATGTGGTCAATATTTCATACTTTAAAAACAGCAAATGTGTCATTACTCTGATATTAATATTTGTTTAAGGGGCAGATATTTTGTCCCAAAACTCTGTCCTTTCCTTTGACTCACTTTGTGCTCACAGCCAGCCAGCTTTAACACTCTTCCCACAAAGTAAAGCTCCTTATGTGTATTGATGTACACCATTGACAAGTCAATTCAATTTACCTTAGGAAAATGGCTAGTGTTTTTATTAGGCTAATTAGCCAGCGCCCTGTGGGAGCTGTGGGATGAGCAAGATAAGAGATGAAAGCTTAGCTCTCCTGTAATGTCTATCAGGCTAAATACACTCAGACTGTGGCAGTTTCTTCAAGAGAAATTATTCATGTTCTCAAACCATAAATAGTACAAACGTAAACTATTTTTATATTAACAGTGGGAGCAATAGTTTAATACAATATTAACAAGTCAAAATGTGAAAACAGTTCATTATCAACTTGAATTTTGTGTCACTTCAGAGGCTTGTTAGTACAACTTTTACCACCAATTTGATGTTTTCAAAATTCACAACAGATTTAGAAGCCTCAACAATTTCAGGGATTAAAGCCAAGTGTTTTGTCAGGCTGGTCAAGCGGCTGCAGAGTTGGTCAAAGTGTTCCTGTTGCAGCAGTGAGACAATATGAGGGGATCTAAATCTGATTCATTTGAAATAAAGTTAAAAACTGCTAGCTTTTCCACGTTTGCATCTTTTATGAATGCCATCGATTGCTGAGAGGTTGTAAAGGATTCCAAATAGTCCTGTTGCATAGAGGTACCATTCAGGAAATGATGCAAACAGCTTTGGAGGTTTTGCTGGGCATTTGGGGTTTTAAGTATACCAGACTGAGGAGAATGAAAAGATTCTCTTCTAGACAAGAAGAAAACTATTTGTTGTTACAAATGATGAGTTGAAAAAAAACCCCCAAATATTTAATAATTCGATTTTTTAACCACAAATGGAAGCTTAACATATGCAGACTTTTAGCCTTTACCTTAGAGTGGAAACACTTTATTAGCACAAACTCCATATTTGGACCGAACAAGCCTTGTCAGCTTTCCACCAAGATGAGGTGACCGCTATGACTTCCTCTCAAAGTCTTAAATCACAAATTCCTCTATTAAAGTGAAAACATGGCAAACACCACTCCTTAATATCAATATGTCAATATCACAGAGATCATTAGTGTATTTATTTAACTATATATATATATGTTACCATGGTTAATTGAAGACATGTTATAGATGGAGAACAAAGAGCAAAACAAAAAATATATAGAAAAAAAACAACAAAAAAAAACAGTAAGAGTTTAGAGAATTGTAAGAAGAAGCCTGAGCTCACCAGAGCTGGTACACCTCTGGTGTATGATGTTTTTTATTTATTTATTATTATTATTTCCCATTCTTGCATCTGTCAGCAAAAAACACACAAAAACAATGACATGCTTCTGATTCAATGTGGACTTTCACGGCAAACACACAAGAAACACTCCGGCTGTCAGACTCATGCAGACTTGAACTCAAAGTGGCACCTGTGACATACATATGCACAAACATCAAGTCTGGAAAAAAATAGCATCCAGGCTTATTAGTGTACAGGCTCGAAAGAAAACCTCCCATCTGACATGCACAGTGTACACATACACCAATATGTCCCCTGCTGAGCTGCGCAGACAGAGACCCAGAGGTGGGAACTGCGGACGGGCGGCGAGGAGCTCCCTTGCCGAAAGCCTTATTGATTGGGATAAAGGTCTTTTGATGAGGCAGATTGCTCATCAGGCTGGAACGACATGCTCCTCAGATGTGACGCCTTTTCAGACCAGCCCAGGGGCCCATCGACCAAGGCATAGCCATCGTATCTGAGTATGTTAGTGCGTCTGTCTGTCTGTCCTCTTGTGCACGCTTAGGAGTAGCAAACATTGATTTGAGATGGGCCCATCTGGGTCACTCTGGCCCCACCCTGACATGTCCTCTGCTGGAGGTAAGGACATGTCTGCTGATTGTTGCTGAACTTCATGCTCCAGTCATGATGCACTTCAGATAACATGTCGAACTGCAGTTGATGAAGCATACTAAAAGATACTTTATTAAATTCTGAAAAAAAGCGTGGATCAAATAAATAAGAACATATCTACTTTGGTTTGAATATGCCAAGACACTAAACACCTCCGTTGTAGTTTTTCCATTGTAAATAAAGAGAAAAAGTGGCTTAATCAATATTCACTTATACAGGATGTGACATGGCAAAGTCCAAGGTGGTCAGTTTCATATACAGGTCTAACCCAAGAGACCTTTTCTAAATCTCCAGTCATTCGTTACCTTTCAAACATGCTCGTATGTCTTTTATTGTATTTGCCAACCTACTTAAAGTCAAAGAGCCAAAATGTCTTTCTAAATACAGCAACACAAATTCAAGTCAGCGAATCACATGACAGAAACTCAGGCCACGTAAATGTGCTGAAGATGTTTAAAACATCAGCATGAGAAGATGGAGGATTTTAGTGATTTTGATTTTGCATTGGTTGTTAGGAGCTGATATCTGAGTTTTTCAGAAACTGTTGATCTGCTGGGATTTTCAAGCACAACCATCTCTCTGGTGGACTGAAAAAGGTCTGAAAAAGAGAAAATGTATCAATGAGGTACAGTTGTGTGACAGTAAAAAGTCTTGTTGATGTCAGAGGTCAAAGAAGAATGGGAAGATTGGTTTGACAGGACGGTTGTTCGCCAATCACATAACAACTGCGACATTCATATGGTAGGGTCAGAATTTAGAGTAAACTATATGAAAGCAGGGATCCATCCTGCCTTGCATCCAAAGTTCAGGCTGCAAGTGGTGTAATGATGTAGCAAATATTGTCTCAGCACACTGTGGGACCCTTAGTACAGAATGAATATTGCTTAAATGCTTAAAGTATTGTTGCTGTATCCAGTGGATACTTCTAGAGGAGTAATGCACCACATGACAAAGCTTTCAACTTTCACAAATTGGTTTCTCAAAGATGACTGTGACTTCAGTAATTCTCGCCACAGTGTTTGCTCAAAGGACTTTGCCATATTTATAAATGTTCTGAGCTCAGGTGACTTTTACAGTACTTTGAAATAAAGAACAAAAATAAGTTAGTTACTTGACAGCCTTGTAAATTACAAAAAAAAAAAAAAAAGTCTCCCCCATTTGATGCTCAGGTTTTCAGAGGTCAGCAGAAGGGGAAACACACTGGCTGAGACTACTTGGATACCCAGGCTCTTAATAATTGATATGAATTGATTTTAACCCAGTTCTGACCTGAGCCTGGATGGACATGCAGTGCTGTCCATGCATGAAAACGTGCCCATGTGTCTGCATGTGTGTGTGTGTTGCATTCACAAACTTATGAAGCGGTGCTTTTACTGTAACCCCTAAAAAAGATGAACGTGTGGTTTTGTGTCTGCACAGCACACGCATGGCAGAAGAAAAGAGGGCAGTGCGGTGATCTTTAAAAGCTCCTGACGTGCTCCTAGAATGAAATATTTAAGCAGACGAAGCCTTGACCTCCCCATGCTCGCCAAGCGTGGTTCCCATCGATTTCTGACGAAACAACTGGGACACCATTACAACAAAATGCACTATGGCTGACCACACATGCCCTCTGACACTTTCACCAGTTGGAACCACATAACTGTCTCTGTCCACTGAGCCTATTATGCTTCTGTATGCACATCTGCTGCAAATATCCATATGTAAAAGTTTGCACTCTGAATGTGTTTCCTGTATTTCGGTAACTGACAAGTCAAACATGGAAGAAAACTTAAAAAAAACAAAAAAAAAAAAAGTCACATACCTGATTAGAACCAGATCAGGAACCAGCAGCACCATGGAGACACACGCAGCATGTCCATGTCCTCCAGCCTGAGACAAAACAAGTTTTGGAGCCAACTGGTTAAAACTACTACTTTTATATATTAAAAAATAAATAATGAAAAAGTGAAACTCAAACATTTATTACAAATTATAAATGTTATTTATTACAAAATTACATTTTATTTTGATGATTATGACTTATGGCTGATAAAAGCCCTAAATGTTTCTTGCAACATGAATGTTATAAATGACTATTAAATAAGAACAATAACATATTTTTAACAAAGAAACGTCTTCTTAAATGTATGCTCATGCACTGCAGAGTGAATGCTCTCGATATTTAATTGGCGCTTCTTTCGCATGAATTGCTGCATCAATGAAGCGCGCCATGGAGGTGATCAGCCTGTGGCCCTGCAGAGGTGTTAAGGAAACCGAGGTTGCTTTAATAGAAGCCTATGACATGGAATAATGTTTCTGTATTATTTATTATTTGTTATATGTTCTTATTTTGTGAGGAACATTTTTCCCCCCCAATGGCCACAATTACAGAAGCCTAAAACTAAATGACTCTGTGCTACATATGTTTCACTTGTTTATTTAAACAACATAATTGCATTTAATTTGACCAATATTCTAATGTGTTCAACTACAACTACAACACTGCTTCCATCTGTTTAACAGTTTGTTATTCAATCACTTTAATGTTGTCATGTTTCTCTTTTGTTTGTCAAATATCAGATTTTTCATGCTGCCGACTGCTTTAAGGAAAAAAAAAATAATAATAAAATGAAGAAAACACCGGATAAACTTTAAAATGTCTGACCTTTCCTTAAGCACTTTAAATATGTTATTTTTAAGATTTGAATGTTTTTATTGTGTTACAGGTGAGGCGCTGTCAGTGACAGAAAATTTCTTCTCAGCAGGGAATCCATCTTGAAAGGTTCCAAATTACTGCAAATGTATGACAGCATGCTTTTTGTAAACTCATTCATGTGTCTGCGTATATAGATGAGTGAATAAATAAATACATTGTGATAAAAAAAAGATAAATCCTCCGGTTGATAGAACTGACAACATGTTCTTAAACAGTTTCCTGTGACAATAATTTTCTCAAAAAGACAGAAAGTTAAAAATTATACCAATAAGTTTTTGTTTTTTTTAAATCAAATAAAACAAGTTCAGTTCAGGTATTTTGGATTCATAGCAGAAACTGACCCTTTTCTGAGAAACAATATCAAATCAAGTCCATTCGATTCCGACTATTAAAACATGCATAGATATGATTTTTTTATTAATGAAATCTGCTATGGTACAAACTTTTAAACAAGTTAGAATCCTTTCGTAAGCAGAAGTCTTCGTTGATCCTTCGATCTTGGTGATGGTTCTTTTCAGATATCCGATAGGAACTCAGTCAATACCCAATAAAAATATCTTTGAAAATACAAGAATGAAACGCATTTCATTATGTAAAAAGCATAGTCGGTTACCATTTTTCTAATATTGGCAAAGGGATAACTGTAGCCATGCCAACTGTGTAGTGTTCTCAGCTGCACCCAGAAGTGCATCTGTAAGCAGATCACATTTAGGCCATAATCTGTGCCCTGTACAAAAGGTTAATCACACTTTGAATTGGAGAGACATTTGATGCACCGCAGGATAGAGTGTTCTCTCCTTTTTCCCCTCACTATTACAGTGACACAAATAACAATGCCATTTTAATCCAATTCCTCCTCACACCGCTTCCCTGTCCTGCATTCAGACTTAAAATCCTCTATGAAGGAATTAGAAGTTTAGATTTGTACGTTGGGTTGGTGCCAATTCAACATTTGTATCCTATTCTAGGTAGAACTGATTAAATTGGATTACATGGTGGACATACTTTCCTGCTAACTGTTAAGTGAACTTTGAGACCCCCAGAGGTTTGGGAAGGTAGGTTTAAAATAATGCTTTTAATAAATATTAGTCATTTCCAGGTAGAGAAACTCATGGCTGGCGAGCCAGCATTGAGTTTGGTTGGCTCTTATTTACACCTGTAGAAAAGTTTGCAATCACTCTGTTAAAAGGAAAGTAGAAGGTGATGATTGGGTTTATTATGCCCAAATGCTTATTAATAATGCAACTTTGATTTATTTTATGGTTGAATCTGCAAAAATCTGACTGTATGGAATGTAGAATTAGATGAATGGATGGAGAATCAATAAAAATTTTAGACAAATGATAGATAACAGAATCCTTCTTCTATTCCATTTTAATTTAGTCTTGAATTCCCGTCATTCAAAGAACATCATGTTTGCTCTTTCATGAGCAGTTTCTCTTGTGATCTGCCTGCTTTCATTTCTACCTGGTCAATCTTGTGGTGCATGAACACAGAAACACACAGGACAGACAAAGTTAACATTGTTTTGTAAGAGCAGCACCAGTACCTGGAAAAACCCCTGGATGCATCAGGAGAACAACGAAACCCGACAAACCATCTTGGTGTTAGCCGAGAGCACTTTAAAAAGGAAGAAGTTGAAGCTTTATAATTAGATAACTGTAACAGAAAAACATGCAAAGGCATATTCTCTAAATGGTGTACTGGCGAGGCCTGACATTGATTTTAAATGTTGGTTCCCTGCCAAACAAAGTTTTGTCCTTTCACTTCCCAGCATCAGCTCCTGATTCCAGGCCCCTTCTCCATCTGTAACACCCTGGGCCTCCTACAGCTCACGTTCCCCGGACTAATCTCCACCCGCTCAATGTTGTTCAATTAGATTCCAGTTGACATTCATTGGAAGTAGGCACTCCTCCTTGTAATTCAGCCCTCTTTATAGCCAATCTATTTTTTAATAAAGGTTCAGAGGAAAACATTAAAGTATTGATCTTTATTTATCGACCCCGGCCCAAAGCATAGTTAAAGCTGACACAAATCAATCAAAATAAATTTAAAATGATGATAGCACATATGAGGAGCCTGGCCGCCTGTTTCGGGGAGTAATTAGGGGGCTTGGCAGAGGGGAACCTAAGGCAATAAGAGTAACAGTAACAGACACACAGAAGCGCTCCCAGCAGCAGAACGAGTTGCAGAACTGTTTAGCAGAGCGCAGATTAGAAATTTGTTTTGCATTAAATGAGACGACTAAGAGGCAAGGTTAATGAAAGGGCACAGCACTTTGGGGCCGTGGTAATCCACTGAAACCCTCTCTTCATGACTCTAATGCCCAGTCCACTCTCACACACACACACACACGCACAAAGAGAGAGAGAGACAACGCCATGAGGCTGCCTCTGGAACATCCTCGGCTTAGCAAAAACAATGGGTATTAATTTTAAAAAGTGAGTGAGAAAAAAGCTGGTGGAAAAAGCTGGTTGATTATCAAGCGTGAGATAGGGAGTCCACCAGCTCCCAGTGCATTAAATAAATTTAATCTGCCTGGTGACGTCCACTCATTGAAGAGGTCAGAAAATGAAGAGGGCAGAAAATGCTCATTCTCAGTGCACATGTGGGACCTAACTTCATACAACAAATGCATTCTAGGACACCTGGCACCTTGTTTGACTTTTATTGAAGACCAATTCAGTCAAACACTGCAAGCACAGTAATTGTGAGGAGGCAGCATTTCAGATAAAACCCCTACATAAAGAAAGGAGGAGGTTTGCAGCTGTTTGTGCAATGTTGTGTCTTTAGACAAATTTTGCTCTTTGTTTACAGCTCCACATATATCTGCACATACAAGCAATTCTTAAGGCTAACCGCACCTGTATCAAGATGATCTCTGCTTTCATTACCCAAACGCTACCACAGTTTGCACAGATATTTTCTGACACTTGGCTCATCGCATGCCGCTGCTCAGAGCCCGTTGTCACCTTTCAGTGTGCAGATTAGTCCAAAAGAGCTACTTGTGGCAGTTAAATGTAATAAATGTTTTCAAATGCATCTTCCTAGAGTTCAGGGGAAAAATAAAGAAGACAGTTGTTAAACCTTGTGTCTAAAACAGATATTCAACACTGGATTCATAAGTGTAAAGTCAACAGAATGACGGAAGCATGGATAGATATATGATGGATAGATGATGGCTGGAATCACTTCCCATCAAAATATAAGTTACAGAGCATTTCTCTGTGCACATAAACCTAAAGGTAAAGATAAACCTGTACAACAATGAAGACAAAGTATTTTTTCAAAAACAGCAAAAAGCACCTCAGAGGCAGTTTTTCATGATATATTTTTAAAACTAAAGATTAATTTAGTCACTTAAATTACAGCAAACTGCTGCACTGCTGAACTTTGCTCCTGGACCTTAGCTGATGCATTTGTAGCTTTAAGTGGCCATATATGCCATTTTATTCATCATTCACTGGTCAAATAAAGACCATTTTGTTTTACATTAAAAGAGTAAAATCCAATGATTGAGAGAACAGTTCACACAAACTGCTGGCTGACTTTGGATTCTTGTCTTGACTGTCAGGATCCAGCAGAAATGTAAACATTTACAGAATTTCTTGCTTCCTTAAAGTCCTCACCAGTTAAATTGCCTGTTCTGCACTGAACATATACAACCTACAGCCCCAACACCTGAACTCAATTCATCTTGCCACGTTTAGTTCCGATCCTCTTTTGTCCAGAAAATTTCTCCATTTGCTTAGCCAAAGATCCTCGGTCGAGTGAACCATTTCAGCTCGGTTGAGATATTAATGAGTTTACAAGGACCTTCCCGATCTAATTATGTCGAGCAACTGCTGCCTCTTACTGGGCCACGGCTCCCCGGGGAGAACACAAATCTACCAGGCAAGCAAAACTTGCCTACTTTTGACAAAACACTCGACAAGCGAGGATGCAAATAATGTTGAGCATTCTTCATAAACACCACTGGAACGTCACAGGCGAGATTAATATCACCGCCTACCGACGCCACCCCAAATTTAACCTGAAAAATACCCAACTTTGGCTTTAAGACAAGGGCTATTAGTGAAGGGAGGGTTGCTGAAGCTCGGGGAGGAAGCTAAGCACCCTTGAGGGGAGACGGTGAAAAAGAAGAGAGAAAAGTGTTGTAAACAGCGTGAATGTGATTGGATGTGACCTTTGTGCTGGCTGAACTATTTAACATGTTCGTGAAAGTTTCTCCACCTTGCTGACATTTGAACAATGCCGGTGTCAGTGGAGTCTAAAAACACTGAAGGAGACAATCTTACAATCAGCATAAATTAACATAAAAGACCAAGCGTTTCCTTCTTGATGTTTGATAGAGATAAAGGCTCATTAACCTGAGTAAAAGACTGGCAATTCCATATTCAAATGGAATTAAACTATAGAAGATTAATTTTTCATTTTCTATCTAAGTTTTAATTGGTTTGCTTACTATAGTCCATTTGTTTAACGCATGAAAAGTATCAGGTTTTTCAAAGAGGATTGAATATACAATGGGCTAACAAAAGTTTGCACTTACCAGTAAAACATTTTGTGATTGTTGTTTCATATGATTATTTTCACTTTGCCATTGTATAAAGTATGTAGTGTTATTAAAGACTGAGTGTTTAATTTGAATCAAACAATGCTTGGAGAAACCTTAAGTATAAAGATGAGCTCAATAATGTGACCAGGATATTAATACTTTAGTGTTTACATTATTTTACAGATTTATTTTTTTAAATCGCAAAGGATATGTGTCATTTTAAGCATGGAAATAGTTATTCATTAGACTCATTACTTCACCTTCGTAAGAACATAATTTTAGGAGAGGCGTGTACACCTTTAAGAACCACCCTATAAACCTAATTCTTACTCAAAAAGAAGGAAACAATGTATATATTAATTCTGAATTTGAAGCTTGGTGTTCTGTATTGTACACTACTGTCATCCATAAACTACTAAACCCTATTTGTGATTCATTTTGCTGCTCTTGACACTCTCCACACGAGAGCATCTTTCATCATTCTGACTCAGTCCCACTTTTATCCTCCTCCTGCTTTCTAGTTCTAGAAACCCAAATTTATAGAGCTCTATATTTATTCCTAACTGAAAGCAGTCTGAAGCAAACACATTCATATGTTGTCTACATTTACCAACTATAGTAAAAAAAAAAAATCCCTAACATTAACTAGTAAGGCTAGCCAAACCTGAAAATATGTTGTATTTTTTGCCTATTTTTCAGATGCAGCACCGTCAGAATGTGAGCTTGGAAATTCAAATCCACTGCATATGTTTATTAGAAATGTGGCACCTGTGACAACTAGTAGATCAAATAAAAATATTCTGCAGGAGGACAAAATTTGTAGCAAAAAAACAACAACTTAAAGATGCATAAATGCAGACAGATTATTGTAAACTGACATCTGCTTCTTTGTTGTGGCCTCATAATGTTCATATATATATGAATATAGTAGATATGTAATAATTAAACTTTATTTTGCATTATGAATGAAAGTAAGCACATTGCTGGACATATTTACCTGAAATAAAATGCTGCAGGCACAACAGCTTTTTAAAACTTTAAACTTTTTAAGTAATAAACAGATACTTCCCTCCTCTGCTCTGTCTTCAAAAGCTACTCTATTTTGTTGTTGTTCAACTCCAGTTCATAAGAATTAGCATTTATAGTGTTGTGGAAAAGTTTTCCATTGAACCTTTCCACATTGGGTCATGTCACAGCTTTTTGTCACAGGATTTTATAGGCCAACACAAAGCATCTTTAAGCAGAACGAAAAAGAAACAAGTTTTTATTTTTATGAATAAATAATGATATACTTTTGGAAAATGCTAAAGATCAGTTCAATTCCAGTTGATGGTAGGAGATAAAAGTTTGCACAGAGGCATAAAGTGATGCATATTTCCCAGAGTGTGTCCATTTTCCCAAAAGTCAACTATCATTGAAATGCAGCTCAGAGGACCAAATGACATCACCTCCACATACGCTATGCAAATATCCAGCAGGATCCATTACGCAGCAGGAGAGATAAGTACGTCCAGAACAGAGCAAGGCCCACTCACACTCACTGCTAACCCCTTGTACGATATATTTCCATACATACACACACAGACGCACACAAACGGTAGACATAAGTTTGCTCGCTCACTTATACACACACATTTATCTCTCTTGCTGTAATACAGAAATAAGACACTTGACATTGCGATGACTGCAGTGGCACTGCGCGTGCTGGAGGTGATGGAGTATAATGGCCTTTTAAATCCGTATTCCCACAGAGACACAGACGGAGCAAAAGAGACGGAGGTTAGCATTAAGCCAACTCTGACTTCATCTGCACTTATAGGTTGCTTTTTCATCCAGCCCAAGATAAACACTGGATCTGTGTGTTCTGCTTTTTATCTGTGCAAATGCATTTTAAAAACAAGTAGCAGCATTTCAGTGCCACTATTTTTTTTTTGTGTGTACTTTTTTCAGCTTGTCAGGAAGAATGTGAACTACCATTTGGCTTGTACCCAGCTAGATGTTCAGAAACACTCATCGGGTTACTGATGCCTTGTCCTGAACCAGTCTAGCAAGAGAAAAACAGATTGGTGCAAAAGCAAAACTGCAAGAACTGGAGGTACTAAAGGAACCATCCAGAGCAATGGGCAGTGTAGCATAGAGGTGAAGAAAGCAGCAAAGACGGGTTGTAGTGAAGAAGATCGTCCGATATCAGGAAAAATAACAAAAAGAATGTGTCACATCTCACTGGCCATTTCCTGTCTGAATGCAATGAATAAAGTTCACTTGTGCCACAAAATCTAAAAATACCAGAACGTTTTAAATAACAGTTTGAGCAGAATTCATGAATTCAAAAAAAGACACAAAATTAACCATCTTGCTTTGCCAGTTCAGACATAAATCGTGCAGATAATCTTTGGGGTGAACTGAAGAGAAGACAGGCCAGGACTCTGAGCGTTTCAGACAGATTGTGCAAAGAGGAAAAGTCAAAGTTCCCTTTCTCTGTGTGGTCCAACCTAGAGAAATGTTGTTGAATAATATTAAGTGCTTTCCTTTTGATAATCAGGGATTCTACAAAGTATTTAAAGCAGTGGTGCTGGTAAATATGGTACTAATGATGTAAAATATAATTATGCCACAATTTGATTTTTTTTCCCTCCCAAAACAAAATGTGCCCAAATTAAATGCCGTGTTTCTCTGGCATTATGCTATTGCAATAAAATATGAACTTACTTTAAGATCTTTTGACACAGCTTTACACAGTATGCCAATAATTACAGTGGATGCAGTAAATCAGAAGATTGAGGTTTAGACAACAGTATCACAACATAATGGGACAAACACTGAAATTGAAAAAGCTCTGGCAAAAGCTCCATCGTCCAACCCCTCTCACCCATCTTCTGAGATATAAATAAAGAAAAAGGGATGAGAAAGGGGTCAGCACTGGCCACTTTGTTTTTCCCCCCCCCCTCAACATTCAGTAATAGATGTTTTTAAAGTTTAAGTGCTGCCAGAGGGCTGCGAGCCCTGCTGTTCATTAAGCCAGCCGCTGCCACGGAGCAGCATTTACATCAGCGCTGCTCTAAATGCCGGCTCTGTCTGAGCAATTACATCTGCTTTACAGGCTCTGGTTTACAGTCAAGAAGAGCAGAAGAAGAGGAAGAAAGGAGCGCAAGGAAGAGATGAGATGCCAGTTTTAAAAATATTAAGTGTGCAGAAACGGAGCTACGCAGACACAAACCACTGACTCTGGAAAAGCCATATACAATCAGTTGCTTCTGTATCCACGGCAGGAGGGGGAGGAAGGACGGCCCGCGGCGACATATGTATTCCATCATGGATGTCACAACAACACGTTTCATCTGCTAAATACGCGCTACCAGACAACAAATCCAGCAGAACGCTACGAGCAAAACAAATTTGTTTACAGACAAAGTGACGTCTCACAAAGACATCCAGAGGTAGACAGTTGATAACAGGGACAGATAATACTTGTGCTGCTAAGAACCCGTCTTTCACTCGTAATCCCTTTGGCAACTATTGATAAGCCAGGGAACGGGACGCCGAGGACTATCACTATGCAAGCAGGCACTGTTTCTTTTTCTTTATGTGCAGAATGGTTCATGTTTTATGTATTCGTTTTGAGGTGGTCTTTCATTTCGAGTGTGGCAACAGTTTTACATGATTGTGGATCCAAAAATTACAGCAGAGTTCATCGTTGTGAAGTGCTCAGACAAAACAGCAGAGAAACTTGATGGTTTTGTCATTCTTCAGTGACATAACGAAAAGCCTTGCATCACCCTGTCATCAGGGCTGGTTTTACAAACAACCAAACAAAGTTTGTGTACTGGAAACACGGAGAGTAAACTCATATTTTTAGTAAATGTAGTGATTTAGTACAAATAGTATAGTCAAGTCAAATGTATCCAGGTTGCCAATAAAAAGATTTTTAAAGAAACTAAAAGAAAATGAAACTAAATCACAAGCATATATATACATATATATTAAACTGAGCATACAACATTTTTATTAAACAACAGAAATAATCAAACCTTTTTCAAATTCTTTGGGATTTGATTGAAATAAATTGAATTTGGGTGAGCACTTCTTTTGAGATCATTGGTGTTTTTAGTCAGGGATGGCTGTGACTCTGCTACCGATAAAATAAAACAGAAAGTGAAAATCAGTGTGTTCATCAAAATACTTTGATGAAAGTATTTTGATGAATACTTTCATCCA
Organism: Poecilia mexicana; assembly: GCF_051168715.1. Lineage (NCBI taxonomy): Eukaryota > Metazoa > Chordata > Actinopteri > Cyprinodontiformes > Poeciliidae > Poecilia > Poecilia mexicana. The sequence continues at coordinate 26,327,040 of NW_028263384.1, read as the reverse complement.
ACATTTTCTATTGTAAGAACATCTACATTTTTCAGTAATAATTTTCCCCTGGTTAGAAAAAAAGTCTGTATCAACCACCTGTCCTGGGTAAACTAAATCTTCAACCTTCTTGAATGAAATTAGTGTCTGCAAAAAATCATAAAATCGATCCACGATCTGGAAATGGTCCCTGAGCCGCGTTTTGGACACCTCTGGTGTGAAGATTGCTGAAACACTGTCGATGTGGAAAGAATGTTAAGTAAAAATAGCATTTTTTTTATACCTGATGTCCACATGGAAACATCCTTTAATGTGCCGTTACAGAAACAGAGAGAAACAAAAAATTAAAAATCCCACCCTTGCATTTCTGTGTAGATAACCACTGAGTCACCTTTTGTAAACACTAATGCCATAACCTGCTGAGCAAGCTTCATACAAACGCTCCATTCCCTCTCCTCTCTGTGCATTTCAGGAGTAGCACTGGAGCACCACATAAAGGTTTGGCATAGTTATTGCTATTTCTTGTCTTTTGTTGTCGTTTCGTGCAAATAGAGTGGGGTAGACAATGTAATAATGTTCTATACAGGATTTGAACATGTTGACTATATTAAAAATGAGAGATAATGGGATGCTCTGTAGAGCACACTCTATACATTGCTGTTCTATATAGTTGCCTCCTTGTTCTTCCTTTAACTTATGCACTACACTTTTTGTAGTAGTTTTAATGGTTACAAAACTAAAAAATATTATCAATATTTAAATAGTACTACCATATTTAATTGATAATAACATTTACAAAATTATTGACTATATCTGGTCATGCCACTATTAAAAACATTGTTTTTTTTTCTTAATTATCCATCAAACTAATTGTCTCACGCATATTTTCCTTGTGTGGCAGGGTGCATTTTGAAACCGGTGAGGATCCGCCTGCCATATGGGAATGTTGTTGCCATGGGAGAGCGTATGATCTGCAACAGTGTTTAGGTGGGCGGTTCATGTCAAAGTAACATCCGCGTGAATGCCAGGGGCTGAAGTTTCCTACCAGAACACTGCAATGTAATTAGATGGTCAGTGTTATTTACAGTAGTTCACTTGTCAGTCGTGTAATTAATGGGGCGGAGTCATCAGATTCAAGCAAGAAACAAATCAAATCTGTTCTGTGTTCTAAGATAGCAACAGCTCCGACAATGAGAAACAATAACTCGGCTTAACTGGGTGATTATGTCGCCTTGCGAAAGTATTCAGGTCCCGTGAACTTTTTCCCATTTTGACACATTTCTACAACAAACGTCAGTGTTTTTTGTGACAAACTTAAAGCAAAGTAGCACATAAATGGAGGAAGAATTAAATTATTTTTTCACATCTTTTGAAAATGAAAATCTGAAAAGTGTGGTGTGCCTTTGTGTTTAACCCCAGTAAGACAATACTTCTTAAAACTAAATCCTTATTTAATTACAGCTGCAAGTCTTTTGATTAAATTCATGTTTAGACTTTGACTGGACCATTTTAACATCTAAATAAGCTTTGATCTGGACCATTTTTCATTCCACTTTACCAATTCGCCCTTTACATAAAAGCCACGCAAACTATGACGATGTTTGGAGTTTTGGGTCAAAATGTTCAAGAAAGTGAAGAAAAAAGCCTGTAATTATGATACCAGATGTTAAATAAAAGATAAATGATTATATTAATAACATTATTAGGTGACAACATGTTTGTCTCTACACCGAGGAACTGTGCTCAATCCAAAACAATTGCTGTCTCATATAAGATAGCATAACCTAAAACTGATCCAATGTAACGGAGGGTGTGTGGTTTTTTTTTTGTCTGGAAATGGTAGCTTTAGGGTTCCTGCTCCAAAACATTGTAACACTATAGAAATTTACTGCAGTATAAAACTCATTTGTCCGTGGTGCTTCGACTTGGCTGTGAGCCTGAGCACATTTGAAAACCCATTTGGAGACGGTTTCCGAACTAAAATAGTACAATGCTTAGGAAAAAAAATCCTATTTAGCCGGAGTTTGTTTTTGCGAGCATAGCGTCATGCTAAAAAGCCTATTTTCACCAAGAACGGCCACCCTATCAGAAACTCTGCAGGGGAGCCACATTAGAGGTAATGTCATCCACAGTTTAGCCCTGCGCTCCTCATTCCCCCATCTCTCCCCTAATGAACTCCCACTGAATTACCACTTCAGCAGCACCCTGCCTTTTTATGATTCTATTTGTTTATCTGTCTCTAATTTCCTCCCTCGTCTTCCTCTGCCACCCGGGCACGCACCGGCTCTTTAATTTTATTGGCCATCGTTAGGGAGCGGCGAGTCGAGCCGTTCGCCTCGTCAGATAAACCAGCCGCTCGAACCCACCTCCACCTCGTTTGGTGAGCTTAGCATTAGCAGATTAGGGTGCTCATCAGTCACAGGAAGAGAGGCCCCCACCGTGACAGCCGCAGCCAAATCGCACAAACATCTCTGGAAGGCATTGGGCCATAATTGAAAGCACAATAATTTCCCCGCCATTAATACATCTCTCATATCTCAGCTTACGCTTTAAATGTCCACATTATCTGTTGCACTTTTCCGTTAATGTCTTCGGTCCTCAGCAGTAACTTTTACAGGAAATGGAATTCGGGGGAATAAGTGAGGAACTGAATACAATATCAAAACAACTGGTTTATTGAAAGAATACAAACAACTCTGAACTGTGTTTGTATCTGACAGTGGCCAGTGGTCACCACTGATTGGGGTTTTTCAGGTTCAGTTTGAAAACCTTTTAAATTTTAATTTCCAAATCACCTATAATAGATTCAATAGTTTTATCAGAAAACTAGGAATTAATTAAGATAAGTGTTGCAGCTGTACAACAGAAAACATGAACTTTTGTAAAGAAGTAAAGCAGACAAATGTATAACGCCAAAAAACTACTAATTAATACATAACTAATCTATCTTTGGGCTCTTTTTACTTTTTTTTCTTTTTTTTTTATGAAAAAGACTCATTAATGTTTCTTAACATCCTTTGAAACTCTCATATTCCAAGGTTTTTCAGTTGCAAAACACATGATTAGCTCAGGAATAAACAGGCAGCTCTGGAACGAAGCCAGCTGAAAAGGTTTTGATTTGAAAAACTGCATCTTATTCTGAGAATGCTGTGCCAGAATTGTGTCAGTCACTCAGAGTTCTCATGACAAGCAACAAAAGTGGATATAATTGGTTGAAAGAGAAAAAGATATACATGTGCAAAAGCAGAGTCAAATGAAATACTCATTACGATAACTCAAATTCCTGTTAATCTGCTTTTCCATGAATAATATATATGGCCATTAAAGTGATGGCTTCTGATCAGAACACAATACAAAGGGATTTATTTTGGGTTATGAGATTAAAGGGGGCATCAACTCTCCCCAGATTACCTGCTGAAGGTAAGGATCCCCATGTCATGATACTGCCATCACCATGGGTCACTATGGGAATGAAGTACGACTGTCAAGAAATTTCAGAGGAAATTATAGCTATCGATAGCATAAGTAAAATAACAGATATATGGCATAAATGACAGCCTTTTAGCTGTTGTCAATTAAAAACCAAATAGAATAAAAAAATGTAAATGTGTAATAAGTAGTGGCTAAAATCATAGAATATTTCTCTTAATTTCTAGTGGTTTTTTTTTTTTTTAACCAATCAAATTAGAATGAGCAACCTAAAAAGATCAAAGGTCTCTCCCCTTTCAGATAAGCTATTTTTCTAATGAGGCATGGCAGAGCACCTAACATGTAAAGCGATCAGAAATCGGCTGTTAAGCCAGCTCCTCTCCCGTATCGGCACCATGTCTTCCCGTCTTCTGCTCCGTGGCCAACTTACTTATTGTGTGAAGTTATCTACAGCCTCCATGCTTCAATGTGATCACAAACACACACAGCAGAGAAAACTGAAATCTCACAGTTGCCTTCATCCCTTCAATGTTGCTATGGTTTTGCAGGCTAGCGACCTGCATGTGTGTCTGTGTGAATGCGGATCATTTGTGCACATGGTTACCGGTAATTCTTTACCTTCAGGAGCCGGCAAACACTCAGGGATAAGTGCTTAAAGTGCTCACCGAACAACGGACATATCAGCTCTGGTAGGAGGATCGGTGCGTTTGTGTGGATGCATGGTGAGCGCGTGTGCAAATGGTAAAGTAACTAAAAAAGAAAAACCCGGTCCCTGGTGTTAAGAGACGGAAAAGGAGAGAAGTGGCAACTTACAGTGAATGCATTTTTTTTCTTTTTTCCAGTCTTGGATATATTTTTTTCCTAAACTAACCAAGAACTTGCCAAGGAAAATGTATCTTATGGATTTTTATTAGCTTTAAATCAAGATTACAAGATATACTAAACGTACATGTTTTGATGAATCCATGAATATATGAACTACTGAAATAAATCAAGTTTTGCATGACATTCAGTTATCATGAGATGCACTTGTACATGAGGCTTGCTGACAGCTGTATTCTGTACTTCTTGTTCATTCCCCCTCGGTGTGAGCGAGCTTTTCAGTATAAATTATGTCTGCACATTTATGCGTTTGGTTGCATGTTTTATTTTGGTTGTGCTTTTTCACAGTTTGTTACCGTGTTGTTTTGTGTGCGGCACATGTGTGCGTGGCCATGCTCAAAGAGGCACACCGCCCCGCGGATGTCACTCAGAATGCATTATAACCATTAATGAAAAAGTTAATGGGGCATTTTCTTACATATCAATTTACATCTGACTATTTGGGCGCACAAATGATGTCTGGGCGGTCGCGACCAACGCCATTCGGCATCAAAACAGAGGTCTAATGTGTTTTTGTGGACATCAAATGTTGTGAATAATGATGCGTCCACTGAATGCAAATCAGATGCTACTTGATAGGCTCTGATCAACAGTGCCTGCATGGAAACTTTCACCCACAGACAATAAAAAAGGGGAAATGGAGAGATCTGCCATCAGGAAGACAAAACATTTCTTTGCTGCGTTACACCTTTCAGATATGATGTAAAGCCATATTTACTATCTTGCACGAACGCAGCACACAAAAATGCAAAGCAAGCTGATAAGTATGTTGGGAACCAGTATAAGCCAGAGGTAGCACACTTCGAAAATTTGTGATTAACGATATGCTTCCTATAATGCACGACCCAATGTTCCATCAGAATCAGATAATGTCAGTATTTCTGTTAAAAGCCTGTAGACCAGCCACTGTACAACTTTTTGTACCTCTGGAAATTGCCATGGCAAGGTAAGAAAAAATTCCTTTTAGAGCAAAGTTGCTGGTATTTTCCCCATGTCTTCTGAAAAGTATATAAGCATGTATTTCTCATGACATATGATATATGATATGACATGATGCATATAAAAACTGCAGGATTTGTTTTTACCACAAGGTATAACCAGATCCCAATAGGTGGTGACAATCGACTAGTTTGATGACCGTCTACCGCTAGTAGAAGAGTGAATGACACTGAAGGATTCACTGCAGTTCTTCTCTTGCGCTCCATAAGTGCTAAACTATTGAAATGTAGATCCAAGGAATCTTTCTAAAAAGTGTCCATGTTGTTTCTGTCCCAGTTTGATGTTTATGTTGCTCAGTTTTTGCATTTTAAGGTCCTGTTTCCAAAGACATCCAAGTTTCTCTTATACCAAGTAAGCAGTATTTTCTTTTGTGCTAAAGTTGTCTTTCGAAGAAAAAGCTTAAATATGATGCCTGCAAGACCCTGTGTAATTTCCCAGGCTGAGGTCAACTGATATTAATAATAGGCCTGCATTTGAAAGATTAAAAGTTTTTATTAGACTCAGTAATTGGTATCTTCTTTTACCCCTTAGCAAGGAATCAATAAATTTGGATTACAGTGTCTGGCAGACTCAGCAAAGACTCTCTTTTCTTGTAAAAGCTACCATATTTTTATTCTAAGTGTTTCAAAGAGTTCAAGATGTCATGAACTCTAACAAGGATTTTCAGGTGGTTGTAAAAAATATTGACCCACAGAATCATTCTGCAACAAACTTCAGGTTAACTTGAGCAATAATCCTGGATTCTGATGTCTAGTTGATGCCTGATTAAACAACTATAACCATTTAGTGTAATTAATTTTTTTTTTTTTTACTTAAAATACAAAGATAAATTTGGGTATGCATGTTGTTTTGTGTCTACAAATTTCCTGATCTTCTGTCCCCAAACTGAGACTAAATAAACTAAATGAAGAACATTAAGTCAGTTAACTTCAAGCAAGACAAAAGACCATTTCTTGATCCAGGTTCTGTTTGCGACATATTGCAGTTCAGTCCACTATTTTTCGAAGATGGCCATGTTAACTTTAAACCCAAATAGTTTTGAAATCATCTCACCTTCATGATTGTGATTTTTAAAACTTCATATTGCTGCTTATTTCTCTAAGATGTGGATAGTAGCTGATGCTTCACACAAACAACTGCAAATGTAAGCCACCCTGCAGTTTCTCTTTTTGCCTCTCATCGCACCGCTCCCACTCACTTCTTCCAAGCTCACTCCACTTTCATTATTACATTCCTTCACTTGTCGCCCCCCACCCCTCCTAATCCTGTTACTAGCGAGTGGGCAAGAGAGATGGGCAATAACCCAGCACGCCACTTTTTGACTTAGCGCTACCTGCTATGCTAATATCATTAATCAATGGAGCTCAGATTGTCTTTGCTGCGATTCAGAGGATCTAAGGGTCCCAGCGGTGCACAGGTACTTTTCCTTTTCTTTTTTTCCGCCCTCTCCCCTTTTCTTCTTGTTGCTTTTTCTCTGCCATTAAAAAAAGCTCATTTGTGAAGGCCCCCAAGATGGCTGACTTAATGATGGCCACAGAAGTTTTTCCAACAAATTTCATGGGGCATGATCCAAAGATAATAGCTTTTCAGCCCCAATGACAATCCAATTACCGTGCCAATCAAAGCCCTCGGCATGCTGTCTAATTATGATCAAATCTGGCTGTCAGCTCAAACACTAAAACAGCAGCTTTAAGTCTAACAAATCACAGTTTAGAGCTGCGGCCCTGTCTGTTTGTCCAGATGTAGGATTTAACTTTCAGTTTGACAACAGAGAAAAAGAGAGGTTGAAATGTTTTGCGAGACCACTGATGTGATATTTGACTCACAGCTTTCCATAATCTTATGAATAACATTTTTAATAGATGTCTTTGTACACTCATTACTGGGAATATAAAATAAAGAGATCCCATCCTCAAAAAAAGAAAGGAAAAAAAAAAAAACGTAACACATTAAAAGTATGTCTGTTCCCGCTTCACATGCACAGATGGATACATAACATGTAAAAATAGACACATAAGACCGTAACAGTCGCTCACACTTTCCAACAAACAAAAAGGCGGCATCAATAACACAAATGATTAAACATTCATGGCCTTTTCAGTGGAACATCTGCTGTGTATGGGCTCTAGCCTCAGGGACTGGGCTGAATCAAGGGGATTTCTCCCTGAGAAGCTCAAGAAAGCAATAAGATGGGGGTAGCAGGAGATTTACATGCGCTTTCCTCACACACGCGTGGACACACAATTGTACGCATGCCTGCACAAGCGTACGCACAGACTGAATGCAACACCTCATGTAGAGAAGCTCAGATAAGCAGGTTTTTGCAGAGAATGATGGAAAAAGACACATCTCTCACCAACATCTGAACACACATAGGCAACTGTATGGCTTTAATGTGTGAAGAGAGACCTGCAACAATTCCTCCCATAATTTCCAAAGCTTTAAACTTTGAATTTTCCTGTTTTCTGAACACTTATTTTAGTCGCTGGTGTCTTTGACACATAAAGGCTTATCTGAATCTATGCTACATATTCAGTCCGTTTGATTCAGTGACATCTTGTGGCACCTGTTGCAGATTGCAATCGAGTATAGCGCACATTCCCGTGCTACACCTATTGGCACCTCTTCTATTTCCAACAGAATACAGAAAACTTTACATTTTTAGGTTCATAAAGATTTCTGGGATACCAGTTTCTCTTCTTAGCTGCTATTCAAAATGAGAAAGAAAAGACAACGTAACAGTTCAGCAGGTATGTGCTCATAAATCTGCTCCCATCATTTGCAACAAGGTTCAAAACTGGAACTGTTTCAAATAAAGCAGGACAAGGAAACAGTTTTATCTTGCCAGAGTTTGTAAGCAGAATGTAAAGTGAGGTTAAAAAATCTCCAAAGCTCATCCTTCTTCCAAGCCAGTACAGTTTGGTAAATGTAACAATATTTTAATTGGATCTTGCTCAGAAGTGACTTATATTGAGCGTTTCGCCAACAAACAATACAGATGATTTGTCAGATGAATATGTGTAAAAATGTTCAGTATGGTAGAGGTTGTGAGATGCTTTGAAGGTCCAGAGAAACTTGTTAGTGTGGACTTCAGTGTGTTTTTTTTATCAGCAGGAAAATAATAAAAACATATTGCCAGATCACCAAAGAATTGGTTTGGACACAAAGTCAACCTTCGTTCTTTGCCATCTCAGTACCCAGAACTGCATCCTGCAGGAAGTCTGTAGGGTGAGTCAAAGATAAGAGCACAGCACTGAGCTTAGGACTGTGGGGAATTAGAGACTGTGAAAAGAGGAATGGCCAAATATCCCTCTTTATGTTCCAGTGACGTTTTATAATTCAGGAGAAGAATAAGTGATGTCTTGTTGACCAAAGACATGTTACCAGCAGGGCTGTTGTTTCTTAATTTGTAGTGTTTATACCCCACTGAATAGACATACAAATTAAAGGTTGATTTATTTATTTATTTTTTAGAATATAGCCATTGCATAAATATTTTACTGCAATAAAAGATCAATTGATTTTAAAGTTTTTTTGCAGATCTTTTCCAGGGGTAGTGATAAGTTTGAAGAAGGTTGCATATATAAAGAACAATTGAGCTACTTTATACTAACCAGCTACCTTTAAATTCCATCTCCATTTCATTGTATATTTTTTGTAAATTAAACAACGCGTCTCCAATCTTAGAATACTGCACTTCATCAATGTGATAGCAAGTTACAGACGGGAAAAGGTTTTACGGGAGAATCGACGGATTCAAGACCAGTCTTATCCAAGGCATTCATCAGAGCATGGGAGTGTTGCTCTTATGGTTGAAAACATAACTGAATGAAGTTTATTCAGTCAGTTCTTCAAATGCAGAGAAACAGAGAGTGAGTAAATGTGCTCCAAGGTTCCTGCATTGCTTCACATGTTCACCTTGCAGAATACCACATGGAGCTAACCCTTCCTGAGCCGGTAACCTCCATCGACACTCGTGCAGCGCTCTAAATTATTTCATTCATAAACTTGTCTATATCCAGATTTCATTAGCAGAGCATTAGCTTCAGTTTTATGCTTTATGTTTATTACAGGCCTGACATGGTCTATAAATAACAAGTTAAACAGGGAAGAACACCAAGAATGGCATCGGCTCTGAAATGCTAAAGGGATTGGTCATTACTGCTGACAACCGCTAATAGACAACCCTGTGGGTCAGTGTCTGCAGCAGCTAAATCACATGCAGTCATTCCCAGCCATCCAGAGACAAAGATTATGGTAAAATCTCTCAATTAAAAGACAAGTGATGATGATGCAATCTTGTTCATTTCTAACAAGTTGCAATTTGAAATGAAAAAAAACATTTGAAAAATTGCAGAGACATATCGTTGCTGACTCCTGTAATACTCAGAAAATACAAAAAAAATATTGTGATTATGCGAATATGTGTCACTAGTGGAACTAAAAATAAACTGTGCAAATAATATGATGGATTAAAGATGGATTGGGGTGGGAACAATATATGCATTACACAGACTAAAGGTATGTAAAGTTTGGAAGATAATATTTTGAATTATGAAAGAGAGAAAATGTCAGGTCTGAACCCACTGATGAAACTCTGGGTTCATCTATTTATTTATATCAATGAATTGAAATGAAGTCAGAAGATCAACTAAAGATTTTGTGGGTGGGTTGTTGCAGAAACACAAGATTACAGGGATGCTGGTGAGAGTTTTCAGAACCTTGTTAAATCAAAGGAAGTGTCAGTATTCTCAGCACAAAGTTCATTATTTCTCGGTGCCGTTTAGCCTCCACCAAGGTCACCAGGTCTATTTAAATATGGAAAGACTCTCTTGATGTAGTCATAGAGGGGTAAGTTTCAGATTTGGCAGTCTCAATTTTTGGTATCTTTATTTCACGAAGTTGTTGACATGTTTGTGTTGACTAAGGTTTTGAACTGGAGAAATGTGGACTCCTTGCTGAAGGTCCTTATCTTCAAAAAACAGAGGAGTTCACAAATCTTAATCCATTTCCCTATCGATGTGAAAATTTCTGATAGTCGCAAAATAGTTTGCAGATGGCCCTATAACCCTTCCCAGATTGATGGGCAGCAACAGATGTTTCTCTGCATGCTGATGTCTTTTCGTCTCGTCATTGTGTTAAACAGCAAACTGTTAAAACACCTGCTTTCACAGAGACAGTCACACTTGCTGGTGATTAGTTACTCAGCTGCATTTTATTAGTTGCACCTGACTTTTAATCTTAATTCCTATAAAAGATGAATTTTATATGGGTCTAAATGTTGAACCAGGTATTTTTAAAATGTTCTCTGGCATTAATGAACTGAATGATAAACAAATGCTCCTTTCAGTAGCATTTGGCTAACACCTCACCGCAATTTCATGCCGTGCTGCTTATAATCATATTTCGTATAAAATTCTGATACCATAAAGCAGCAGAATGTCATGGATTGGGATAGCAACGCAACTAAGCTTTCTATATTTTGACACATGATGTGTATAATGGGCAGATTAGGAGCTTTCCATTTCAGCTTCCTCTGTGTCTCAGCCATCTGACACACGAAAAAACACCTTTTAATAACGTCACAATCACAAAGGTGAGGAGGCCAAATCCACTCCCACACACACACACACACACACACACACATAAATCTTCCTTCAACACATAACATTTGTACACAGTCACCAATGCTTTTGTCACTGAAGCAACATTTAGATTCAGCTTATGACTGAACATGAGTAATCACTAAACACACACACACAAGCATACACACACACGGTGGCAAAAAGCTTGTCATTACAGTAATGTGGTAAACGCTATGTGCTTGATAATGTAGCAAATGATAATCAGGTTCCAATGCAGGTCCACCTCTGTGAATATGACCGTTACAGTCACACAGCACTAAAATATTCTGAAACTGTAACCCTGGAGATACTTAGCCTTTAGTGGTATTCAGAAGAAATTTTCAGAATAATTATTTCCACCGGTAAATGTGAACAGATTAACAGTGATAAAGTGGTAGACAACCTTTGAGCACAGACTTTTACACCACTGAAGTAAGCCATGATGTGAAACCTGGATTTTACACTGCCGCAATATGACAAATTGAATGAGATACAAGTTAAAATAAGTACAAATTAGCTGTTTTTACTCAGACTGCCCTAAGGTTTTATATGTAAGGGAGCCATGTTGGATTTTGAAGTCAGTGTTGGTGACAACCCTCAGATTGAATTCCACATAACTTTCCATTAGTTTCAGTCATCAAATTTGGAAATTTGAAATGATAAAACATGTAAAGCTCAGTTACGTTTTGAAAATTCTGCCTTTCTTAAGGTTTAGTATATTCTACATAAATGATGGAATCCCTTACAGAATTAAGGCATTTCAACCAAGTTATTTGTAAGCAAAGTTGCATGGCATGCATTGTATGTGTGTTTATGTTCAGTTTTATTCAGAAGCTCTTTAAATCTCTACGTGTTTTTCCAAGAGAAAAACATGTTATTTTGTTGCCTATTGTTTCAGAGCTAAAATAAAAACCATCCTACCCAAACTGTGCACAGGTTTACCGTTAGCATTCCCTACTCCTTTTACAACTTTACCTTATTAAATATATTCTCATTGACAGAAAAGGAAACCAGTGGTTAAGAAATGTAAATTTTAACTTCTAAGACTTCGGGGGGCTGCCATCATTATTAATGTCACTTGATAAAAGTTACTATAGCTGCGCAAATGTCAGGTGTAAGCACAAACAGGCAGTCCATTTATGAAAAGAATGAATTATTTCAGGCCATGAACTTGTTGTCTTCACTAAATCTACTCAAATAAAAAAAAGAAGTTGTTGTAAAGGGCCGACTACATCTACAGTGTTGAACTAACAATTTGAAATGAATGGCAAAATGCTGTTGAAGTGCTCTAAGCAGCAATTACATGGAGATTTACCATGTCTGAGTATATGATAGCGCCACCGGACCACTGGTGCTGTTTCTCATCTTCATCTACCAGTGCAATTACATCGTGTTATTGTGTTGTCTGTTGTTTGTTGATGGGAATAAAGTGGAATATTTCTGTGTGACCACCCACACAACCTGTTAAATTGCTCTTGAGTGAGTCAATGAAACTGAACGGACTCAAATTTCATTGTTTTTTGTATGTATGGGATAATAGCTTTAGTGGTGAGCCGAGTATTTTCTCAACAACAAGAAGCCCCTCGGATCTGTCGGCTCAATTCAATGGCCTGATTGTCTGAAGGGTCCACCGGGGAATACACGGCTCTTCTTTCATATCTTTCTCAATATTTCACACTAAAGTTCATATGCTTCGCTTTAACGAGATCCTCCCTCTCGATTTGATAAAAAAAAGGAAAGCTGATGTAATCAAATATGCATTGTAAAGCATATTTGTTGCTGATTAAAAACATGGCCGAGTTATGTTTTTTTTCTTTTAAATATTTTTTTTCTTCTTTGTAAAGTTTAATAGTGTATGTTTGCTCCCACCCTAAATGTAATTTGGTTTCAAAATTGCGAATAATTTTGAAACCAAATTACTGTATGAGAGTTTAGGATAGGAGAACATTTAAACTGAAAGAAAATGAGAAATCAGGAAGCCCCTGGACATGAACACAAAATTAATGTAGTTTCAACTAAATCCAAATGTGACCTAAATCTTCATGAGGTATGGCAGAATTTACAAGTTTTACCTGCTACAAAGGGGGGGGGGGGATCAATAAACATGCTATGATTATTTTTTAATTCATGGTTCATAACAGTTTTTCACTAATACCTTTCTAACTTTCTGCTGTGCTCCAATTTGTATGTAAACAGCTGGGATATTTCCATTTCTCTTCTCCTCTAATCCTTTAGACGTCATGAAATTTTTCAGGATATTTAGACATCATGGGGTGAAAGAAGAACCGCAGCCCTGGCAGCTTCTCGCTTCTTGATTTATTTTTAATCGGCTAGCATTCATTATTCGTCTCTCATGTCAGTTTCAAAAAATGCAACTTTTGTCTTTATCATTTTTCCAGAGAAAAACACTATTAATAGCTGAGTTCAACAATTTGACTGCATTGCAAAGACAATATTTAGAACAGACAAGAATACTTTAACTGCCAAGTCACACATATACTTTTAAATATGTAGCTTGAGCCACTATAAGGATATTATAAGAATTCAAATGAATGGTTTTCCTAACCTCAGCCAACAAACAAAAATTTGTCTGCAAATAAATATATAGAATATAACTTCATTTAGAAAATTTTAAGTTATTGTTTTACATTTGCATATTATTCTATCGATAAAAAGTTCAATTTAATTTAATTATTTTTGCCAAAAAAGGGAAAGAAAATCAAATATTCTGTGCCTTTGAGGTTACAGGCATTCTTCCTGTCAATTTATCTATTCCTCTAAATCACACTTCACTTTACCAGGAGTTGAACTGTGGGCCTTTTGTCTCTTTTTAGACATTTTTTAAATTGGATAAGGGCCATTAAGAGAAACGGCACCAATCAGCCTTTAACGTCATTCATCTTTTTCAAACGCGGCCGCGCTCAAACAAAAACCTACTCAGGTTGTAAAATGGTCGAGATGTCAATTAGAAAAAAAAAAATCATCACTGGGTTTATTACTCAAATTAACAGTTCCTCTCAAGCATTTAAATAATTGTTGGTGTTCGCTGTTAAAAAGGAGTAGATTTTTTTCTTTTCTTTCAGCCTTACTAGTCAGACACATCTCCCTTCGGACTCTGACGGAGTGATTTTGGAGGTATTATATTCATGAGGGGTTCCAGTAATTGGATTAAATTGGTTCCAGAATGTAGCAATTTATATTATAATATCCCATTACTTCTAATACTGTTCTTAATTAATTAGCCTGTTTTTTTTTCCCCTTTTTTCTTGGTTGGAGTTCCTGATAAGTTAAGTTGGCTCAGGAGAAGATTGGTGTTATGGTGACAGCTTGCAGTTCGCCATCAGTCACACACACCTGGACAAAGACGACAGAGTTGTGACCCTTTATTTTAATGTTGGGGTTGGATGAAGATTTGGACTCAAACTCACCTCTGACGCTTTAGGATTTATGTCTTTAAAAAAATAAATGACAGTTTTTATGTGTGTGTGTGTGTGTGTGTGTGCGTGTGTGTGTGTGTGTGTGCGTGTGTGTGTGTGTGTGTGCGTGCATGTGTGCGTGCACAAGATTTTCCTGACAGGGTCCTCTGAGCAAAGTTTACTACCGTCACCTGTCAGCCTCTCTCTGCTTTAGCTTTAATATAAGAAAGTAATTCTCTTTTGAATATAACAAATTAATATCATTTTCAAACAATTTCCATATGCAAATATGATTTAATCAAGTAAATGAAACTCTCAAGTGCTATTCCTGGGGGCTAAAAGCAAACTGTGTGTGTGTGTGTGTGTGTGTGTGTGTGTGTGTGTGTGGGGGTGTGTGTGGGGGCAGGAATCAGAGACATTACTGTGTGTGTATGTGTAAAATAGGCAAGAGTACAAGTCCAAGAATGTTTCAAAGCAATTTTTATCTAAATATTAGGTTTCACGTTGCTATTATTTAGGAAAATGCTTGAATTTGTACATTTATAAAACTAAACAAGATCCTAAGTAAGTAAACGATGCATCCACCAGCAGTTCTTCTTGGTAGTGTAATGCCTAAAACTGTGACAGCAGAAAGCTCATAAGTTGAGACTAAACATATTTAATAAAACATATTCTCTTTACAATAATTTAGGCAATACTAGAAATTCCCTTTTTGTTGTTTCTTATATCGTTCATATTTATATGCTAATATGTCTGCTTGTCTTGCTACTACGGGGTTCTACAGCAAAAAAGCTGGTAATTTTGTTGAAAGTTCTTAAGGTCTAGCGTACACTCAATATACTGTGTGAACCAATGACAAAAAATATTTCAAAAGGCTTAAAATCAAGAAAGATAAGAGGCTTTTGAGATTTCTGTTATTGTTAGCATTGTAATTTGTCAGACAAGACAAAAGTTTAGTATTTTTTAGCCTTAATGACAAAAAGTAAGAGGAATCAAGGTCTTACTTTAAAATCTGGGAAATTGTTTAGCATGGTAGTGGTACCATCATGCTGTGGGGCTGGATCAGTGCTGGTGGAACTGCTGTACCTCCAAATTTAAATATGGGTAATGCTGGTTGTAATGCTTAATGTGGTGCATTGCTTGTTTTGGTCCTACCTTGTGTGAACTATCCATGTACCCCATCAAGTACAATGGCTACTTTTCCTCTGCGTTGTTTCCACCTGATGGCACTGATATAGCAGCGTGCAACTTCCCATTAGAGAACAATATAATCCTAGATTCATGATGAAAAAGGATTCCTTTTTCATCATGAAAAATGAAAAAGGAATCCTTTTTCATCTAGCACAACATCATGAAGAAGTTGTGCTAGATGTCGGTTGCTCCTGCTAATAAAGACGAACATGTATGAGCTTTATGGAACTGAATCTTAAGGGATCTGAACACTGAAATTACATCTATTGCTAAGTAGCTGCAGTTTACATTTTTGTTTCAATTGACTTCGTGGAAATAGTAAGCTGTGATTCCTCTTTGAGATCTAATCAAAGGCTTTAACAAGTCGTCTCTAGCTTGCTGATAACTGTTGCAAACCGCTGAATTATAGGTTGCAAAGTTCAACATAAGTCACACATTTTCCTTTTACATCATGCCCTGCTCCATTAGCACTATTAAAAGGAAGTTCACACTGTAAAAATGAGAAAGGTATTCAGATGTGCAAGTAATTATCATTCCTCACTCCTTTTATATTGATATCAGTAATTCATATACTAATGTGGTTATGGATATTTCCCACCTGCAGTGTTAACAGTTAAAAGACAATCCATAATGATCAAGAAGAGATGTATTTAAAAGTTGCAGGAATTGAAATTTGTCCTCTCTTTTACAAAACACGAGGTTTTGAAAAAGAATCAATGAGGGCAGTTGGAGATTAGGGTGATGGCAAGGACACCTAGATTAACAAAAATTAGTTACAAATTCCAGTGGAGCCATACAAAAAGGTGGTGAGCAGTTGTGTTTGATTTCTGATGTGCCAATTAGGAATTCTGTATTGATTATTGACAAGGGTATAAATAACTTTGGGATGCTATTAAAAATAATTGTTTTTTTTTATTAATACTGTTTTCTTTCTTTTAAAGAGATGATTGTGACATTTTCTATAGCAGCAAACTTTTGGATTAAATTTTTAAATTGCAGAGGGATTTTTTTTTTTGCCAAGGTGTGTGGATAACTTGTGCAGAAATGTAACTAATTTTCTTTCTAGGTTCTCGTTTCCCTTTTTTGTGTTAAAACGCACTATTTTAACTTTTGCTTCTTACATTTTGGATTGAAAAACTCCAGCTGTCCACTGTCACATCACTGTAGTTTCAATTGTGGCTACCTAAAAAGTGAATTGTTTGAGTAAAACCTTGACAGCTATGCGGATGTGGAGTCGGGGGGGGAGGGTGGATGCGAGCAGCAGACAAAAATAAGAAAGTACCTCAGTTACACATGACTCTTTGAACCGTTTGCTGTTGCCTAGGAGAAGCTTATCTATTGTCACGCCGATGAGCAGCAGGAGTGTAATTCGACATTACATGAGGTCGGACACTGGCGGCTTACGGGTGTGACACATCCGTGACATGCTTCAAATTAACATGCGGCGGTGTCAATTAAAAGCATGAAATGCACTTAGGGGAGGGGTGGGGGGCTGGGTAGCTGGGAGGCCTTCTTGAGCTCCGGAAACAGCCTGAGACAAAGTGAGTGAGGACGTATTGTTGCACTGTTTACAAGGAGCGATCACCAGAGAGACCGTATGCTAATTGAAGTATTTCACCTGCTTGGGAAAAAAAATGAAATAGGTGAAGTGAGATCATAATGAAAAAATAAGTTAAGCTTCCTACAGATTTCCAGGATTATGTGCATCTGTTTTATAGACAACGTGTGAACACGCGTTTGTTCTCTTGCTTTTGTTCCCCCTTCCTGTTGTTGTTGTCTCTCTGCATATTGGCTCACAATACGCAGACCTGCTTGACATAATGAATAGAAACAAAAGCAAAAAAAAAAAGAAAGTGAATTAAAAGTAGCCAAAAGGACGGATGGTAACAGACATACAAGCAGGTGATGTGTTGGCAAAGGGAAAGAGCAGGAGAGCCTTGCACCGTCTCAACTTCATCGTCGACGGTGTAATAACAATATCACTCATCTCATATCCTCAGCTTACTTTGCACCCCCCCCTTCTTTGTCCCCTCAAAAGCCACCCCCTCGCTCCACATTTATCATATTCATTTGATATTCAGGAATAAATGTAGCAGAAAGAGAATAATGCACCTCCTGTACGCGCCGTTCATTACAGATACATTTACATGGGGGTTTGCCTTCGTGGTTTCTAATGGAGGACTGTTCACTGGTGTTCCTCACATTTGTTGGGGAAGGGGTGAGGTGGGTGGCGGGCGGGGGTGCCTGTATAGTTCTCCTCACATTAGCGCTATCTGTGAGCAATGATAAATGGGTCGATCTTTCCATCTCTGCTGTCACATTCAGAAAAAAGAAAAAACGAAAAGAAAAAAATGGTGTTCGTCAAGGGAACTTGTAATATCCGCAACATGTATCCATCAAGTCTTACTTGAGACATATTGAAACGATATGGTGAATATACCTGAGTGAATAATATTTCATCCATGATAATGCAGCAAATACCAGCTGGAAAAAAAAGAAAAAAAAAAAAGAATCTACATTTTTTTTTCCTTCCCCCCACCATCCCAGCTCCAGAGGACGGCGAAGGAGGAGGAGGGCTACTGATCATATTCAATCTGGAGGCGATCATGTAAATAGCCCTCCATCTTGGGGAGGCGATATGCAAAGCAGCCCGTCTCCCCTGTGTCAGGATCAGATTAATGGAAACCTAAAAGTGGGAATTACGGGCCTTATCCGGCGTGGCGTTCCGGGGAGGGGCCGGGATACAGGCCCTGGGGGAATCTGCCTGGTTCAAAGCCCATTCCTCTGGTTAAGGAACTCGCTAAGATCCATGCACCGAGGTGAAGGGTAATTTCCTTTGATATTCAGCAATGTATTACTGTATGCAGTGTGTAAGCTGCAAGCTCCACTGTCACTGAATGTATGCGTGTATCATGCAAATGTATGCACGCACAAAAAAGCTTGCATAAAGAATCCGTGGACACAGACATCAATATGAAGAGCGGACATAGACGTGCATGGTCACAGTCTTATGGTGAAGCACGCAGATCTTCGCCAAGACTGTTTGCTTGTCATGCTGAGGAGAATTCAGCATGATTTTTATGACTGTTGGTTGGTTGGGGACAAAGCCACAGTCGCAAACAATTCAACTGGGTTCTACAGCAGTGTTAGTCAGCTGGCCTTGGAATATTGGGTTTGATCAACATAAGAGAATGAGGGTTATTACCAGAAGTATATGCAAATCATAAACACCTCAATAAGTGCAACAGTTATATACACACTAAGATGTTTCCTAAATTTGTACAATTTCAGTAGTTTTTATAAAAATAAGCAAACATAATTAAATTAATGAATAAATAAAGGAGCATATTTAATACTAATATTCTGATAGCATTTACTATACCAAAATAACTAAATAAAAAATATTAATATTGCTTGTTGTAGGCTTTGTACACCAAAAATCTTAATTCTCCAAATAAATGTACATTTTTTCTAATATTATGGAGTTTGTATTTAAAAAATGGGGTACAAACTTTCCACATTGCCAACATGTTTTAATTTGGCTGAACATGAAATATACCGATGTTGCTCCAAAATAATAAAAAATTATAGTCCATTATCACCATCTCCAGCTCATGAAAATATCTAATCAATTCTAAGAAAAAACGTCATTTTTCTTAAATTATTTATATTTATACTCCAAAACAAATAAGTACAAAATAAATACTGAACTATCAATCGTTGCAGCACCTTTCTTTTTCTATCACAAATAAAAATAACCATGTAGACATGTTTATTGTAATACTTAAAATATATATCTAAATGCTCCTCGTTTTGTTTTTTGTTTTTTTTTGTTACAAAAACTTGGCATTTCCTCAGCATTTGCAATACTTTATTTATTTTATAAATGTTTTTGTCTTTAAAATTCATAGTGTGACAAAAACAGAACTAAAACTTCCTAAAAAAGTAGGTTAATTTGAGGTGTTAAATCACAAAGTGCCTAGTTTCCATCCACCACAGTATCCGGCTCCAGGTCATAGTTGAGTTTTTGTTTGTTTTCTTCTGCGACTCTGAATGCAGCCTTGGGTTTAGCACCACTTCAACTTCCATTTCTTTTATTCACAAGAAAATATTTGGTCTGTGTATTTCATCAGGTACATAACAGTTTAGATGCTAATTAGCAACATGCTAATTACATTACATTGGAACTGCTGAGGCTGTAAAGCAACAAAGAAGCGTGCTATGTAGCCCTGAACCTGGCCAATCAAAAACAAACTGAGCGGGATGTCCCTAAAAATATCTTGCATATGAAGAAGGATTTGGGAGCAGTGATGGAATAACCAGTATCAAATGGCTGCTTCTCTTCTGGCTTGATCCACAGGGTTGCAGGTTTTGTGGGCTCCACATGGATACGACGATGAGCCCAAATCTATTACCTGCCTGGCATGTCAGTCTTATCGAGGCCGTCCACAGTGTGAGGCTCTGCAAAATGCACGGCAGGTTTCCCAGTGAAGGGTGATATGTAATCAAACAGCTCATACACACTCACACACACACACACACACACATACATACATACATACCCACAAAAAAACAAAACAAAAAAGAAGCTCACAAATGCACTTCATAATCCGGTAAACTCCAACGGGGGATGGAAAATTACAACGGAAAAGGCCGCCGTTGGATTTCATTAGGATGTGCTTGAAGTGCTACAGGAGGATATTAAAACAACACACCCACACTTCTTTTTTTTCCCTCGTTCATGCCGGCTGTCTCTCCAGGTTCCTCCACCCTCTTCCCTTTCCGTCAGCCTCCTTACTATTCACTCAGATCCAATCAAGACTTTGGCACTCCTCCAGCTCTCCCACTCCTCCTTCTATCTCTTCTCCCTCCTTCCTTAGGGTTGCTTAAATTTGAATTTTAATATGTGCCCTACCCTGATGGTGACATCACCATCTAACACACACACACTCTAACGACATCAAATAAACAATCTGACCAGACGACGAATCCTCTTCATTGGTCGCACAGCTGCTCACAATCTACACTGTCAACAATTTATCAAGGAGGGGCCGAGTGTTCCCCGCTGCCTGTGTTGCTCTGCATATTCTTTGTGCATTTAACACTCTTCAAAACCTCCCCCAAATGCTTTCCGCAATAAAAGCTTGACCTGTGCATTTGCACACCTGAGTGTCTATCTGCATGCGTGTGTGTTTTTGCTGCAGTTGGAGCATGTGGCTCCCCTCTGC
The DNA here is from genome assembly GCF_051168715.1 of Poecilia mexicana. NCBI lineage: Eukaryota > Metazoa > Chordata > Actinopteri > Cyprinodontiformes > Poeciliidae > Poecilia > Poecilia mexicana. Next base: position 26,306,292 of record NW_028263384.1, on the reverse strand, counting down.
TCCCCGACATTAGTCCAGACAAGAGAATCAGTGGACTATTGAATGCAATTACAGCACACGGGCCAGACAATAAAGATTGATAGTGGCTTCGTCTTTTATCACGCACCAAAAGTAGCAGAGGTTAAAGCGTGCGAGCCTTGAACTACTGACATTTTAATAATGATTGAAAATATGCCACCAGACTGAGAAGGAATGCTTACATGCAGCTCCAAGCGAAACAAAACAAGTTTTCTTCATTTTTGTTTCATTATTCAAAAAGATATTCAGCATGTCTAAATAAGAAAAAAAAATTATCTTTGACATTATTGCCTTTTAAAAGTGTAAAGTGATCTTAAGCTTGAAGTAATAAGTAATGTTTCAATATCCATGGATTAAAACAGCTTATATGTGATTTCTACTGTGACTTCGTAAGTATTCTCACCTCTTTAACACGTAACATTTCAAACCTTAATATGTTTTATTTGTATTTTAAGTGATACCGTGTTTCCCCGAAAGTAAGACAGTGTCTTACTTTCTTTTTATCCCCAAAATCCCCACTATGTCTTACTTTCGGGGTATGTCTTATATTGGAAAAAAATTGTCGAATTTTTTGTTTTAACCATAAAACGCGGAAGTGGGCAGGAGGCGGCGCTCATTAAGATCAGAGGGAGGTGGCAGACGCGGCGACGTATGGAGAGGGGGACGGTGCGGACGTGGGCAGGAGGCGGCGCGCAGCTAGATGAGAGGTGTTTCCCCGAAAAGTAAGACATATGTCTTACTTTCGGGGTACGGCTTATATTAGCCTACCCCCTGAAACCCCCGATACGTCTTACAATCGGGGGTGTCTTATTATCGGGGAAACACGGTATATCAAGAAAAAGTAACAATTTTTTGTCATATTGCTAAAAAACAATTCAGGAAGAACGTTTGTTAGAGGATGAGGTGGAAGTTCTCCTACCAGGACAACAAGCCTGACCATGCAAGAGACCGACAGCTGAATTTTATTAATAAAATTAGTAAAATATTGGCATCTTAGGCTGTGGCTTTCATTAAAGCCATAGGACAGGAAATGCAATCCAAAAACTCCAAGGGGTCCAGTAGACACCTGTTAAAAATAACAAGGCTACACATAAACATAAAAAATGGTCAATGGACTCAGCTGCACATAAAACAGTGTGGTAGTAGTTACTTTTTTCAGCTTCATATATAAAATGAGGGAGGAGCCGTATCGAGGACGGAGTCGTGCTGACATGCAAGAACGCAAACATCCGACATAACTTACTTTTTGGTTTCAGTACATATTGTCGGGGGTGAACCCTCGATGTTCCTGCTTCAGTTGCCAACTTGTCATATCCATCCTGGCTTGCAATTTTCAGTGTTAAACATTTTCCTGGTTCAGATAATCAAACAAAGCTATTTCCGGATTACGTGATGATGCAATGACGTAATCAGAACGTTGTATTAATTGAGTGTTTTCTATTAAATTTAATATTGTATTTTCTTGTCACAGGTTTCTTTTTTTAGTATTATTTCAGTATTATCAACCATTATGACTATTTTATTTATTTTGCATACTCTGACGTGGGTTTACTTGGCATGCTTCTTGGAACAAAATATTAACTTTTTGTTGAATTTCTTGTTTGTCTTCTTGTAGGCGGGGTCTGTGAGTGACTGAAGGTGACGGACTTTTAAGATGCTATGAAGGTACTGCTGTTTTGATTTTTGTGTCTGTTTTTTAACCTGACTGGACATCGATTGTCCAGCTTCTTCAGCTCGTTTTCACCTGAAGATGAGCACAATAAACTCCATCGAAAGTGAACTATGGCACTGTCTGTGTTCATTTTTGTGAACACAGACATTTACAATATATCTGCCTGCTGGACTAAATTGATTTTGTCTTTGTCATTTTAAGTTAATTTATTTTTCTTCTTCTAAACTTTCACCTGACACTTGGCAGTGTCTCAAAGCATCATCGTCCCAAAGCTACTCATGCTCAAATTAAGCTGCAGAAATAACTGACTGCTTTCATCACGGTTTGGTGATTTATTCTGATGCATCGCAGCACATTCGGTGTAAAGCAGGTGTCCACAAGACAAAAATGAGCTCAGAAGTGACAAAGACACTTTAAAATGGTCACGTGCCAAACACCTACAATGCATCGTGAGGAAGGAATAAAGCAGAATGCTGACCGAGGACAGACTTGAAAGAGGAACACAAGAAAGAGTGGGACAGAAGAGACAAAGATGACAGGAGAAGAAAAAGGACAAAAGAAAATAAGATTTTGCATGTGTGTGTGTGTAATTTTAAAACGGAGTAGCAGTCACAGGAATAACAGAGGATGAGTGACAGAGTGATTGTTCTATTATGTGGCTGACTGGCCACAACCCTCTAACATATGAGCATGCATGTATGGCAGCTGTCGTCTGTTGATTATTTCTGTCCTATTAGTGACATTCTTGTTCAGTCACTCATCTTTTCCCTTCTTTTTAACGCTAACCAGAATAAACGCCTTTGTCTAAAACAACGCTGTATAACATCACATCGTACAAAACCTTTTTTTTTTACTCTTACAGATATTTAAAATATACACTTATTTTATACATTTTTATAGTACATAATGTACTGTATGCCATGTCCATCAGTCTATGAAGCCAAGTTTAGTCAAACATCAACCAAGATGCTAATAAATAAAAACAATTATATATAGCTTTCTAGAGACTCCTTTATACTAGATGATGTAAGAAAAAGTTTCCTTTCTGCCTTCAAATTAGCCTTGATTAGCTGTATTATAATATGTCATCAGAGTGCCTTGTAAATGTATCCAAACACCTTATAATTTTCCATATTTTGTCACATTATTTAACCAAAATTTGATCTATTTTAGTAAGACCAGCCCAAAGTGTATTACTATGAAGTGAAGGGAAAGGAAACATGGTTTAAAGTTGTGGAGAACCTATAAAATAGTATCTTAAGCTTCGAACATCTCACAGAGCATCTGAAAGATTATGGCACAACTGCAAACCGACCAAAACATTTCTGTCCACCTACACTGACAGCACGGAGAGCATTAATCAAAGAAACAGGTAAAATACCCATAAAAGCCACAGATCCTGCCTTTAAGACGGAGAAGCTTAATACAAATGCAAGCCATGATTGATTTGGAAAACTAAATGCACTGCGCAGTTTGTATGATCTACAGATCAATAGGTATAAATACCTTTACGAGGCACCGTATGTTAAGGCACCTACATTTGAAATTAATGCAAAAATATTGAACATTTTGGCATATAATGGCCCTGTGCTTACTTAACCGAACTGAATACAACTTTAGTTTGAGTCATTTGGATCCTGTGTCAGGTTGAGTAGAAAATAGCCAATAAAGAGGTGGATCGATAATGTCCAGGGAATTTTATTGAATTTACTTGCAGCTAGAACCTGGTACAAACAGGAAGACATCTGTTAGTGAAAACAACTAAACAAAGCACAATGATGCAGTCACATATTTACAAATGAATCAGCCTCTTCAAGTAATACTTCAAGAAAAATATGAACTAGTTAGAAGCAAACAGGACTAAAATATGCTGGTATGCAATCTTCTGAAGAATTAATTGCATGAGCTGATGTAATTCGGCGGAAACACATGCATGCACTCCTAACCCCTGTCAATGGCCAAGATATGGGAAGCGGACGGGATGAGGGTTCGCAGATTGCCCGATAAAAGCCAATATCCTGACACATATTTAAAAGGCTGATATTTTAGTAGTAAACATGTAGGATTTATGCATTATTTGACAACTCCCCGACTGCCTCGTTGGGAGCTTTCCGTTAAGATGCTTATCTGAAATGTCAAAAAGAATTATGCTGATAGCAGTTGGTATGAATAGGGCCTCCGCCGTCCCCCGATAAGGACACGTGTGGACTCCAGCGCTCTCCTTGCCAACACTGGATTTCCTGTACATCTAAAAAGGTGCCTAATTCCACACTAATATGAATATGCCACCCACCTCGCCAACCCCCGCCTCCCTCCACACACTGATGGAAAGAACTGCGCTCCCTACTGAACCGATTCTTACTCTTCTTACCTCTGCCACGACAAAAATGCCACCATAATGTCAGAGGAGATGTAACGATTTAGATTCCGGCGATTGTCCCGTGTCAGGCGCACATCCCTCGGCCCCGGACAAGTTGATTAGAGTTGGGACATCAAAAGAGGCTTCGGATGGAGATAAGAGGGAAAGGGTTTAGGGTAGGGTGGGGTGAAGCGATATTAACGCGCTTCCCGTCAGGAATTAAGGCGACAGAGGAGTTTCAGCCAAAGTTCTGTCTGTCTCGTCTTCTGCTATCTTGAAAGAGATGGCAGTGACTCCAGCATTTTTTTCTTGCACAGGAGCAGAGATAATCTTAGCCTTGTTTGGATCAATTAATGGGGAGACAGGGAAGCCAGAGAGTGAAATGACGAGGGAGTGCAAAAGTCATCCCAGTGTGTGAGTGTGCTGTGTGTACTCTAGGTTCTTTATAAGGAAGAAAATCCTCACTAAGAAGGAAAGAAAACTAGAGTCAGCCATGTTGGATAGTTTAAAGTTCTATTATACCTGTTTTACTTGAGCTAAACATATATTTCAAACAGACAGGTTGTACATATGCCTTCTCTTAACAGTCTGCCCTGTCTCTCCTCACCTCTGGTATCTCAAGTTAACACTGCAGCCCCTAGAGGTCAAAAGAGACACTGTGGCGCCAGCTGTCCATCCCAAAGAGGATAGAGGGGTTATTTGCAAGGGGGAGAAGAAGGGAGAACATTAATTATACATAGGCCGTATTTTGCATAGCTCCCCTCCTTTGCCCCCTTCACACCACTGTCAGGCCTTTGTAGGTTCAGAAGCGAGGGCTGCATCCGTTTCATGATAGCATCACCAATAACAATTAAGGTGGAAACATGTAATTTGCCAAGGAGAAAAAAAATGTCGATACGTTCTCTTTCCTCTGCATACTAAACACTACAGTTACTGCAGACTTCAGGCTACTGAACTGAAGTCACAACTTTGGTGCTTTTTTACCACACAATCGTCTGTATGGATCATTGCCATGTGTTTTTCTGATGTGAACAAGTCTATTCTCAACAGAAGCTCAGAATGTGATCATTTCCTTGCAGTGTGGACAACAAAAAGAGGAAAGCAGAAAGGTGTTGGGTCTACAACCAATTCATCTAGCCATCCATCATCTTCTGCTTACATCAGGTTGCAGGGTTAACCTTCTCCTCAGAAGCAACAATCTTCAGATCCTTTTGGGGAATCCTAAGGCGTTGCAAGGCCAGTTGGGAAACGGAGTCCCTCTGGGGTGTTCTGGGTCTGCCTTGACAGCCTCCTTTTGATGTGGAGAATAATCAACAAGGGTGAGTCAAGCAAATTTCAGCTGCTAGTTTTCAGGAATTGATTTGGTAACAACCCAGATCTAATCGGTGAGACAAGATATGTCAAAGTGGTGATAAATAAAGAGCTTTGCTTTTTGCCTGAGCTCCTTCTGCGCCGCTACGGGAACAGGTTAAGCGCTCACATTACTGCAGTCAAGGCCCCCTGCATTTGAGACAAAGACTGACCTCAGACCTGCTGACAGCGATTCCCATTGTCCACTCCCCTGCAGTACACACTGAAGATCATAGTACATAGATGCCATCAGAATCACACAATTTGCCAAAGCTAGATACAAAACCCAGACATTCGCAAGTCAAACATCGTTCTTTCCACTATTAAATCTAAAGATCTGTCAGAGTCCATCTCACTTTTTGCCAATTTGAAGCTTTTACTTTGGTCATACAAGGTCAGAACAGCCCATTTGTTTGACAGCCCTTTGTTTGATTTTAGCAGTGTGACCAACATTGACCAAAGAACATAAAACATTGGCGGTTTAAGTTGTAAAAAACAGAAAGTTCAATGTTTTTTTTCTTTAATCCTAGTCCACATAAAGCTACAAACCAGTATGATGAAGAATAGTATAAGCTGATCAGGAGAAAACAAGCTGATTTTAATTATTAACTAATTAATTGCTCAATCGATGATTCTGATACTGGATTTCTGTTAATGTCCTCCAAAAATGCAGTTTCTTCATGCAAAATGAGAAGAAAGCCGGATATAAAAGGCAAAGTGAGGTTTAACTAGAACATTTGAATAAAACTGACAATAGATGGACAGGTATTATGGCACTTAGAGATAATTATTATGCCCCTGACATTATATAAGAACGTCTCTTTAATATTTTCTTTGTAGCAGTTGTTAAAAGTCACAGTTGACACTTCCTGACATCAGATATTAATGTGTTTCTGATGAATACTGATACCAGCTTCATTTTGCCTTTGGGTCATTGCTACAGCCTTCTACCAATATTTCTGAAGGACCCATTGAATGCACCACGTTTTTTTCTTGTGAAGATGTTAAAGGCCACACTCTAAACGAGGTTGACTTCTTTTAAACAGATGGGGTTTTTTTAAACAAAAGCAGCTTGACTTATGTTTAGACTGTTGTTTCAACAGCATCCTTGTTTTTCTCATCTATTTTTATTCCAATAGGAAGAGAAGTGGGATCATGCTACATTTCATCCAGAAACTATAGGCGTTTTATCTTCTCTCCACTGGGAAAACAACCAGATCTTTTAAAGTATGTATCCAGGCTGACCCCATCCTTTCATCAAAAGTGATAAAAGCTTTGCCTTTACCTCTGATGCTATCTTTACCCCCTTAGCTTCCCACCTTCCTACCTACAGTCACCCCATGACTGCGACTTCTGAATCAAGAATGCAAATGGGGCTGGAGCCTCACAAAGCCTGGGGTGACCTATATTACAGCTAATGATGGGCCACAGTGTCGGAAGAAGAACTGGAATGAAAGAGAATTTGAATGAAGCTGACCCACATACAAAGGCACGACCAGTCGGAAAGGCATGTTCCCTTCCCACTAACTAGGCCACAATGGGCTTTAGGATTATGCACAAGTTCCCCTTTTTCTCCTGATGGAGGGAAATCGGAAAAGTGATGGGAAGCCCCTGGCCACAAAAGTCATTCCTAAGACACACTTCTAACAGGTTTGCGGGAAGGTGGGAGTCCCAAGGGTTTACATGGGAATCAGTTTTCTTTTCCCAACACGGCACGCGATTGACATATACAGCACGTCGAGCGGAATTGCACAGAATTTCATTTGAGTGTTAATTTGCAATCAGATTAGTATATAAGAATAGAAATCTGTTGTGTTTGCCCTAAACGGAGTAGAAAAATAACATGGAATTTTAAACCTTACGAGAAAAAAGCTAAAATATTTTGTAGTATAAATGAGTTATTTTGTTGTTAATTATAATAATTTAAAGCATTAGATGTTTATGATGTTCATGAACAAGATATCAAGGTGAGAAGGGGCCTGTCTCATTGTTGCTTTAGCAGATTCTGTGGTTTTGTTACCTTCTTCAACCAATGATGTTTGGTGGATATGAGCAGTGTGACGCCGTGAGGATGAGAGTCAGCTCCTTTAATTCCAAGGTCAAAGTTCTCAATCACAAATATGTGGATGACTTCTGTAAAGTAACTTTACTTGTGTCTTGCCCATGAATGTAGCAGGAGATAGATAGACTGACTGAGCCCTAATGTGAAGTTATGTGATGTGTTGCTGTAGAGAAACAGCTGAGCTGAGAATCCCACTGGTTTGTTGACACTCTTACCCTCGCAGGCTTACAACCGGCTGCCATCTGGGCAGAGCTATTGAAGTCTAACTGTGGTTGAGACCTGGTTGTGGTGGATCAAACAGAATGAGCAAGTCTGGCTTTAAACATCTCTTTTTCGGATCTGTTTAGACTTATGGGTTGAAAAAGTCAAACTTTCTGACAAGGACTTGACAACCTTAAATAGTCAAGACAAAGGTGTCTGTTGAGATCCAGTGTTTACAGGATACTGTACATAAAACCCTGTAGCAAGGTGACCAGGAAACTTCCTGACCAGATGCCTGACTGCATCTGGTCAGTAGAGCTGCTTTACAAAATAAAGCAGCTCTACTGGATGCTCTGATGTAGATGTCTTCAGCACATCATCACAACTCTTCTCCGTGCTCCACTGATGCCGTTTATAAATGTTCTTAGAAGTATTCTAGTTGCTATGAGATTAGCAGAGGTGCATTTCCACCAGGTGTCTGCTAACTGCTGCTGCTAGTCTGGTGGAGTTGTGGAGGAGGGGGGACGCCGTAGGGCGTGATCTCAGCCAGAGACTGACTTCAAGGTAGAACCTCGGGGGAATTTATGGCCCCTTTATATGAGCAGCTTTAAATTTTGTTTTGTTTTTATTTTATATCTACAGTTTTATTAACCATCTAGTCTGCAGTACTTCCACTTCCTACCAACGCCTGGGAATATTGTGACCACTGATCTCTAAACTTAGTTTTCTAAGGATATCTTGTATTATCACAGTGCATCCAGAGAGGACAGAGGTTCTGCAAAACAAATGTTGGATTTATTTGCTATGCTCATCTGGGATAAAGCATTGGTATGTGTGTTAATCCTGGGATAACAAGTGTTTTCAAAGGAGAGTCAATGACTGTCTTGCAAGGTCAGTGTAGACCTGTATGCTACATGAATAATAAAGAACAAAAAGGCTAATGGGAACATAATCACGTCACACTCGGGGAGATAAACTTTCACACATAAATACACGTGTTTTACTCTGATTTTCTGACTTCAGTAAAGACCCAGTTTGAACTTTACGTGCCAACTTCCCACTTTGGAAACTTTCCAGTGGAAGACAGCCAACCTTGTGCTCAAAGCAGCACTTTACTGACATCATAGCAGGGGACCCTTCCTTGGGATTATAGCTGGGAGGTGGCGGCCATGCACCGTGACCCGTCCGTTTTTTTATGACTTCATTATTTTCCCTCCCTGCCATGCTCATTTTCATTTGCCAGAGCGGGGGTATAATGACTGCGCTATAAAAACGCTGCTTTAACGTTTGCATACTGTTCTCATTTGGTCCGGCCCTCAACCCTTCAGCTAGCATATGGCAGGTAATCAGGTCTGCAATCAGAGCTGCACGTTACACAGGGCCCCGCTCTCTGCACAGGGGCCATTACCCATCTGTCTTTTGACACACACACACACACACACGCACACGCAGATGCACACATATTTATGTGCAAGCATACAAACACACACAAATTCACAAATAGATACTTGTACGCAGTTCCCTTCTCCTCACAGATGTAAATGCTTAGAGACTCACACACATAATGAACACGCACACAAACGCGGGCCTTTACCTCAACATCTCACCTCCAGGAAATCTCCCATCTCAGACTAATGATATTCTCAATGAAATGTGCAGAAACTATAAGTCCCCTGGCTTTTCATACCTCGGGTGCCATTAATAGCAAGAAGCCTGGTGATTTCATGGCTTCATCGCTGCACATGGCAAAATGTCTCGGCTAGTATGTGGTTCTTACTTAACTAAACCCCTTTACCCCTCACCTCCATGCTGCCTGGAATACACATTTAAGCCACATCAGGACACCTACATATGTTTCTATCATTAAACATCAAGTGCAATACATAGAAAGCCTGTAAAACTGATCATCTAGAGACCCCTAATGGTAGGCACGACCCGTCAGTTTTGTTTCTATTTCTCAAACAAAGCTCCATTGTTTATTACTTTAATGCTATCATGAGAGTGGAGCGGGAGAGTGATGAGTTTTAACGTTTCTTTTTTTGTAAAGTTCTGTTAAAAGTATAACACACAAAATGTTGACGAAATTCAGTATTGATGTAGATCAGTGATGAGTATGTGGAAGGATTTGGTTTACAAGTAGGTGGCAGTATTGAGAAAACCCCTGCCAACCAGAAACCGTCTAGCTTGGACTCACAGGAGGTTGGAAGTAACATCAGTCTTACATATCATCAACGTTTTACAATCTCTGCTGCGGACTTGGACAATGCAATCAGAAATTGTTTCCAATGAATGTAGAAAATAATTCATGAATGCATTTTAGCTTTTGTCCAAACATCAGTGGCTCAGAAAAAAAAAAACTCTGCATGGGTGTACATTTGATTTAAGGCGAAAGAAGAAGGCCTGTGTTGTCTTGAAGCGCCCGACGCGATTGGCAAACCACTGTGCTGTCAAAAGGTCACCGTTGTTCATATGAGGGGGAAACTAAAAAGCTCTGTTTGACTTGGCAGGCAACAATGAAGATTTCCAAACTCCGAGACATTTTAAGTCAGCATAAAATGCAGCAAAGGCAGTTCTGAGGGCAGCCAAGACGAAAGGCAAAAACATGGTTGTCAGAAAATCTTGTACAGTTGTGTTGACAGGATGAACCCAATCAAGCAACGGGGATGGAAATGATTACTTCCAAGTGGACTGAGGCTTTAGAGACTGAAGGAGTCTTGTGGTGGGAGCACCACCAGCCAGACACACCAACAGAATCCAATACCATTCTCTCATTTGGACAGATGTCCAGCCAAATAATGTGCGTGTAAAACTGTGAACCGTCCTTTAAGAGCTCACACATCCACAGCACACACACACAAACCACATTCTCTTCTGCAGATCTCCCATGTTTCATCCTATACGCCCTGCCCGCGTTGTGTTTGTCGAGCTCTCAGGCCCAAAGCCGTTATTACCTCCTGAAATGACAACTCATTTCCACGAATGTAATCCTTTCCTTTGCCTGTGTGAAGCTCTAAAGTAAACACAGTCTCCTCTTCTGAAAGCGCAGTGGAAGGAGGGTAGAGGGACGCTACTTCAAATTTACAAAAGACACTCACAAAGGGAAAGCAGACCCCAGGAGTGGGATGATAAAGACCAAGAGTATTTGAAGTGAATTATGCCAATGCACTGCAGTCTGTATAGATAAACTGTAAAAGGTAAACACTGCCGTAAGGATTTCGCTCAAGTAACTGAAGATCAACTGCACCTAAACAGTTGCATTTGGTTTTTTCACCCTATCATTAATTTTTTTTATATGTGGAGTCACAACAAACAAGCACAAATTTTCTATTTACGATATTATATTTTAATATGTCATTGTTGTTGAGCTGAGACTGACTTGATTGGAAGCAATCAAGTCAGCACGGAAGCATGGAAATCAGTATGTTTTCATTTTTAAACCCATGAGACTAGGGATGGGCAATTTTAAAGGGTTGGTTATGTATTGAACCTACCTACTGAAAGGACTAGATGTGCTGCAGTGCTACTACTCATTTGTACATAAAAAAACAGTAGAGACAAAAGTAAATGAACAGAAAAACATCGTATTTTTAAGTAATTTCTCTTGAGAATTTCAAACTACAACTCTTGTAACTTCCTTTAGCTGCTATCTCTGAGGTGGTAATGGTAGCATCTATGTAAACAGACAAAAATCAGTAAACATCGTCAGTAAACATGACAAACAGAAGCATTTTTTTAAAAATCGGTAACTTTGAAGCAGTTAACAGTTTCAAATGTTTAGTTTTCCAACTTTCTGTAGTGGTAGATGTGCTGTAGTGCTGCACTGTCTTGACTGTAAACAGGAAGCATAGAAAAACAAGATTTTGGAAGAAAACATGTACTTATTTGTATTTTTTAAAGTTGCTCAGGAAATTTAATTTCTAACTTTATGTAGAAGCTAGCTGTGCTGATATACTATTACTGGCTTGACTGAAAAACAGGAAGTAGAGAAAAATTAATAAATCATGTATTTACCTGCATTGTGCAAGCAATAGCTCAAGGGAGTTTTCAGTTGCTTTTCATCAATGTTACACCCTTTTCTTGCCTCCTCTACAACGGAAACAATGTTCTTAGATGCTCTTTTATTTTTCAGAGGGAAATTTCTACTTGCTACATCTATCATCTACTTCCAGGGGGTGGCTACAGCCTCCCACTTACAAAATAACACTACATTGCAAAGGAAAGGGTGAAATTAGATTTACTTTATTACAGATTTTAAGATCAAATAGAGACATTATCTCCATTGCCTGTGTTCAAAGATGATGCATCATGCATATACCACGCACAAACCTATGCAAAACTGCTCCTATTTCCCAGATGCACATTCACAGGGATTAAAGAAAAAAAAAAAAAACAATAAAATGAAAAATCAAAAGCTTACCGTTTATCAGCCAACCCAGCAATCCATCCCTCACTCTCAGCCACATCATATGTGACTGCTTTAATCGCAGGCCAATCACTGCTAGGTCACAATTAATAAAAGCCACAACAGACGCAAATAAACAAGTCCAAATTGCTGCCTTAATCGAATGATGCAAACATCAGCGAGTTACAAAAGTTCACCGCCGCCACTGACAATTTCCTAATTGTATTCACTCATTCATGGGAATTTTATTAACATGAAGCGGATGTCTTCTGCCCTTCCACCGTCACAGCACTAGGGATCTAATTTCATTATTTTCCACAAGATTTGCTTGACTACCGCTGCCATGCTAGTGGCGCACCGTGGCCAGATGTTTTTGCTATTTAAATGAGGAAGCAAAGCCTGTTGGGTAAACATAATTAAAGAAAGTTGGAAGCTTTCAGCATGTTTTTTTTTAAACTTCTTTCCTTTCTTGCCCTCTCTTTGTCTTCTTGCTTCTCCTCCTACATCCCTCTCCATTTCTTAACTTTAGTTCATTAGACATTTCAATTAACATCAGAGCCGTATGTTTCTCTAAGCTGGGGCAGAAGGGTGATATACAAAGAAGAGCAGGACACAGTGGACAACACACACTACACAGAGAGAGAGAGAGAGTAAAAGTTGCCTACTCAACTTTACATCTATATATAATTTCCATGTATATATGCAAAGTTTGTGCAAAAACATCAGGAAAGACGTGGATGACAGGTTGTTATTCTAAACGTGGTGTAAAGCGTGGCCTCGTCTTTTTCAGCATCATCACCAGATCTTTTCTACCTGTGCACAAGATGAATCCAAACAGTGTTGACCTTCTGCCTCCTCATTGTATCTATTTATTAAAATCATCACCCACTGCAACTCAATCACGCATGCATTAATGTCCATGCCTGTCGCATGCTAAGTAACAGCAAATAAGGAAGGATGGGAGGCTAAATTAAATCACTTCTATCAAAGTACTAATCGGACAGCTTCACTTTACAGGGGAAAAGTATCTGCTTCCCTTTGGTTTACATCTGTGTTTTTTTTGTGACATTCATGTTTTATATCATCAATCATATTTTAATTTTAGACAAAGAAAACTAGCACAAATAAAGAATGCAATTTCTAAATAATTATGTTAATTAGCAAAGGGACAGAGTTATCCAAACCAACTACTCTTGTTTTAACTTTAAAAGTAATTATTGCTTAAAACACAAATTAACTATGATAAGGCCATTTTTTGGACAGTTGGGTTCAATTCCACGTGTCACACCCATAATATTACCTAAACAGAAGAGATCTGACAACATGAATTAGGCTAAAAGATTTCACAAAGCATGTGAAAAGTCATGTGCATATCACAATCATTTGGATTACAAAGCCATTTCTGAGGTTTCAGGATTCCAGCAATCCACACTGAGAGTCACAATCCTAAATCTGGGAAAACATGGAAATGTGGCAAAGTTTCCCAGAAGTTGACAGCAGACCAAATCATTCCAAGACAGTAATCAGTAGCTCATCCAGGAGGTTACAAAAGAACCAAGAACAACATTTGAAGAACATACTGATAACCTAGACAACGTTTGAGGAAATACGTGTGACAATATATAATTAAAATATTTTGGAAGGAGTTAAATCTGGTTTAAAATGAGTAGTATTTTTTAAAAACGAAAACCAAACCAACAATCACACATGGTGGTGGTAGACTGATGGCCAGGGGCTGCTTTAGGTCCTGCAATAATCAATTTATTTGAGTGCCATAATTCTTTGTAATATGGCAGTTTTTTAGAAAAAAAAATAGCATGTATTGCTAACACCAATGACTGCATGTGTTCAATTTAGTCAGTTCGTGTTATGTAGTTATTAGCTTTTATTTATCCAAATAATGTAGGGAAACACAACACAACATATGTCATTTTTCAATTAGAAGGTTTTGTGTTTTGGTCATAGTTGCTTCTGTTAATTGAAAATGCAGCAGAATGAGACAACAGTAGAGTGACGGTTGTTTTGCACCCTTATGAAATAGCTCAAAACAAGTTTCATCAAGAGGCTGCTGATGTTGTCATCACTCAATACTTTGACCAATGCATATCTCCTACCTCTGTCAACACAGGGGAAAAAAATGCATTAACCTGTTAAAAAGGGTGTCCTTTATTTTATAGCCAAACTCACCCCAGCACCTTAGGTCCAGCTGTTCAAAGCTTGGGTTCATTTTAGGATGCTCTTCTTCTCCGGTGTGATTTTGTTGCCGTTGTCTCATTTCTGAAAGCTTTCAATCGAACTACCAAAGGTAGAAGCATTTATTTACTCCATTTGATCGAAAACACCCCATTCTCTGCATGCATTACAGCCCTGCGTGGCGGGGCTTGATGGCTGAAATATGCTCTGGGTGCTCCAGCCACACAAGCACTTTTTTAGCATGCAGTGCGCGGCACATTTGATACCCTTTAGTGCACACGAACTGAGTAGCTGTCAAAAATACAACAGGCATCTCAAGTAATTATGCAGATTTATGCAAAACATTAACAAGAAGAATTAAAGGCACAAATGAGGTGGCTACACTTGAATTGTTAAGATTATGAATAATTACCATGAATCTTTTTGCTCTTAATATAACTTGTTTTTGATAAACAAAGCCTTAATTATTGGAATACTTTGGAGGATTCCGGTGACCTTCATTAATCTTAGACAACAAGTCTCCGGTGAGACTTGAGATGAGGCCTTAACACACACATACACACACACACGCAGGGGCACACACATGTACAGACACCCCATGCAGGGTAAATACACATGCATGGAAGCATGTATGCTAACTAGCCACTTTAGCCCGGAAGGAAGCACACCGACAGGTAGATCTTCTAGTTAAGCCAAGAGAGTTCCTCATGCTCCCTGGTGTGCCCAGGTATGGTGAGCCAATGAGGACAAATGCACACAAACACACACATGTGCACATAAAGCTGGTACTCCCATTATGATTTGCTGCACCGTGTATTTCAGTAATCACAATTACATCTCCGTTTCTTCCCCTTTCCACCTTCTAACTTTGGACAACATTCCAGTGAGATATTGTGCATTGAACATGTTTCTCAATACGGTCTAAGATTAAAGTCTTGATGAGCAAGATAAAAATAGAAAAGGCTATAAAAGAATGTCATTTTTTAGAGCTGAAAAGCGGCATAGAGGCAATAATACAAGCCAAATCGGAGCCTAAACTCTTTCAGTGTTTACGCCTCATTTTACTATAGTGAGATCAGCTAACCTTCATGGAACATATCGCAACTCCAACTTTGACTGAGGTTCTACAACTCTGCCTAAGTGACAAAATTTCCCTTGTGTCATCATATTTACATGATTTGCTTGGCTAATAATGTTAGGTTGTGTGTAATTATGTCTGTTTAGGACAATAAGCAATGACTCTGCATCAGTATGATGGGTTGACAGGCAGACCTGGTCCCATGGGGACCCGGCACCCAGGGGTCCTGTCAATCATATTGCTGTTGATTGCTTTTGTTTTAGCTGACGGATTGTTTCTATTTCCTCTTAAAGATGCTGTGGTGCTGCAGAGTGATAGTTCACCTTCATCAGCATCCTGTCTGAACGTCACTGGGCGTAATCAAAGGCACTAGGGTTATTACAAGAGCTTCCCCATATAAAAGCTATACAATATTTCTTCTCAATGTCAAGCCTGTCTTGGGGAGCACCATCTAATTGCTGTAACAGTGTAAGCTATTATTAGGAGACCTTGATATACGGATTAGTTGTTTATGCATGACATAACTAATACACCTTTACTGTGAGGGAGAGAGTAAAAATAATGATGTGATGAGATGTTTACATATTTTTACTATCCTGATCGACAAGACAAATTAAACTAAACTTATTTAACATTTGGGTTTTACAGGCTATAGACTGACAAGAAGATGCTTGCTCGAAGTCAAGACAATGCTTAGCTTCTTTAAAACAGACTTTCTAACACATTGTAGGAATTTGGTATTGTATAAATGTATATTTTCTTTGTCCAGTGCAATAATGTGCAGGGCTGCACAGATCAAAACGATGACATGCGTTCTCAAACATTTATAATCAAGTTCCTCCAGTGTAGGTTACAATGTATTTGTCATTTCTCACAATGAGTGATCCACTGAAATAAAATCATATTTAAGCATCAGACATGGTTGGCACACTAGCTTTCTCTGCATATGTTTCCTTAGACACCACCACTGGACCAAGCCAAGGCTTGATGAGATGATAGGTCCACATATCAGACTTGTGTGACTGCTCTGCTGGCCTCACAAACAGCATCTTGAACAGTAATTCTCTGCTGCTGTATTGATCATGGAAGCACAGTATCTTTCATCTTGATGAGACCAAAACAAGCCAATATGCTTTCAAATGCTTTACTGCCCTCTAGAAAACATCAATGAAGCAATATTGGCCCAGTTTACAAAAAAGAGCAAAGGATGTGAGAGGAGAAAAAAAAACAAAGGAAAAGATGTTGGTAAGTTGTTAGTCAAGAAAGCCAGGTTTATTATTTCCATTTTATGTTCCCACCACCCGCGTGGATCAATGGGGAGGAAGTTCATTTAGTCTGACATCAATATCATGGAACAGTTTGCTCCCTAGAACACTTTTTCTCCTGGAAGGAGACCCCAGACTGAGAGTTGAGCAAGAACTTAGTGTTTCAAGCGCAGAATCTGCTCAGACTCTCCCTTCCACAATGGTCCCCACAGCTCCTGATGGCCAGTATGCCCCTGGGTCCAAAAAATAAACCTCCTTCTTTAAGCTCCCTCAAGATTTCACAAGGTATAGCAAAAAGGATGGCATTTTCTTGCAAACAGAATTTAAGGAATGTTATCTCTTTCCTTAAGTTAATTCTGGTCATCTGACAATCCTGCAACTAGGAGATTTTGTGCTTTGCCCATTGGGGGTTCCTTGTTGCTCATCCTCCATCAAAGTTAAATTTGTGGAATACAAAATAGTGTAAACTGACCTGAGCTGTGGATCTCTCCAGTCCCCCAAACGTATCTTAGGTCTTGTCTGCTTCTCTAATAATATGGTAGTTTGTGTTTTTACAAAATGGCATTGTAGAAACGGCCCATACAACCGACCAACCACAGCATCCAACACAGTCAACTCATTGTACCAGAAAAAGTAATTGTGCATTATGTTTATTGTTACACTAATATGATGATGGGCTTAACTCTGCCTCCCCAGAGAGAGTCCAACTGGTGGTGCAAACACTTCCTGATTACATCAGACCGAACTGCACTGACTTGTCCTCTACCATTCAGTCATTAAAGGTCTTTACAAAACAGATTTATTTAAAACTCTGTAGCTGGTTGTATTTTCTCCTAAAATGAAGACATGTTTAAAGAATGTGAATAATTTTCCAAGGCATTAAAGTGAAATGAAGGACCAGTGAGTGACAGCTGTTGATCATATTAAAGTAGCCAACAAATCATCAACTTGGTTCTATGACTACACCCATAATGGCTTCAGAAGGTAAAGGCAAAGGGTTTCCTTTAAGCCCTGCAGAACACGTCTCAGCTCAGACCTGACTTGAAAGTTTGTTGTTAGAGGGGATTAACCTCATTTTGGAGCTGAAAGATGATTGTAAAAAAATCAGGGAAAGACTAATGACCTCTCCTGAGCGGTTTGGGAAAATTTTTATTCCCTTTTTAGTCGACTTCAAGAACTTTTTAGAACCTTTTCTCACTTCCTGCTATACAAAAAGATCCTAAATGCCCCAGTGTTGAAATTTGGAGGTAACTGGGGGGTGTAAACGCCTTTGGAGGTTGGTATTGCCCTCGCCAGCAGCTTTCTGCATCTTCCCAATGTAACCCCGGATCGAGCCTTTAGGAGACTAGAGTGAGAGGAAGATAGTCTGAGTCAAAGTGCTCAAGGGTAGCCCCAACCTCTCACTAGGAACTCTGACCTCCTCACCAGGAAGGGGGTGGGGGCTGGTGGTGGTTGAGGACCCCTGTGGAGGAATAGATCTTGGAGGGGTTGGAACTTGGCAAGGAACTTTGAGTGTGCTAAAGGTGCTTACAGGAAATCACGCTCCAAGACAGGAGAAAAGCCAGTGGCAGCCAGTGAATAATCTTGGTGGGGTTGATGTGCCAGTAGATTCACTTCCTAGTCCAGGGTAAGGATTCAAATGAGTGGTAGGAAAATGACTACAATTATGGAATAATATAACATACTTCAAACAGCAAAATAACATGAAAGGTTAAATTAGCTAAAAGTAAAAAGTCTGTTCAGTAACTTGGAAAATATACAGTATTTAATCCTTTAATCGGTTTCAACAGCTAATTGAATCAGACTCAAAACTGTGAAAAAAAACAAACAAACGTGATGTTTAACTCAAAACAAGCAATAGGCTAAATTATATTAAAACTAAATATATTTTTTTCTTACAAACATGAGACAGTTTCACAATCAAAACAGAAGTTCTCAATGACACAGGAGATTAGCATGAAAAATATGAAGATTTACCTTTCTTCCAAAAATATGTAACAAAATCAATAATTCAGACCAGAGTCAAAATTAAATATTGATGAAAACTGGTTAATTTAAACTAGGTTAAAATGACTCTAAAATGGTTCTTACAGAACAGGAAATGTTATTTTTATTCTTTTAAATGATAATAAAAACTTTAGCCCATCTACAAGAAGTGAGTGAGTTTTAACATGATACGTACTCAAGGCTTATTGTTTTGATGTGTCTATTTCTTGGAGCTACTACTGTGATCTGAAAGTGTTTGTTGTTCTTTTGTTCCCTCCTCTGTCCTATTTCAAAAACTAATAGTATTTTTCCCATAGTACCTTCTATTCTTATCATATATGTAGGAAGGACACGTATCACATTAAAGTTAATGCTTTTAAGCAGATATGCAAAATCGATTGCACATTTCTACAACCAGCCTGGTTAAAGAAAAGTCATTAATCAAATGCAACCTATAACAAACATATCACTTCATATCTTGCCCTGCTTAATTAACATCACTGGCACAAGTATAAACCAATGATTTTCTAACACAGTTTGATTTTTACACTGCTGAACTGCAAATCCTACATCATGACTACTTGCACCACACAATTTAATCCACAGACGGCCAGAAATATGTTCACAGGCTCACAAATGTACATAATCCACTTCTAATATTTAGTTGAATATCCTTTAGCAAGTTGCAGAGAAACAAACACACTTTTCGTAGCCTTCAATAAACATCTGCTGTTGTCCAAAAATGTCATAATTTGTTAAGACTGGGGCCATTCCAGAAACTTAATAGTCTCCTTTATTGAGTCTAAAACTATTTTTGATGTGTGTTGGGACACCTGTTTTAATGGAAATTTCACCACGTCAGTCCAATTTATTTAAATTCACTTTGCTATGGAAAGTAACACTGGTGTAGCATATTCCAGTTTATGGTAGCCTTTCTTCCTGGGTCGTTCTTATGCATTTTGATCTATGGCTTGAGTTAGGTCAGTGGTTTCCAAACATTTTCTCCCCAAAAACAGGTTACCACTTGTTAACAACGGATTAAACAGTTTTAACTGCTGATAAAAGTGACAGAGGACACAGATATGGGAGGTGTGGAAGCCCCTACTGTATCAAATTGACAGAGAGTTGGCCATTCTAAGGTAAAAACCCAGCGCATACAGCGTTCATGTTTTTTTTTTTGTTTTTCATCCAGACGGCTTCCCGCGCCGCCTCCACCCCCCTGGAATGGCACGGCGCCCCCCCCTAGGGGGCACGCCCCACAGATTGGGAACCTCTGAGTTAGGTGAATGAATATTTGCCCAATTTAGATGTTGCAAATGGACAATGATCCCAAACACACATCAAAAAAGGCTTGAATAAGGATAAAGAAGGCTAACTTTACTGGATACATGAAATAGGAGTAGATGCAGCTCCATTTCCAGAAATCAATCATTTTAAAGGATTTGTACCATTTCTCATAAAAAAAGCATGGACCTTAATAATGAAAAGAAAAGTCAAGTATACTATTGCACTTGTATGCATAATTTAAAATTTTGTGGATTAGAGAAAATCACCAATACATTCACACTTGAGAACCAAATATTGCAAAGCATTAATTTAAAAATAATTAATAAAATGCTTAATAATGCTTACCATGAATTATTCAAAGAACCGTTCATGAGCTCTGAGCCAAATAACCAACCCAAAGTCCACTGTGTAACCACACAGGCGTATGTGCAACATATTGCACAGACTCTGACCATGCCAGTTCCTAATTAGGCCTAAGTGAAGTGTTGTTGTTGTCTTTGTGCCCTCCCTCCGCCTTCCCCTGCAGTTACCTGTTTCAACATGGACTCCAGAAGATGCTGCCAATCCTGCTGCCATTTGGGCTGCAGTGTGTTTGTGACACACACACACACACACCCACGCACACACACACACACACACACACACACACACATACGGCAAGATGAGTCTGCCCCCACCTCCAGGCAAACAGATGTCCTCCCCCCGCCTCTTCCTCAGTTAGCTGGGAAGTCTGCATTTACACCCCAGTGCACACACACAAACATATGAGGCTGCACAAAAGAGATGAAGTCCTTGGTTGGTCTCTGCTGTTCACACTTGTGATTAGTTTTCCTCACATGTGACAGAAATCTCGTACGTAGTTTTACTACAAGGACACAGCGTCGTAACACATAATTGAAGTTTGTCACATTTGCAAAGACAAAAAAAGAAAAAAGAAAAAACTTCCTGACATACACCTGAGACCATTTTTGTTTCATTCGTTCCCTCCTTGTCTATTTTTGGAGCAATGTGTGGCCGGCATTAGCATGGATCAGGCAATAAAAACGCCCGCAAGCAACCAACATTTGATTTCTTCAGTCACATCCTCTGTCAAAACTTGAAAAGCATGTTGATTTTTTTTTTTTTTTTATCATTTCCACCTCATGCTCATGTCTTCTCAACATTGCTGTCAGCTTGCTGCAGTGTGAGACGGAGGTCACATCCCAAAATAGACAAAAGTGTCTTGGATTCTCGTAAGACGGACAATTTGCAAAATGTGCATTTACTTGGGTCACATGGCCAAAACTTAAAACGGATGCAAATCTGGATTTTTTTTCCCATTTTTAATATCTGTAGGGGTGTTCATGCTCCTCACACTGGTGTCATTTTATTCCATCATTTCATAAAGTGTGTGTGAGTGTGAGTAAAAAAAAAAAGAGAGATGATGCATTTGTGAGAGAGGCTCGACCTGACAAATGTATTCATAGCCAAAATTCATGTAAAACACCAGTAGCTATCTCGTCGTGCTTTTAAAAAGGTTTGGATGATTCGGGATAATGATTCAAATTCCAGCTGTATTATGGATATTCTATCCCCTTTTTTCCACCCAGCACCCCAGTTTGGACTAAGAAAAGGAATGAAAGGGATAAAATCAGCCGTTTCTCTCAGGGACTCGAGCATAATTTCATGAAACTCATAATACGAGAACAGTTCGCCCATGGTTTTCCTTTAATTCCTCACTTCTTAACTGTGTCATCAAAGACAGAGGGGTTGTTTTACAATTTTAAATCAACAAACATTACAAGAATTTAGTTTCTTCTTTCTAGATGAAAAAGGAAGGCTGATGTCTTACGCAGAAATCTGAAAGCGTATAGCGCCTTGCAAAATTAAATGAATGTTTTTGTATTTTTTTCATGTGGCGACCACAAATCCCAGTGTATTTTATATGAAATGTTTGTGATAGAATAACACAAAATACAGTATAATGGTGAATGGAAAGGAAAATATAGACACTTTTCAACACTGCTTGGCAAATAAAACCCTGAAATGTGTAGCATTCATCTGAATTCAGGCCCTCTGAATTGATTGTGGAACAACATTCCTCTTTACACAGGCTTCCCACAGATTCTTAATTATATTTACATTAAGAATATTCATATATTTAGGTACGAATATGCTTGGATTTAATCCATTTCATTGTAGAGCTGGATAAATAAGTATTTTCACTGCCACTATTAGGTGTTATTTTTGCAGGAATACCTTGTGTTTAGCTCCCATTCTCCCATCAATCTCCCTTTCTCATGTGGATAAATGTCTTCCCACAGGCTGATGATGCAATCACAATGTTTCACCAATGGATGGTTTAGTCAGGGTGATGTGTGGATGTAGTTTCCCCCAACACACAGCATTTTGAACATGGAACAATAGTTCAAAATTATTTGAGAACAATTCTTCCATGTCTAACCTCCCATTCAAATGGAACTTCTTATGGCTTTCTATAAACAAGCGCTTATTGTTGTCATTTTATAAACGTATAGTGGCCACAAATAAACATTTAAATAGCTAAGGAAAGATGTGAGATTCCTAAAAAAAAGTGCTTATAACTTACTTTTTCTTGTCTCCAAACATCAAATATTTCCTAATATGCAATAATACGCACAGTAGAAACTACTTTTCCACTTCCACAGAAGCTAACATCTGTAGTCTTCCTTTTCTCTGTTCTTTGGGGTACAGCCAATCAGCATCAAGGAAAATGATTGACGCTCCTAGATTGGCTGTCTTCCAAACACCAGCCAGTGGTGTGCCAAGATGCATTGCATTTCGATGTTTCAGCTCCCCAAGCTTCATTTCCTAATATTTTAGATATACTCTGAAAATAAAATAAAATAAAATAAATTAAAATAAAATTGGCAAATTTTCAGGTGGATGTCCCACAAATAATTTGGAGATACATTCCACATAAAAATCCATGAAACAGGTGAATCTGTGAATACTGGCCAGCAAGTAGGCGAGGGCGACTGTACATTTAAACACTTTTTGTCCATAATTCTGACAACATAAACAAGAAGCGTGTGAATGAAAGCAATGTGGATTCACCCATCTTAAAATGACTTCAGGTAAACACAGAGAATGAAAAATATAACCACTGAGCAACACATTTTGGACTTATTTTGCATAGTTTGGACACATCTCTGCACACCTTTGTGCCACAAAAACTTTGATTAATTTCTAAATAATTTTAGATTCTGCTCATCTTTCTTCAATCATCACCTAAAAAGTGGCGACTATATTTTTACGTTTAACAGCTCAAGAACCTATTTGATTCGGTCTCACAACCTCCGAAATAAATATGTTAAAACATCTGTCAGGGAGAAAGAGAAGGTGACAGAAAACAAGGATAGAATGAGGTAAAAAGAATGTGGTGCAACAGGCACACATAATCACAAGTTCCCCGTAATGTGCACGCATTCACCCATTGGACGAACATCTTTCACTTTATTAGCATGACAAAGAGCACAATCATTTCGGATATGCCTGAGTGCTGTTTTCATTAACTTTCCAATGAGTTATTAACCAAAAGTGTCAGGAATGCTGCGAATGCTGCAGGCTTTGGCCAAAAAAAAAAAAAGAAATACGGAGCAATTGAACAAAAAAGCCATACAAAAATGTGTGAACCAAAGAAAGAAATGTCACATTAAAAAAATATTAATGGGCAAGCCAATGAGGTGATGGTTTGACAAGTAAATAGAGGTTAACAGGCTGGCAGTTTTGTAGCACCGGATTGCATTCCAAATAAAGTATATCCAATTAATCGTGATATCCAGTATTTTAACTAATTAAAACTGAGCTGTCTTTTCGGGATAAGCCTCCATCAGTCAGAGAAACGATTGAAGTTTTACCCATGATTATTGAGATGTTAAACAGTTTCAACATAGCACATTTACTTGGAACACAAAAACAAGCATTTACAGAAAGTGGCCATACTTTTGTATTGGGTACTATGTAATTAAAGAACCTTATTTGTTGTTGAGCCTTTCATTATTTAGCACTTATTTTCTGTTTCATTCAGTAATGAAATGTTACAGATACAGTTGTAGTTTCACAGATGCAACAGCTGCACTTTTGCAGCCAGTTTTGTATAACTTTGACTGGCCAGAGTCAATTTATGTCAATTCTACTAGGGAACAGGCAATTCATGCATTACAATCATCTGGGGAAAAATGTAAATCGATAAATTTTAATTTGTTTTACCAAATCTAACTGTGTGTTGGGTCTGTGTCATATATTAATTACCAATGGTTCTATGGAAACAGCAGAAATTTAAGTTATTTCAAATTCTGACCAATTTCAGCCAATTTGTTGTTCTTTTGAAATACAGTAAAATAGTGCTGAATTTATGGTTGCTAAACATTTTTTTTACTGAGGTGGGATGCATTTCTTTTATGTCTCTCAAAATATGTGTTCATGCCAGTGGAAACGATTGCTGTTTAAGCAACAGTGCCTTGCAAATGTATTCAGACCAATTTAATCTTTTTCACATGATGTCAAGTTGTAGTCATGAATATCACTGTATTTATGTGCTAGTCTATTGTAGTAAAACATTTTCAAAATGTTTCACAGATGAAAAAAAAAAAAAATCAAGAGTGGTGTGCATTTGTATTCATCCCCTTTTTACTCTTTCACCCCTAAAAATTAAAATTTTCTTTGGAAGTCACTTCACTGGCAAATAGTTTCTATCAATGTAATTTAATCTCAGTGTGAATCCATCAGTTGTGTGAAGACCCTTAGAGATCTGTTAATGAGCAAACAGCAACAAGAATACCAAAACAATTAACCATCTCCACAGTGAAACATGCTGGTGGAAGCAGCATCATGCTCTGGTTTACCTTCAGAACAACTGTTATAAGCCTTCACCCATGTTGGGACTGCAAAAATCTCTTTTTGCAAAAATTTCAAATTCAGTGCCAGACATATAACCATGAAAACTGTAACTTAACATGCATTTTCACCTCAGTAAATACTTAAAATCGATAGCAGTATGAAGTCAATATGTGGAGAACTTAGCATGAAATCTAGCAAAATAGGGTGCATACAAATAAAGAGAAGAAAAGAAAAATGGATGAATACAGTAAAAGCTTTAACCGCAAGGAACCATAAATGTGTCCTCGAAGTGTGTTGCTTGGAACCACATTGACTGTGATATACTTTAAAAGGATTTTTGTGTTGCTGTTTTTGGCCGCGGTGGTGTAACCGCTCATTCCTCAATACTGAAGGCCTCCTATTAGGTTCTACCATCATCAACTTCACAGTTGTACTAGAAAAAAAGCACATCTAACAACTATATAACAAAAAAAATCTGTCTCCCATTGAAGTGATAAAACAGCCTCACTCTCTTCTCTCGCCTTTGAAAGAACACCGCCAGTGAAAATAAGCTCAACAGTGTAATTTAGCGAGCCCTATAAATCAATCCTGGTGAGTCCACATATTTCTGTGAGGGGAGAATTTATATGTTTAATTACCGAGCGCAGGTGCCAGGCCCTGGCTTTACTCATTACAGAAAGATATATGAATGGCAGCAAGAACCCGGATAGTGCAGGACAAAAAGTGAGGACAACGTAATTAGCTAGCTCTTATTTAATGGGACCCTTCCTCAAGTCGTTCGTGGCTCCCACCGCGGCTCCTCGTCCATATGCTTCAATTCAGAAGTCATTTCAGAAATCACTAGTGGCAGGTAGCAGAGCAGCAATTAACAGTGGCAGAGAATGGGATCGGCAGGGATTGAAAATGAAATGTTAAACACTGCGATATTTGATTGTCCAGCTTTACATCGCCCCCGTCCCTCCCCTCCTTCTTTCCCGTTTCTGTCTCCAAAGGATTGTTCCAAAGAGGTGCAAAGCTAAACAAGAGGATTCCCCAATGAGTGGGTCTGGGATGCAAATGCCTTTGGCCATGAAGAGGCTGAGGATGGTTTTGGCCATATCGCCGTGTAGTCGGCCAAATTGAATGTTTATCCTCCCATGGTCTGTAAGTGGACTTGGCTTAGCCTGCAGAGGAGGAAGTGTATGCTGTTTTATTTAGCTTGATGCTACCTGTGCTGTATGTTGAGGTTGGCTGAAGATGTTATTAGCTTCTACACAGTGTGCCGAGCCGAGCCACGGACCTGTACTGACCATTAAGACAAAACATTGTCTGCTTTCCCTATCATGGGTTTAAATGAGCAAAGAGTAGCAAGTAAATAAATTCAAAACATTAAAATGTGTTTGTTTTTTATGAAAATGATGTCTATCTGAAGCAATTAGAAGTAGTTATTTTCCATATGATTTATCACTTTTCTTTCCAGTTCTGTTTTAGTTCATTGCTTTAGTTCTTCAAGGTTTATAGACTTATTTTCTGCAAAGCTCAATCAAGCTTAAGATCTGGATATTAACTGAGCTGTGGAAACATCCTGATGTTCTTTTTCAGCCATTTCCTTGTGGATTTGTTGCTGTGTTTGGGATGATTTCCATGCTACTCATACAGTTTGGGTCAACCTTCACACAGCCTCAAATGTCTGCAAGTTGCCCAGATCCCATAGCTGGAAAACAAGCCCGGATCATCACCCCGCCACTACCGTGTTCCCGGGGGTTTCATTTAAATAAAATGTTGAAAACCCAAGTCACGCTGCCATATTCCCAATGGGGTAAAGCCAACCTCTGTTTCAAACTTGTCTGTCATTTTCCAACCTGTCCTGTCTTTCATTTTACTATGACATGCTAACTGAGGTTTGTAGCGTCTAAGATGGAGCTCTTAGCTTTTTGTCATTCCTCTGAGCGCTGCAGAGTCTGAACTTGGGCTAAATATGCTGAAGCATTCACTGCTGGAAAGATATCCACTCAAGGAAAACAAGTGCAATTTAAATTGTTTGGAAATGTTCTTATAACCCTTCTCAGACTGACTGGCAGTAACTCATTGCTGATGTCCTTCCTGCTTGGCATTGGCCTCATACACACCTGTATTATCCAGACCAATGGCAGCAGGAGGAAGTGTACAATTTTTGTCTTTTATTGATAAAAAATAAAAGACATTTCTGTCATCCATTAACTGATAAGAAAAACAAGAAAGCAATACACCATAACCCTCTCATGACCAACCCTGACAAATAAACAGAGAAAGCAAAACCCCCGAAGACAGGCTCTGACTCCTATTTACCCAGTTTATAAACTCAGAAACGTATCCAGTAGTGAACTGGTCCATCCCACCCGGAGGCGTTGTTTGGCCAACACTGAGCCGTGGGACCCTCACTGGACACCGCTTGGCTGTTCCTGAACTCTCTGCACTCGCCGTCTGGCCACAGGCTTGTTGCAATTGGCAGGCCGTGTGCTCCATGTTCCCTGGCAACTGCCCACTCTTGAGTTCATAGCTTTTGACCTGCATGTTGAGAGGATCGCTTGGCTCTCGCTGAGCCGTATAAACATTGGAGCGTGTTAGCCGAGGGCAGTTTGGCCAGAGCATTAAAACACCTGATGTTCTTAATCTGTCTTGGAGCCAGTTACAGTGACTGTCCTTTGGCAGAGTCAAAACCGTGTTAGACTCCATGTGGGCAGTAATGTAGCATTACCCTGAATTAACATGAGCAAGTAAGTAACAAGTGTTGGCATATCTTCTTCGTGAAATCTTTATCAAGTCTTACAAAAGTCTTCGTTTCAGTGCCATTATGCTGTTTATAGTCAAACATGAACTGTTTTGTGTTTTTTTCTTTCCACAGACAAACAGCTATATATCTTATTAAGCTTAAAGGTAAACTGGTCTGAAATCACATTATCTTTGCTACTCACAACCAAGGATCAGTGTTATTATTTTAGTACACAACCCCTGAAAATTGTAGGAGCTAGCGGAATAATAAGCAATCTCTCAGAAAAGGTTTTAGTGTGCTTAGGTGAGAGAGAGCTAAACGGGCTGGTCAGAGTATTTCAGAAAATGCTGATTAACTGTATTTTCACGTGGAACAGTTTTCTCAGGTTTACAGAGAATGGAACAAAAAGCGTGGATAAAGATGCAATAAGGACCTGCATATTTATTCCCTGGCTACCTAACTGAAAGTTTTCTGTTGACAGTTCTTCTGAGAAATTGAAGTGTGTTTTTTTGTGGGCATTAGAGTAATAATCCTGGTCAGAACTCAAGCAGAGATCGCAACATTTAACCTGAGTAATTACTGAATTTATCCAATCAAGCAATGTTTTATTGTCCCAAGTCGACACTCTCACTTACAGAGAAACTGGCCTCACCGCAGAGCACTTTTAAATCCCTCAGCACGGTGCCGGTTTGCTACATCTCTAAGCTGAAACAGAGAAGAGTTTTCCCATTTTCCCCACCAAAAAAAAAATCCAAATTCTAAACTCAGAGTTAAGCTGAAGACTGATTTTCTTCTTAGGTAGTTAATTATTTGGTTATGTAATTAAATGCAAGTTTGGGATTCTTAGTGCCTAAGTAATACTCTTTTTTTTTTTTAAAGCTTTCTCATGTACGTGATTTTAGACTTGCACACAATGTGAGCAACAAGCCTGAGAACATTGAAAGGGAGAACTGTCAAGAATGATGAAATATTCCCTTTACTGCATATTCTCCCTTTCAAATATGAACATCTTTCGTCTGCTGCTGGCTTGATGCTCGTTACTTGTATGGCCCACAACTCTAACTTGCATTTGCATTTTTCTAAATATTTATTTTTGCGACTTAGCACATTAGAGGCATTTCTACTGCTCTGTTCTGTGGCATTAAGCTTATAATTGTTGCATCTTAAATGGTAAATGATGTGGTAAACAATCAAGATTAGGGTCCTTGGGAGAATAAGCAGCATTTTAGATTTCAGTAAAGCCAATTAAGTTAAATAAAAACTGCACTAAAGTGAATTGTTAATCTTGTTTATCGAGTCAATAAAATATAGATGACTTAAACAGAGTAAGAAAAAGATTTGAACTAGTTAAGGTCTTCCAATAACTTTCCTTCAGTGTAGAACTAATGGTATTATCTTTATTATTTACACTGCTGTTTAAATGAAGTCCAAACCATTTTAGTGTTGTAATCTAATTTATTTCAGCCCATGTTCAATCAATCAGGATCTGTAAATAGCTCTTAAAAAGTTTACTCAGCTTTAACACACTCTGGGTGAACTAACGTTGCTTCTGTATCAGACTGTGTGTGAAGGGTGACTGATAAAGTAATGGAAACAAAGCGGTGACTCTGTTCTGTGGGTAACAAACTTTGAATGTCAGCCAGCGTGACGGCCACTGACTCAGACAGACACAGGGAGGAGGGTGTGAAACGGAGACGGAGCTGGCACCGATCCCTACCTGGTTGAGAGCAGCTGGCGCTCCTCCAGTCAGCGTGCCACCCTGGCTGCCATCTCTCCTCCCAACCCGTGGCTCCGGGCCCCGATTTCACTCACACTGAGGACACGACCAGAAAAACACCCAAATGAGACAAGAGGACGGGGTCTCTGGATGAAACGCAGCAAGTTGGTGTGAGTGTAATATTCTCCTCATAAATAACCATACTTTATCTCTAAAACAGGTCAAATATTATAGATGGAAACAAACTTGTGAAAAAAATGATGGATGTATTGACGAAAGCATTATCGAAACTGACTTCAGTTCAGTAGTGGTGTTGTACTAAACGGAGACGTACAGTCAGAACTGTTCCCTTATCGAAACTCCACAGCTTTTCTTTTATCCTTCACACTTTGCGAAACATCTCAAAGTTTTTAAGCATAAACCTGAGATTGAGTTAAACTTTAATGACGTATTAGACAAGAGCAAGATAAATTTACTGGTTGACATGCTTGTGGCACATGAAAATGATGTTTGGATTATGTGTTTCTGCTGCTTTTGTAAAGTAATTTTTGAAGTAGTATCCAGTTACAAGAGATCCACCGATCAGGGTTTTCCCAGCTGACAGATTTCTGATGGTCTCTAAAGTCTGATATGCTAATTCCACCCAAGGGCTTTTAACCAGAAAAACGGAACTGAAACAGTAATTTCTCTAAACTTTTTACAGTACTTTTACAGGACTTTTTACAGAAAAACAGTAAAATGCTTCAAATAAATTGGTTTTAACATTAGAGAATTACAAGAATATTGGCATTTAAGCCTCAAAAACATCCTTGAAGATTCATAGTGACCCTAAGACTCAGATTTTTTATTAATTTCAGAAAAGTGAATCACCGTTTGTGTATAGGCCAATAATAAGCTGAGAACTTGCTTGATAGCAGCTGGGACGAAGATCTGCATCTCCAAATCTGAGGCCATGGACTTGAGATGGAAAAGGGTGGAGTGGCCTCTTTGGATTGGGGACGAGGTCGTTTTCCTGGTGGAGGAGTTGAAGTATCTTGGCTACTTGTTCATGAATGAAGGAGAAACGGAGCAGGAGACTGACAGGCAGATTGGTGCAGTGACTGCAGAGATGTGAGCGCTGCACTGGTCTGTTGTGGTGAAGAGAGACGAGCTCTAAGTTTACTGGTCAAACTACGTTTCTACCCTTAGTAAGGCAGCAAAAAACAAGGTCAGGAATACAAGTGTTCGAAAAGAGTTTGTTTTTTTTTATCTTGCTTTTCGAAAGAAAAAAAAAACATTCCTATGTTTTCTTCTATTGTTCGACTTAGTGGCAGCTAAGAAAAATAGGTCAGCAGTTCTGTACTTTTTTTTTTTTTGCCTTGAAGCCTCATTGTATTCATTTTAAACCTAATAGACCCTGTTTGTTCCATCAATTTATGTACTTATTTTTGTAATTCAATTAATTAGAAGTAAATAGATTGAAACATGAATGAAGATAAAAAAGGAAAAAACAAAGTCGACTAAAAGCAAAAAGCAAATACAAGGGATAATTAAGAGGATCTGATTAAATCTTTTATTGCAAACAACTCCACACCGTATAGCCCGAGAAAACAAGTGGAAAAAACAAACAATTACCAGCCACACAATTGAAATAATGAAGAAAAAAAATTAAGTTATAAGGTGAGCAGAAAAGCTCAAAGTTTAATTGAGATGAGAACAAAAGAAAGATGCAAATTCTCCAACTTCAAGTGATTTGAAACAGTTGTAAATAAAGATTAAAAATACAACCTTGATTTTTCTGCATTAAGAGTCCAAAAAAAAAAGCAGATTATTTTTATTTTAAATAAAAATTCAGTTTTCCTATCGTTCAATATCCTTTCTAGTTTATCCATTATAAGTTGTAAGTACTTTGAAAAGTAAATGAAACAACAATACTGTGGGTCAATGTTATGAGACACTCACAAACGTTACATGCTGAATGTAATGTCAAGATCTGTGATGTGTGGTGCCAATCACTGGCTCGCTTTACTCTTTAGATTTTTGGCGTCTTTATTCAGCGAGCTGCTCTGCGTCGTTTGTGTCTTACAACCGAAATGTTTTGTATATTGTGACAGAAGACAAAAAAAGGGGAGAAACCTTGAGCTTGTGAAGCTTTAATAGTTGCTTCATTTGTTCCTGTTGGTCTTTATTCTATCATGCTTGTAAAAACTTTCTCTGGAGAAACTTGCTTAGATGGCCTTTGGGTTTTTTCCTGGTGACTAGCTTGTTGAAATGTGAAAAGACTATTTTTATTATTTGATTTTTGCACAAACGTAACCTGTTGTGGGGAAAAAAGTGTTTTCATACTCAAATAAAAAAAATACTGAAAGAGGAAACATGTTCTAGAAACTCCCTGCATATTTAGATCTGTAAAGCAAGATGTACAAAACAAGATTGAGGGAGTATGAACAGAATCTCCATTATAACCATCACCACATCGTATGGAGGTCATATTAATCTGTCTCCACACCACTTTTAATTTGTTCAGTTTAGAGTTGCAGGCGCTACATGTAACTTTGATTTTAGACAGTTTTACAAGTGTGTCTTGTTTTCACCACAGCTTATAAATGTTGATGCAAGTAGCAGCCATACTGAAACTTGAAGTCGACCTTAGAAACAATTCAGACTTTCCAAGTAGGAAGTTCGACTGACTGGGAAGTGAGAATTTCAGAGATTTGGCTACAAATGTAAAGCCGTCATGTTCAACAAACCAGTTTGAGATGATTCCTAAAAAATAAATAAATAAATAAAATATTGAATGAAAACTTGGTATTTAGTACACGATACTTTGGAAGTATCTTATTCTTTTTTATTTGGAGGAGATGTTAATTTCTACAAACACGAATTTCAGACATTTTTCATCTACTTTATCTTTAGTTTTTTACACTGATTTTGTCCTTCACTTGATTAGTCTTCCAAAAACCTTTAGAAGGAAAATCTGCTCACCAAACTTGAAACACGTCAAGGTTTTTGTCCAATAGCTCTTAAACAGCCACCGAGAGTTAAGTGGTTTAAACAGGTTATGTGAAAACACACTGATGAGCAATGCTCTGAAAATGGGTAAAACAGCCAAGCATTTAAACGATCTTCAAAGAAATTAATAAACCTAATGCAAATGTATGAATACATTGAAACATGAAATATGTTGTTTTATACCAATCAATCTGTAATTATTACCTATTTTTGGGAGGATTCAAATTCTATTTATGGGGTTGAATCTTCCTTATTCAAATGTGAAGCACCATCTTAAATATTAAAGGTTTTCTATTTGGGATGCCAATGAAAAGGTAGAGCCATATAAATATGTGTTCAGTCAAAAGTGATAAATATTTTAAAGATTGAATTAGTGAAACTAGCAATTCTTTAAATGATGAGAAAGAGATAGAAATGGGGGGTTGGGCAGGGGTGGGGTGGTAAAGCTCAGATGGAGGGGAAATGAATTCCCAAAACTAATCTTAGCATAATCAGGGCACTGCCCCAGTGTCCTAACCCCATCTACATGCACACATACACACAGTACAACACATAACCTCCACTGTGTGGGCGGCGTTGTTCCCATGACCCACTTAACACATCTGGGTCAGCTGTATTCAACCACCAATTTACAGACACACACACACAAATCCAGCCAGGTGCATTAAGACAAATGAACCCACACATACACCATCAGAAGAGCCAGACTGTTTTCTCCTTCCTCAGCTCAGCGAATATTGAAATCAGTCGAACGCTTGTTACTGGAGAAAGCAGCAAACCGTTGCTGTAGTTATCTGATAAACTTCTCTTCTGTTCAACAATTATCTGCCCCCAAACAGCCAAAATCTACCACTGCTCGTTTCTTCCTCCATTTACTCATCTCAGTGCCAAGCTGCAGAAGAAGAAGAAGAAGAAGAAGAAGCAGCAAGGGCCGAATGCACGGCCCCTCTTTACTGCATATAAAGAGCACTGTGAGATGAACACCTTGGAAAGTCAAAAGGTTGGCTTGCCAGTTGTACAGCTGGATGTAAACTAGTAAGTTTTGCTGCCGCACTGGGGCCTTTTTGCAGAGGCAGGAAGCAAGAAAAGGGCACATGAAGAGAGTGCTTAGGCTCTTTAAACGCAGGGGTAGCACTGGCTGCATCGCTTCCAAAAATAAAAAAAGGGAAAAAAATGAAAGAAAAAACTTTTGAAGTGTGTTTGTGTTTGAGGCGAGGGAGCAAAGGTGTGCTTTTGCGTTAGAGGCAAAAGGCAAGAGTATCCCTCCCGACTGTATGTGTGTGCATGTGCATGTGTGTGCATGGAAGTCCCTCTTGCCAGTTTTAAAAACCATGCGTAGCCCAGGTAAATGGCACGCTGTCGTCTGTACATGCCCAGTGGCTTTTCCTTTCTCTTCACAGGGAAGAGTTCAGAGGGCCAGTTAGCACCGTTCACAGCGGACCCCGAGGCTTCAGTCAAACACACATGTACACGCAAGAAAACACCAACGTGCAGATATGCTGGAAATCATGCACAAAGATGTGTAAAGTGCACACATACACATCTGCACATGCTCACAGGCTCTTGTTAAATCATGCAGCAGCTGCACATGCATGTACACACACACACACACACACACACACACACACAAACACACACATACACATTGAACACACACACATTTGCACACGCAGCTGGCCCGTGGCTAAGGCATTCAAACAGCCGTGATATCGAAAACCAGCAGTTGGGAAAACAGTGGATTTTGCCGAGGTCCATAGCAGGTTATTGATCAAGGTTAGCTTAATGTGCAAACCGCCTGTGGCCAAGAGCCGTTCCCACTGCAGAGGTGTGTGTTGCTGCAGATGAGTGTGTATGAAGAAAGGGCTCCCTGTCAGTGTGTGTCTGTTTATAGGTGCAAAAGTGTTTTTTTTGTTTTGTTTTTTTTTTTTTTTTTTTTTGGTTTTTACTTACCTATGCAGTAAGTTTATGAACTAGCTAGCTGGGAGCTAAAGCCAAGAACAATGTATCTTTACCCACCAACATGTTGAATTTAATCTCAACAACAGAAAACAGTTTAGACGCAGTATTATAATGATCAGATCTGGATTTAATTTGAAAATTACATGATTTGTAAAGGGTTGGTATGTGATGAGCAGCTGCAGGACGGTTCCAGTGGATTGATAGTTTTATCTGACAATTGTCAACGCATCTAACGGTGAGTCATAAACAATGAATGAAGTTTTCACAAGAGCAGGTTCCCCAACCATACAGAAGAGTAGTGGAGGAGGATTAATAATTTGGGATTTTATTTGCAGCCACGGGACCTGGGAACATTTGCAGCTATAGAGTGGATCTCACATGGATCTCAACTGGACACCCTGAATAAATAAAGGCGAAAACATTTAATTAATAAGAGCAAAAGTATTTAAAGTGGCAGAACATTAAAATTGAGAAGGGATAACTGTCCAAACATTCAATGCCTCAACTCAAAGAATTATGAACAGAAATCTACAAAAAGAATAAATCAGAAGTAATGTAACAGATCTACTCCAACACGCTGCCACAATCTAGAAACTCTGGCCAGCTTCCCTTTCCCTGCTGAAGAAAAGCACAGCATGATGGTGCCACTACCATGTTTTACTGTTGGCAGCTTTAACACGGTTGGTTTTGATAGCTTTTCTATTTCATGTTCCCAGTTTAAGTGGACAGCTATGTTTTGGTTGGTCTGCAGTTATGCTATATACGCCTTGCATTCCTCAATGGTTGAAGCGCTCCTCTTTCAGATGTTCAAAGCTTGAGCTATTGAGTCTGAGGCCTTTTCAATCAATAAAGCATAAGAAAAAGACAGTTTCTCTTGGGCCTGTATAACCTGTTCCTTCCCTGTAGTTTTACTTCTGTTCTAATAAGTAAATCCAAAAATCCTGAATCGTGCCTACAGAAAACACAGGAGAGAATAGTGGGATTTAAACCGCAAAGAAAAACAAAATTGTGACATAGCAGCTGGAAATGTCTCCCTGCAGCTCATTCCTTCCTGTGCTTCTGGGGATATGTTATCTCTGAAGCTTATATCCATTGAAACCAATATTAGCAGTCAGGAGAAACACAAAGATTAGATATTTTACACACACATATGGTGCAAAAATAACTGCTGCTATGAGCGGAGGCGAGTACTGGAAACTGTACTTGCAAAAATCACAGCACAGCAGATAAATATGCGACTGCCTGCTAACATGACACAGTTCCAAAACTAAAGCTGGCAAAAAAAAAAAAATGCCTTAACACAGAGCCAATATGTGCTAAAGAGACAGAATGGAGCCTACTGCTAAGTCTCCAAATGGTTCACAGGTGGAAAGCTTTTAATAGCAGCGTGCACAAGCAGCCGGGGCAGCGAAGATTCATTTCATTACAGCCTGCTGGACAAGTGAATGGTTAGAAAATCACCCTACACAGCAGGCTCAGCGCTTAATCCTCGGAAAACATAATTTCTCAATATAGCTAAAGCTGAAAACAAAAGTCAACACGGAGCTCTGTGGCTTGTGGTCTCTCAAGGATGACTTTGATATCTGTGTTTTCTTCATTTTGCCAAACACAAATTTGCCCTGAGGCTTATTCATCCAAAACCCTGAAACCACACAACTCAAACATCAAACCACAGAATACGTGCAAATGATGAACCGCCAAAATGTCCCCGCTTTGCAAAGAGGCATTTCGTCTGATCTGCAACTAGTTCTCTAAGGGGAGGCACATACACACATACACGCACACACACGCATGTCCTCTCTACTTGCCTTCCACTGTCCAGTCAAAGTAATAGATGGTGAATTCTGTTGCTTACTCATGCATGCAGCTGACAAATTGTCCCTCTCCGATTGCGCGGTGTGATTTGTGAGAGATGGAGCACGACAGAATGAGCTGGCAGCTCAGACCGAAGGAGGGTTGTGGAGACGCAGACAAAAACTAGTCCGAAAAGGTCCATTTGAAGAAAATTATATATCTGAGGGCTTAAAGGCCGCCGGAGTGCAGATGAGCTGCTTTTAAGTGTGAGTGCACGGACGTCTAGAAAAGATCAAAAGACTTGTGAGACACTTCTTCCTTTCCTCCTTTCTTTGCAATGACCTTGGTGAATCCAGCAGTATGAGCCTTTGTGTGTATGGTCTTCCAACTAACACAAACAGCATCAACAAAAGCAGCAAAATAAATTGTGAACGCATAAGTCACAAAAATATGATCTGACGACAAGTTTTACCTGTGACATATCCACATAAAGTCCAAAAAATCTGCTTTTAATGGCTTAATATGACACAAATACTGACCAGTAGTTACTGCTTACAGTCCAATGGCACACTTTGATTATTTCTGCCACTATCATCCATTGACTAAGCATTTAGCTTCAGAAGAACTTTGTTTCATTTTTAGACGTTCAGATTTGTTTTCTATCAACAAGGGTTTAAAGGCAAGAGCGTTGATATAATTATAAGCAATTTTGTTGTGCAGATAACTGCAGTTAGCTCATTAAATATCCAGCTTAAGAGAGCATCACTAACAAAAAAAAGAAAAGAAAAGACAAAGAAAAGAGAATTACAATATGACAGGGCAGCGGTAAAAAAGAAAGCAATCTTTTCTTCAGGACACAGCTCATTGTGGCAAGTCTATCTGAACTCTGCTCCCCCTTTCCCTTTTCAAAGGATGTGCAGGAGACTGGATGGGATTTTATAGTCATAAATCTGGACCGAACTCGAGCCGTACACATTATATATTTGTCTACGTTGTGGATAAGCAAGCGAGCTCGACATAAATGTGCTTATCTCTCTGATCAGCTCTCAAGGAGATGTGGCCGTTTTTGAGACTCGAGCAGCCGAACCACTGACAAGGCAGCTCGACCTGGCAGAGGCAGTGTTTAGAAAGAACTGCTAAGAAAGTAGAAGA
Organism: Poecilia mexicana; assembly: GCF_051168715.1. NCBI lineage: Eukaryota > Metazoa > Chordata > Actinopteri > Cyprinodontiformes > Poeciliidae > Poecilia > Poecilia mexicana. The sequence goes on along the minus strand of NW_028263384.1, from coordinate 26,269,215 downwards.
AATGAAAAAGAAACAGAGTGGTTATGACTAGTAGTGAATGGAGCTTACTCAGGAAATGGAGCATTTTAGACGGGGTCCAAAATGGTCGATTGGGAAGGTCGATCAGCTATGATTCAACACAGATGTAAGGCTCTCGCACGGCTGATTTGGGTTTGATAAAACGTTTGCCTTCCTCTGCGTATTACTGTTTAAAGCTGGCTGCATATTCTTTGCGCATAACATGGTGCGAGTCCATGGGGGACTCTGGCAGTCAAAAAGTTCACACATGCAAAGTGCTGACTTCGCAACACTTCAAGAGGTACCACTTTAACGATGCAGAACCATGTGGCACCAGTCGCCCCTGACAGACGCAATATGACATCCACATGTCTATGATGCCATCCAGATGAGCTGATTTAAGTGAACTAGATGACAAGGAGTCGTAATGGGTCTGCTTTATAAAAATATAAAAATGGCCTTTGCAATCTATCCCCAGTTCTTATATGCACATCACAAATTATCTCAAAGTGGCAGTGATTTCTGCTAACATGCATGCAAGCATTTTATGTAAATAATTTGAGTTTCACAAATCCAAAGCATCCAAGTAAAATTAGTCATCAGAGACAGAGGGTGCCTTGTAAGTGCACTACTAACTGTAGCCTCGGTTTCCTTTTACAAAGTGGTCACTGAGCGAGTGCCACACTTTTCTGCGGATGGTCCTCTGAGTTTAAATGACATAGCAATTTAATGTCCAGAATTAGTACAGTAAGTATTTATTGAAGAACCATAAAAACTGCGTCTGATAAACACTCCTCAAAAAGTATTCATGCCTCGTGCAGATACCAAAACTGGATCACGAATCAGACTAATGGAAGTGAGATATCAACATAGCCGTCTTCTATTGCTTTGTGAATGTTTGCGTGAAACACAGCCAAAACCTTCTGACCAATCATACAACATTTCTCAGAGTTCTGCAGAAATAGTTCAACCAGGGCCAGTAATTGAGTTGGGCAGGCGGATGTATCTCTGCGAACAAAGTGACACAATTTTCATCATACCTCTATGTCAATGAGAGCTGATCCCAGCACTATAGTACGTGGGAGTCTTTAGGTGTTTCAGAAGGACTTTGTTGAAAAAAGTGAATTTAGAAGAAATTCACCCAAAATGAAGCACCGCAAGTGAAACAGTTTGTTGTTTAGTTTGCCAAATACCCAAACATATCCCTGTCTACCACAATGACACACACATTTACACAAACACTTTCCAACATCCCATGTTATCCTGCACCAAGTCCTGACGATCGACCTCAGTCAAACTACCAATTCCCTGCTCCATGAATTTGCTCCGATTAATATCAGAGGAAAGAGAGCTTGATTTGGAGTGATGGTGTAACAAGGGGGTATGGACTAATGATGAGTGGTGTCATTACACTCAGTAATAAACCATGTATGGCGACACCAAGGGTAAAGGGCCATTCCAGCCAGTGTTGTGGAGAGACAGAAAGGTGTTATTCCGGGCATCATGATGTAGGAAGCAATCATATATGACTTCGGGTCACATCTGGTACTAATTTGTAGGACACCAGAGGTACAGCACCACATCAGTGCCATTCTGTGTCTGCATATCTTATACCTCCTGACAGCACAGTGGCAGAGTAGTTTTTTCAACAACACCTGTCCACATGTGTGTCTGCATCAATCTGCCAAATCTGGAAGACTGGCTACAACGGCTGTGGACAGATTCACTTTAAACCAGGTGACAGTACGACCCCCCTCTGCACTGAGCCACCAGTCGTGTCCAGGCCTGGGAAATGCAACCTTGTGCTGACAGAACTGGACATTGCTGTCTCTGAAATCCTTCTATCTGACGTGTATAACGATTTTAAAACAATTCAATATTTGGCATTCATGTATTTATTCATGCTCCGTGTTGTCAATGTGTGGCTTTTCTTTTGCTATTCTACACCCACCACCTCCCAGTTTCAGATTAGGCCACAGAGCATTTACCGCGAGTTGAGTTAATCCGACCTCTGGCATTCCCACCCCCTTCTGCTCACAGTATCTGTGACAAACGTGTGGCAGTAATCTTTCTCCGACACTTTTATGATATGGTTCTTCCTTTTCTTATTGAACAGAATGGACATGTGTGTGTGTGTGTGGGGGGGGCGGGGTTAGACGGGGGGTGATGTGGCATTGTTGACTATCGTTCTGACCCACCAGTAGCCCCGTGTGCATACACCATACACAGAGATACCTGGACATGAAAACGATTGCCCCAGGAGGAGACAATGCCGACTGCTGCCAGCCCTGGAAAACGCTGGGTTGGAGTGAAGAGCAGTGCCTTCCCTCCCTCGTCTCTAAAAATAATTCCACATAATGCACCTGATAATAGGTTTATGCAATAATGCACCCATGCATGGTAATGCATCCACCCCAACATAGTAGATGGAACAAAATGCCGAAAGTGGCATGAAACCCGAAAGGTTCAGTTGTGACAAAAACAAAAAACATTATGCAAATTCCTGGTTTACATGGGAGGATAATAATATGTAAGTAAGCTCTGTAGATAGATCTGACCTCAGTGGCCTTTCACAAATAAAATTAAAAATGTCCTTTTTTTTTCAAATCAAGACAACCGTCTTCATTCCTTGAGGGAGTGAGAGGTTTTAAAGGTATTATTGTTGTCAAAAAGTGCCTTTGAAATTATTGCTCTAAAATATATTTGTCCTTTAAACACAGATTTTATTTTCTAATACAAAGTGGGTTTTTTTTTGTTTGTTTTCATGAAACACTGATATTTTGGACATTACATCTATTTGTTGACCGTGGTAGAAATCCCAGAATGTCACAAGGCTATTTATGTGTAGCTAAAGCTATGTGTAAGGGAAGAGATGCAAAAAATAAAAATAAAATAACTAACAGACAGAGGTCAGGATGAGGCCCAACCTCCAACCACACACCTCGCCTGAGTTACGATGACAATACCACCTGTTCATTGCAACTTATTCCTTAGGCTTGTTTGAATTGGCATGCACAGAGGAATTTATCTCTGTGTCGAGCACAATGAGGAACATTGTGTCTGCGTGTGTGTCGGTAAGCAGAAGGTAGCGCTCCACACAATAGGAAAGGAGCCAGATTTAAGAGCACGGTCGCTTGGTGCGAGCCAAGCATCTCCATAAATCCTAATACACATTCCACATTCCCTGTGGGACACGCATAGGGGAAAAAAAAAAAAAAAAAAACACAGCAAAAGCAAAGAAAGGGAGGGAATGAATGCATTTTCTTCTTATCTATCTGTCTTTCACTCTCTTTCCCCAGTGAGAGAGACAGAGGGGAATAAATGGCTCCCCTCTCCTCTCCTCTCTCCTCGGTGTGGGCTGACAGCGCAGCAGATGGCGGTTTAAGCAGTGAATTTATGAGCGCCACAATCTTAATGTTGCAGAAAGAAAAGAAAAGGACTCGCATCAAACGCCACTGACAAATGCACTTGCTAATATTAATGCACTCCTCATTCATCCAATATGCTGGCTAATTGCTTTTCTGTACACAGTAATATGGCACCTGCTGCTCAAGTCCGGTGCTCCTGTCAGGAGAGGGGAGATCCAGGAGGGAGGAGGTGGACGTGGAAGTGGAGAGAGATGAGAAAGAAAGTATCTCTCCCTCTCTGTTTGGCCCCCCAGCCCCCCGACTCCCTCCTTTTTTTTTTTTTTTTTTTTCTTCCTGTGATGGATGCAAGGCTCTGGATCATGCGCCAGACCTGTCAGTGTTCCTAATTAAAATTTTATACTTACAAGCTCAGAGAAACGAAAAAAAAAAAAAAAAAAAACGTGGAAAGCACTCAGTAAACAATCACTTATGAGAGGAGAGGAGGAGAGAGGCCATCACAGAATAATTCGTGTGGTGCGGCACACAAAAATCCAATTTTAAATACGGCATCAAACACTGAAAAAAAAAAAAATCCTTGGACTTTATTAGTGCTTAACAAGGCCGCGTTGCCCGCAGATCAAACCAGACTCCAGAAGGGCCTGAAAAGCTGCAAGCCGCCCACCTTTCCAGCAAAAAAAAAAAAAGAAAAAAAGAAAAAGAGAGGAAAGAAAAGCGACTCTTTTATGGGCTCTTGTTGAATTGCTGAATGTAATAAAGGTGCAGAGGCTGTTAGGTCGCATTGCTATGTCACCTTCAAAGTGTCACAGACTAAAGCGGTTCCACAGAAATCTGCTGAGAAAGTTGAAATGGCTTAAATGTCTTCAGGATTTATCATGGCCTCTGGTGCTGATAGGACGGCTCTCGTAAAAATTAAGCTGATCATTAATAATTAAAAGGAATATTTCCACCAAAACTCAGTTGAGACCAATCAATACGGCGCCGCTCATTTATCACAAGTTATTCAGGTTTTGAAAATACAATTAATTTGCATTAATAGAAGCTTCCTTCTATCAACTTTCCTTTTTTTTTTCTTATTATTTTCCATTTGAGTTTTTAAAGTCAAACAGATGAACATCATTATTTTTGTGCTTTGCATCATGTTTGGGATGCCCATCTGGGGCCCCCTATAGCCTCACCATTATCTGCCCTCCAGCTGCTGTTAAATGCACTAAATTGTAAAATAATGAGTTTGTAAATTGCACGCAATTACGGATGCAAATTGAATAAATCCTCCGAACTATAGATTGTCCTTTCTCTTCACATCAGCACCTAATTGATGCATGGAGAGCAGCAGGTATTTCTTAGGCTCTGGGGTAAGAAACTGAATATTCTGTTTTTGTTGTTGTTGTTCGACTGGCTGCAGAGAGATGAACTGTGATTTGATGGAACAGAGCGCTCTGTACCAGCTGAAGTGAGACGTGCTTCATGCAAAGCCGTTTCCTTGGTAAGTGATCAATCTTTGCGATGAGGGAGTGAAGCATCTAAAACAACAAAGGAGTGGGGGTCTGAAGTGAAGAGACAAAAAAAAATAAAAAATCAGAAACCGAGGTGGTGGGGTAAAAATCTGAACATCTGAAGCAGGAACAGGATGAGAGAGGAAGAGTTAAAACTAAAATGTAAAAATGTGCTACACAATCTAAAAGCAAAAAAACAGCTAATGCTAAAATGTAATTACATTTTGTTAACATATGTACTGGCATTATTATTCTGTTACACAGAAAGGTTTAGCAAGAAGAAGTTAGCTAACTGACTTCTAAGGTAGCTGGGCCACAGTAAGCTTATACTAATAAAAAATTACATATATATAAAAAAGTGGACTGCATTAATCTAGGGTTCAACACACAACTACCAGAGTTTTTTGCAACTGGAAATATTTTAAAACAGGCCCTGAAACCAAGACAAATAAAGAACCCAGCAGATGTGAGGATGAGGTGAATCGCGACCTTATGCTACGTACCTTACTAATCAAAGATACTTAATCTTCTGAATTATTTTTAACACAAAACCATAATAAATGTAATAAAGATAGTTTTCTGATGAATAGTGTCCATCAACCAAACTGGATCAGATGTAATGTATTTTATAACAGAATTTTGATAGCATGAATGTTAATATTTGAAAAATAATTGTTTAGTCTTACGTGAATATTTTTTGATGTACTTTTCTTACTTCAGTATTTAATATTGTCGTTGTTTTTGTTGACTCATTTCAATCCAACAGGTCTATAATTTCCAAAATAGTTGAAGCAATACTCATCGCTACAGCAGAAATATTTCATACTCTCCGACAACATCCTCTATGATTCCAGACACCAACTTGCTATACAAGTTTCTGCAGAAACCTGTTATTAATCTTTCTTTCCTCAGCTAATTATTCTGCTCAGAAACAACATATGTTTGTTGTAATAATGAGGCAGCAGACTGATGGACTGACCGTATCCCACTGAGCATCCGACACATACACACCTGCTTTTACCGCTTCTTCCTCCAGGAGTGTCTGCGTACGTGGGTGGATATTTCAGATGCATTTACCACATCTCTACTCCCCTCGATCGTGTATACGTGTGTGTGTGCGCGCGCGAGCGAGTGTGTGTATGTGTGTGAGCAGCCTAAATCTTCTATGCATGAAATGGAGAACACTTTGCACCTGAAGGCACACGTCAACACGCCAAAAACAGACTTGAGTCACATTCGGCTATTCACACACAAAAAAATAGAAGAAAAAAAAAACCTTTCCACCCAATTCACCATGCGCACATACAAACAAATTCAATTGTGCTGAGTGAAATAAGAATATACATCTGTGTGCTTTTCATTCAGTCATTGCAATTAATACTATCAACTATCCCCCATCATAACACAAATATCGCCCATTGGCTTAATTATTGCTAAGTCCTAGCAGCATAATCTTAGAATTAAGTCTTGATTAGTGAAATTCAAGAATGAAAGAAATATGAACTTATAAGCTGGTTAAATTTAGCTTTTGGCTCACAGGTACAGCTGATCTGATTCCAAGCTGATTTTTTTTTGTGGTGTGAAAAGTGCTCCAAAAAAACTGAATTCATCACAGGCACAACCGCGAGTCACATGAAAACACACAGCGACATCACCATCGTCATTTTCATGAGAGACATACTACCCACAATCCTTTTCCACGAGCCAACTAATTAGCCACTGAAAGGTCAAATAAAGTCAGTGTGATTAGGGAGAGGAGAGAGAAAAGGGAAGCGAGGGAGGGAGGAAACAATACAGACATGAAGAACAGTAAGAAGGCGGCTCACATACATTTAGTTTTGGAGTCATGCCAAGAAATGTGTAGGCCTTTTTTCTCTTTTTTTTTTTTTGATTCACACATCCAGTCTATCCTCGCTTTCTCCTTTTACTCAGAGCTTTAGTCCAAAACGTTGGCTTCAATTTTTAATGAAATGCTTATGCTGTAGCACCTGGCCATGCTGGCTCGGAGCTGGCCCATCAGGTAAGGCATCCCAGGAGGGTCATTAAATACGGAGACTTGGTGAGCAGCAGGACCTGTCTGGGTGCAGGCCATGGTGATGCAGGGCCTCTTGAATTAAATGCACCGCAGACACACATGCATTTTTTTTAAAAATTAACTTACATACTTTCAATGCATCTAGATGCTCTGCATTGCAACTCCTTAGTTTAATGTCACACTAACTTTGCATCTCAATTACTTTGAGTGTCACTGACATTTTTTTAGTAAAGCAAGTCAAAAAGTGAATAAGCTTATTCAACAAATTAGAATATATTTTCTGATAAGGTTCGTTTGTCAGATTAAAAGTACATTTGGAAATAACAACCTTAAAGCAGGCATTAACCATACATTCATTAAGCCCACATTTATATATTAAAAATTATTTTTTGTTGATTTGATGCAATATTTTAATCCTAAATGTCATTTGGATTCAATGTAAGAGGAAAAACATAACTAACAGAAATGAAGGCTTGAGAACATCAGTCTGCATATAATTAATCTACATAACATGTTCCGCTTAGTGAATTCAGTAACTGAAATAAATTAACTTTTCAGAAAAAACTGAAGACCTACCTAATCTAAGCTGTTAATATTTTTAAAATCGTGTTTTATTTCATTGTTACTACTTGTAATTTGATTTTAGTTATACAGTTAAAACAGATGTACCTCATGTCTTGGATACGTGTGTGTGTGGAGGCTCTTGAAGCAGTGACTTTAGCCACAGTTTATAAACCCAGACATACCATATACAACGATGAAGAATGCTGGTGACCAACATACTGAATTGCTTTTTGTCTTTTTTTTTTTTTTTTTTTAGCTTTTCATCAACTGAAAACTTTTATTGCTGATCCATCTGTGTGAGTTTTGGACATGAAAAATATAACATCCTACATATTTAAAGCTCATCTCAAACCATTATTGCTTTGTCTATCACACATTTTCCTTCCACTAAACTTTCCAAAAACATACATAGCGTTTCTGTTATAAAAAATATATATTTATTTATTTTATCAGATATATATATATATATATATATATATATATATATATATATATATATATATATATATATATATATATATATATATATATATATATACACACTTATTGGGATTAAGTATTCATCAACATCAACATAAAAAAAAGTAGATATTTTTAGTTGAATTCTATTTATTGAGATGCACCTGTATGTCTTTCCACATGCATGCACTGTGCGTGGGTGAGTACCAAGTGAAAACATGACATTAGAGGCAGGAACATTATTCCCAGAGAGTCTGGTATGGTGGTCTTGCCGCAGGCTTCTCCCCTGGCTCAGTGTAGAGTCAAACATCTCCTGTGGTATAAAAAAAAAAATAAAATAAAATAAAAAAAACAACAACAGCGGCGGCAGCGCAGCAGAGCGCGCCTCCCTGTCAGCGGCAAAACACAGCGACGTGTCGGATGACAACAACACTGACACTGCACCTACTGTGCACTCCCAACCTTTGGGAATTCACCGGAGTGAGAAGCCTGTGTACGCTCGGCGTCATGGATCCGAGTGATGTGGGGTATGTGTCACATCGCAGGCTTTTCCAGAAGCAGCATATGTTTTGCTGCACACCAGTGCAGAGTTCTCATTCGCACACAGACAATGGCTGTGCACTTGCCCTTCTACCTCAACTAGCCTGATCCCTAAAGAGAGAGGTGTTTTAAGACATTCACATACACACATCGACACACATCACACACACGCACGCACACACACACACACACACACACACACACACACACGCACGCACACACACACGCAGACGTACGGTAAGTGGACCTGCAGTCTAATGGAGTTTAATTACTCCCAGCTCATCCATCAGGGGCTCCAGTAGGGGAGTGGAGTATTTTATCACCACTTTTAAGGGGTTATTAGTACAAATACACTGTCACCCTGCATTACCACTGCAGCGCTTTAGGGTGCCATGCCCTCACCACATTCATTACAATCTCTATCAATATCTATCAGAACTAAACGCTCCCTCTGTTTCCTCCACAGTCCTCCTTCGACGTTCTCTCCCTTCATTCTTCCCATTAATATGAAGCACTGACTCTCCCTAAACCAGCCCGTCCTCCTCCCTCCCCCTCCTTCCTCTCTATACGTCCTTCTTTCACCTCCTTTGACACACGGCTCTAAAAGTTTCACTCCATTCATCGTCTAGCTCTCATGTCGGGCCTTAGATGGACGGTGCTTCGCCTGACATTGCCTGAGGGAGACTTAAGGAGCAATGTGGTCATTCGGGGGCCAAGAAAAGGAGGCGTAAGAGTCAGGAACAAAATTTCCCAATACAATGCTTCCTTTTCAAAATGCTAGAACAGTCTAATTTTTAACTCCTTGTGCTGTTACGTGATGCATTTAGAGGGTTGTGGCATTTTTAAAGTTAGTTGAGAAAGAATTAAACCGGCGAAGTGGGAGAAACTAATCACCACCAAATTGAAGTAATATTTTTTGTGCCTCAATATGTGGCACTATGAGGTAAAATAAGACAGATTATGATAACAAGATTTGTCCACTACTCATTTAAAAACTGGCAGGTGCCTAAAAGTTGCTTTGCTTCTTTGGACAAACAGCTAATTACTGTTAAAAAAAAAAAAAATCTAATTACTGTTTGTCCACAAATCTTCATTCGTGACCACTCTGCTGGACTTTTAACCCTTCATTCTTTAAGACCCATCGGCTTTCTTACCCTTAATGTCAAAATTGGAAAGAATGGAGATTAAAGTGACCTTGAAATCAGGTGGTCCGAGTATTAAAGAAACGGCCAATCTGCAGAGATCATCTCTAGGGTACAGAGTGGATTGTCAGAAAAAGAAAATATCCAGTCAGCAGCCGTTGTGTAGACAAAAATATCTTGTTGAAGTCAGTGGAGAATGCATAAACTGAAGGCAATGCAGAACTGACAATGTGTGAAATCTTGAAGCAGACAGATTAGATCAACAGAAGACTCCACAAGGTGCCACTTATTTCACCAAAGAACAGATAACTGAGGCCTAAGTTTGCACTTGCTCACTGAAACTGTAAAATAATAGATGAGAAAATGATTACCTGTTTGAAAGAGTCTCAATTTCAGCTGTGAAGTTCAGATGTAGGGTCAGAATATGGGCAAAACTAAAGGGTGCTTCATAGCAATGCATAGAGCTGTAAAGTCATCACACATATAATGAGTGGTCTTCTTTCAGAACGCTCTGTAGGCAGCTGAGGCCCGGGCAGCCAAAAATGGATTCTAATCCATGGAGATTAGTTGCATAAATTTGTTGTTTAAATAGCTCCACAGCTCAAATACCAATCAATTCAGTTGTGTTTCTTTTACATGGCAGCTTTGGCTCAGGAGAATATAACATTATGTCTTCTTTTGTGTGTAAAAGCATTGTGAGAGTATATTAAACCTAGATTCCTGACATTGACTTCTGCAGGTCACAGGAGTTGTTGAATGTTTACAGTACTTACTCCATGCCAAATATCTAACATGGCTGGCATTTAAATGGCATTTTGATCTCTTTAATGCTTTTCATTCAGGTTTATGACCACAGCATTTTACTAAAACTGCACCAGGAAAGGTTTTGGATGACGTACGTCTGGACGTCGATGCACCAAAAACTCCAGTTTCTCTGGGTCTTTGTGCAGCGTTTGACCCAGTTGATAAAACCATTGGCTTGGTAAAGAAGGTGGGATGACCTGGTTTTGTGCTGCACTGGTTGAGATCTTATTTGGTTCCCCAGAGCTCCATTTTCGAGTCCTGGAACATCTACAAAACCTATGCTTAAAGTGCAAATCTATAATTATGTTTGACCACAGTCCACTGTGCCCAAGTTATGAAGGAGTGGATCAATAAAAAAAAATGCATATATACATTAAACACACATACAATGTAGACTTACAGTAGAAGAACTGCCCAAGGAGAGAGCTTTTTAAGAAAATTGCATTAACTCAAATGATCAGCATATGTGCATAAACCCCACCTCCATGTTGGTCAGGTTTCATTTTTACTTCACCATTTGACCAGATGCCTCAGTAATCTCCCTTAATTATTTTCTTCTTATCCATCTTTTTTCCTCCCAGGATGGTGAAACAAACAAACAAAAAAAAAGAACTGCACTTGTTTTCCCAAAGCTCTCGTTATCCAGTGGTACATATTTTATCATGGAATAAAATGTTGTTATAATGACTATTAGAATTTGACCCTTTGTTATCTTGGCCTTTCAGAGGTCAGAAAAATTAATTTTACACTCTGTTGCAGAGGAGAGACAAGAAAATGACACAAAAAGCAATTGAAAGACATATCATAAAACTTTTAATTGTGGAATAAACTGTTGATGGGTTAGTTCCAACTTTCAAACATTTATGTGTAACTTAATTATTGCTGTGCATACACAGGGAAATCTGAACTTGAAGCCCTGGAGATACGGACATATATCTTTTCAGTGCATTCACTAAATTTAATCTACCTCTGAAAGAGTGGCTAAGGATGTGTGCGTGTGTGTGTGTGTGTGTGTGTGTGTGTGTGTGTGTGTGTGTGTGTGTTTGCGTGAAGCACCTCGAGCGCCTGTCATCCTTTGGAGAACAAAAGCACTCAGCATTACAAGTACGTCCAAGCCGAGTTTGGCCCTGTTATTTATGGAAAACGAGGATTGTATGGATTAAAAAGACGATGCCAAGACGAACAGCATTAAAAAAAAGCCATGATTCATTTCTCAAACCATGGAAAAAAGCCAAAGGACAAACAAATCAATGGCAGTTTGGATGATATCTGGCCTCCGGCACTGACAGGCCCCCAAAATGTTTGGCACAAATGTAAATGTGAAAAGTGCAGTTTTCTTCATAAGCAGCGAAGCAGGCCAAACCTACAGCATACACTATTTAGTCCTGATTAACATTACTTATTGCATGCATTGAGACCATTTCAAAGTACTAAAGCTAAAGCGTGTGAGCTAAAGCATCTACAATGGCTATAAAAAGCCTACTTTTAAATTTTTGGGTTTGTTTTGTGATTTTTTTTTATATAAATGGGACCAAGATAAAGAAAAATAAATAATTCCAGAACTTTCAAAACGGATCAGTCAGAAGAAGGACATTCAAAGAATTTCCAAGGCATTAGATAATTGAACAGAAAATATGGTGCAGTTTTACTACAAAGAACTGAACCACCCTGCAAAATTGCTGAGAAAATTAGATCAGCAAGAGGCTTACAGCAACATTTATGGAGCTGCAGGAGTTTCTGCTAAGCACAGCCTATGGAGTACCTGTGAAATTAATAGCCCAAATTTTCCAGGAAGTGGAAAAAAAAACAACAATTTCTTATAATGAAAAACATTAAAACCATGCAAAAATATTTACAAAAACATATTAAAAGTCTATAATGTTGAGAATAAAAGGCAAAGTTTCATCAAATAACAGAATCTTTTTTTTTTTTGAATGACAAGGACTCAAAGTAGAAAATCACAGTTTTTCAGCAAGAACCCAGACAAGAGTCCAATTGAACAGTCTGTGGTGTGATCTAAGGAGGACTGTGTGTGCACAGATCTGGTGCATATTTTTGTATAGTTCGCAAATATTGCTATCAAGATGTGCCACGACTAACCCCAAAAAATGCTGCAATAAATTCCAGATGCTTACAAAGGAGGTTGCATAAAAGTGCACACCTATGCAACCACATGGTTTAAATTACATTTTACGAGCTACAGATCAAATTAAAGGTGAAAAACGTTCTATGATTATTTATCTTGCTGTATTAACAGGGTTCGGTATATTTTCTTCTCCTGTGTTAGCTGAACAGATTACACAAAAGAAGGGATGCTGATTACAATAAGAGAGCAGAATAAGATGCTTTCAATTAAAATCCAGTCAAAACAATCTAATAAAGCACTGGATAGATTGTGTCATCGTGTAAAAAACAAATATGGCTTATTGTCTGGGCAGAGGGCCAATTTACACATCAACACTTGTGATGCAAATCGGCCGCAAGTCAATATTCAACCAAAGGGGTCAGCTACCGTTTTTCGATGGAAATGTGTCAATGTGCAGGCAGAAATAGTCTTAAGTTAAAATGTGTTGTTGCAGTGGAAGAAAAGGGCAGGAAAAAAATGAGACCGCTACATCTTTAATAAACTGTTCCTGAAAAATCAGATTTATCTAGTTTTCATACTTGTCTTCTGCCCTCTGGTGGGGGAAGCTGTGATGGTATTTCTTTTATTAGCTAAGGAAACTGCAATATCTGGTGTAGCACACAGCTCTCCTGCTTCGCACATGAGAAATAGTCCATTTCCTCTTGATGAGAGACAGGATGATATTACCTTTTTTGATTAGGAAAATATAACTAATACATAACTAAAACAAACAATGTATGAATTATGAGGAAACAATGGCATTTCTTTTGTTCAGGTAACGCTCTGAAGAGATTTTATTTTTTAAATTTAATTTTCTGACTATTGTGTCTTGTTTCAATTGGTTATGGAAATACTTCGGACACAGGTTTTTCTCAACTTTATTAGGAATCATTCTTATCTTCACTCTATTCAGACTGAATATACACAGTCTTGCTATTACTATTGATCAGGTGTTTAGATAAAATATATCATTTGTTTGAATAAAAACTCAACTATGTCCAAAGTACTTTGAAAAAAATGGTAAAAGTCACATTTCCTCTCTAGAGCCGCTTTTTTGGAGCCTTTCACAAACCACGGATGTCAGAACTCAGATCTGGAAATGACATCACGCCTCACACAGCCATGTTTCAGTTGAAAGTTGGAAAACCAGTGGGACCCATTTTAAGTGCTTTCAGACACTGTAGAAGCTGTTTCGCCAACAGAGGTTGGCCTTGTGAATTTCATAAGCGAATTTACTGGTTGGCTCTTCCAAAGGATTATTTATTTTCACTTTTTCTTGCAGATCTACACACAAGCGCCTCCTATGTTACTCAAATGCGCGAGACTGAGAACAAGCACGAGGGGAGAAGCGCAGCAGAACGCGTGTCGTGCTTGTTTGATATGCAAACAGCACATGGCCTCATGCAACGTATTCTGAGGGAAAACATTTAATTTCAAATGAGTGGCTGGATGCTCAATAAAATGTCTGAACCCCCCCCCCCCCCCAAAAAAAAAGCAACTGAATCTGAATGCGCATTTCTGATAACATAAATGGTCAAGTCAGATGTAATAGTTCCCAGAAAGATGTCTCATTGAAATCTGGGTCTAGAAATAATTTGCATCATCACTTAAGAAACTAATTTTGATCCAAAACTTATCCTACCACTTCTGCCAATGGTTATTTCCTGGACCAACAAGATCTGGTCCTGCTTTATAAATCTTAATAAACAGCACCATGTGTTTAACAGATTAAACTACCAGAAGTCCAAAAAATATTTCTGAGTGTGGCAGCCATGTTGGGTTTTGAAGAAAAGTGGTTGTGAGAAAAGTCTGGCCTCAGGGAGCCTTCAGCTTCATGTATAAGGCAGAGGGAGGACAAACCGCCCCCACCAAGTCCTCAAGCAGCAACACTGGACACTGATTTGGTGACGTGGCTTCATCAAGGGAAAACATTAAGTCAATGCAGATTTAGGGTAGCTCTTTGTGCATTGCCTTTGTCTGCTAAGTTGACGCCAACCGGGAGTAATTTTTGACTAATCTTCTGTTCTGACTGTTTTCCTATTGCTATTAATCAGATGTTTTGAGAAAAAGAGCTGCTATCCCATGTTTTCCTATGTAAATCATGCTTGTGGGGTTTAAACGACCTCTGCTAAAAGCCACATGTGGAAGAGGGGAGAGCAAAGAAGAAACGAGCCCTGGCCGGCTGCCACTCATCTGGGCACCTTTTCTAAGCAGGGCAGAAAATCAAACACGCCAGAGAAGAATTAAAGCAGAAAGAGAGAGGGTGAGGAAAGAAGAAGAAAAATGATTTTTTCTTATAAATAGCAGGGCTTGCCAGAAGGCAGAGGAAATGAGAGCAAGTGAGCGCTGGAAAAGAAGGGCTTGAGCTTGACACGGGGCTTAAAATTGAGAGGGGGCGGAAAGAAGGGACCTACTGCGCGAAAATGTCTCCAACCAAAGCAAGGATTAGTGTTCCAACCTCCTCCACCGCCAAGATCTGCCAGTACAACTAATCACCTTCACAGCTTCTCTCTCTCTCTCTCTCTCTCTCTCTCCCCTTCTCTTCACTTTTTACACTTTTTCACCACCCTCCTTTTTTGCCTCCACTGTCCCTCTGCTCTTTAAAGTATCATTTTGCCCCCTCTCGTTGTCATTATGGTAAAATTAAAGCGGAGCATGTACTGCCAAGCGCGATTATCTGCTGCAGACTAACTGTGCACGTTGAGGTGTTTTTCGTTTTCCTCTGAGTCACGGGTGCACGGCGCATTAGAAGCCGCGTGAACACGCTGCAAACTTCACAAGGCATCTACATACATGAAGACCAGGATGTCGCAGATAAATCACTCCCTCTCCCCATCCTCTGTCTGTCAGCCCTCTTCTGTCTCTCCATCCCTCATCACTCCTTCCCCACCTGCCGGCCCATCTTCTCCTTTTCTCTCTTCCATCCCTTTCTCCACCTGACAAGGTCTCCTCGCAAACATGGCGGCGGTGCGTAAATGTAAACAAGTCAAATTGATCACACAGAGGATGAGCCACCAGGCGGAGGATTTTTTTTTTTTTTTTTTTTTTTTTGGAGGGAGGGTTGTATGCATGAGACGGGAACGATTACGCTTCTTCTTTCTCTCCTTTCTTACCGTTTTACACCAAGTCAGTTGTCTGTAGAATATGGAGGACTGAACCTGTCCTGATTGAGAATAAATACTGGAGTTGATAGCTAAATAATACACTTTTTTTTTAGCAGCAAACAAAACAAAGATAATCACTTTAAATAATTTTAGATTGATAGAAAATTGATACCAATGGTTTAATTTCTAACTGTAACAATATACTAAAGCATGAAATGTTTTTTTTATTATTTTAAATTAGAGCTACAAGTTTCTGGCATGCAAATTTTGCATGCCAAGTAAATATTTGCTTCACTTATTTATCCTACTTTAAATGACAAAGAAGATTTGCACATATTTTTCTTATTTTAGTCTCATTTAACTGCTGCTTTTATTTATTGCACCATTTCTCTTTTTCTTGTTTCCTTAATGTTTAGAAATATTCATGCATTCATCTTCATGCATTTATTTTCCTAATTTTGATTTATTTTATTACATGTATTTTATCTCTCTCTCTAATATTTCCTCCTTTATATTCTCTGTATTTCCACATGCACCTTTGTTTCTATGTTTTCTTTTCCCATTCCTGTCTCCAGATTCCCAAAAGCGGAGCGGGGAGGGGAGGTGTGAGAAAGGCGGATCTTCATGCTTCTCACTGACTTATGTTTTTCTTATTGGTCATAAATGCACATAATTATTTCTAGTTCTAAGTTTAAAATAAGAAAAGTGAAGAGGGAGAATTTGTATTTCAAGAACTGAGACAAAACTCTACTTAATTCAATAAAACAAATCAAAATGGTTCAAAAATAAAGGATTATCAAACATTAATATTAATTTATGCTGCAATTCAACTGATGCAAAATTACGTATACTCATCTTTCTAAATGATTTTTCCCAGAAATTACTGCATCGACAAATGTATATGTTTCTGCATTTATTCCTGATTGTGAGGGTTTTGGCCTTCCATAGTAGAGGAGACAGAACAGAGACAGGACCACTTCACAGACAGATGCCTGGCAGGAGATCGCAGCCGGCGGAGGAGTGTGTGAATTTATTCCTCCAGTATGAATAAATACACGCTGCGTCTCTGTACTGTATAGGTGTGAGCACAAAAAATGTAATTAGGCAGTCAGGCAGAAAAGTAATCCGCCTTGTTGTTCCCAGTGTTTGCACATTTTGTCCACAAATAACGCACTACAGAGGCAGACGGGAGGAATCGCTCCTGAATATTCATTTACAAAATAACAGTACGGTGATAAGGCCAATGCATGTGATAATCAATTAACAAAATGCTCTACAATAAAGGCAACAGCAATAAATATGCACACAGGCCCAATGTGTAGCTCCTGATGGGCAGACAGAATGAAGACTTCAGCACGTCTAATTGTCCGTATGACAAAATGTCAGAAATAACAGCAGGAGTCGATCTTTAACGAGTTTGTTTTGGGTCAAAAAGCCCCTGGTTATATGGGAAAAATACATAAGTGTTTGACGGACACTGATGCAAAAATAAAAAGTACTGCATTTTATTCCTCCAAGTATTGACGTGAAATTATCAGGGTTTTTTTGTTGTTGTTTTGTATTTTATTGTGTGATTCGCCTGCAGGGCTACAATTAATGACTAATAGTTGAACATTGATCAACTTAAGAGTGTGATATACACAAATGTTGCAGGTGTTTTCTTACAGTTAACCTCTATTAAATACATTTATTTTACATGAATCCATCTGATCTACTGTTTAATTTTTTTTCTGTGTTGAACAGAAATGCATCAATCCACATTTTAAAATAGAAGACATTCGTATGATGAGCTTAGCAGATGTGCTGTTCCACTAGGTGTTTGCTAATTGCTGCTGCCGCTAGTCTGAAGGAGCTGTGGGGGGAGAAGCGTTGTGAAAACAGGCGGCGCTTGGTGAGAGCAAGTGTTTAGTGACCTCTGAGTGGTTGCCATGGAAGACTCAAGGATTCCTCAAACATGCACAAAAGGAACCAAAGCAACACGGTATATATGTTCTTCATGAGTGACATGATATAAAGATCAAAAGTCTGTTTTACGTAATACCACTGCTTTAAAGGGTTTTTAATAAACCAGCTGGAGAACACAGAATCCACCCATTGCACTGACAGAAGCAGACAAACTCCATGTAGAAAGGCTAAAGACAGGATTCAAACCGAGGACTTTCTTGCTGCCAAGTAGCTAAAAACTTGTCCACACTGCAGCCAGTAATAATATCGATGTGTGGAAAAAGTCTAACATTGTGCAGAAATCATGATCTTCACCTAGATCATGATCTATGACTTGAAATTGGCCTCTGTCTATTTAAGAAGAGATAGAATTCAATTATTTCTTGAGCAAGAGTTGACACTTCTAACTAAGATGACGCAGTGCTGGCAGAATATCTCCGAGGCAGATGTGAAACAAAATTTAATTTGGATTCATTACAAGAAAAAGTCATTAAGGTTTCAAAAACAAATTCAGTTCAACTCCTGCTTGTTTTACTATTAAATGTTTGTCAGTGGATTTATAAGTTGAAAAACGCTTCCCTTTCAATTCAAATATATTCAAGTTTAGTTTAGATGTCTGTGAAGTACTTATACATGTTTAGACATATTTTAAACCAACAAAGTGATCACAGAGAGGATGAAACCACCTTAGTTTGGATTTCTGCTTCCTGCCATTTATCAATAATGAACAGAATTTGTTTAAGGCTCTTTTGAAAACATACTTGATCTTGTGAGATGCTTAAATCAGCTTAAAAGGGTAAAACTGTTTGGCCTAAACATTAGTGAAATATTTGGGTTTACATAAAGACTTTACAGCATATTTACATTAACTCATGACAACATGAGAACTATCTGCAGCCTCAAAATAAAAATTGGGTTTATTGCTCAGTGGGATCATAGCAGTCTATGAACATGGATGATTGTTCTTAGTGGTGACTGACGGTAGTTGGAGGGCCCCCAAAACAAATTCTGTTTATGGCCCCCAACAGCCTGGAACCAGACTTTGAGTGCAGTTTGACCTTCTGGTCAAAACAGCAGCACTCCTACATTTAAACCGCTTTTTTTTTTTTTTAAACATAAAGTTAATTTAATAGATTTTACATCCAAGTTTCTGCATCATGTCTGGCGTAGTTAAAGTCTACAGCCAGTATTAAAGTAATATGTACCAGAGTCGTTGCCTCAACAGTGCAGCTGCATGTAAAGCCAATTATATTTTTAGTAATAAGACCTAGCTACTGTTAGTGAAGTAAAAGACCTTGTGACCTCCCCCCCATCCACCCCACACCCCACACCGCAGGGTCTAGCAGGACTTGTAGACCTCTGCTGGACGGTGCTTATACTACAGCTGACCATGCAGGCAACCTGGCAGGGAACAAAGAGGCAGCGGTGTGCCAAAGAGGCCTATCGCTCCTTCCTCCAGAGGGGAGGACAGGAGAAAAGGCTTCCAGGAGGGGAGGTGAGCGATGCAGCTGTGCTCTCTGAGCTCGACTCCCAAACTGTTTTGGTGCGGGAGGAAGGGGGACAGGGAAGGAGGTGAGGGGGAGTTTGGGTGTGAGCATGGTAACACATCTGTCATCCTATCATCAACGCTGTCACGTCACAGAACAAATGGGCTGCACAGACCAAAAACAAGGGATGGCGAAAGGTGTCACAGAGAGAGATCTATTACTGCTCCTGATGATCTCAATAAACGTCCGCCATCGTGTTTATCACCAGACAGAAGGAGAAAATAGTTACAGACTGAATGAAGAGACAGAGAAAACTAAAAATCGTAGCTCTGCAAGAGGCTTTCCGCCTGTCGGAGGGCCCAAAGCATCAAACATCAAAACACGTCTGCGGGACGGGATCAAACGGCAGAAAGTGGCTTATTTGATTTTACCCCCCCCCGTACTCCCAAACATATTTTCTTTTTAATTTTGCTCTTCTGAAGTTTGATGACACCTTGAACTGTGTCCTCTCAGTGGCCTCTACCTGGTGGTCATCTTCGTTTAGTCTGGGGTCGGTGATTGACAGCCACGAGAGCCGTTTCCGGCGTAACAGAAAATGTACAGTTACTTACACCAGACGCACACACACACAGTCACACACACCTCGAGCCCTGGACTAACAGAGGGAGGTAGCAGCAGTCGCTGTGAGGGTGGTATACTGTAAAGCGGGTGAGGGGATGGACAATTCTGACACCATGTTGCCCTCTTTTGGTGAGAACACGCCACTGCAGGCCACAGGCCTCTCACCTCAAAGCCAACAGCTCTGCATGTCTTTCAAAGCGTAATGAAGCAACAAACAGTTGATTAATGGGCGAAGCAATGCAAAGAGATACTGGGAATTACTTTTTTTTACGTCTAATAAGGTGGAAACTTGACGGAAAGTTCACCTTGTTTTTAGACATAAAGCTGCACTGGGACAATAGCTGAAGGAAAAGTTCACCTAAAATAAACTTTACCTGTCTTTGAACTGGATTTATGATCTAAATCCCCGGTTTAAAGGATAATCTCTAAAAATCTGAGTTAAAATAGATATTTTTTGCTATGAACAGGTTTATAGTGTATTTTTCTAAAAGTCCGGCTTCACAATGCAATTCAATAAGTACAAGCAGTTCTGGGCACCATTCCTTACTAAATCCTTTAGATTTTCTTTCCAGGTAGTCAGATTTTTTTTTTTTTTAATAATCCGTTAACATGGAGTTTTACGAGTTTTGTTGCAACTATGCAAATTTGATTTGGAAACATTACCGGGTCACAGAAGATATACCCTGAAGCATGAGCCCCGGTAAAATGGCTAACTATGTCTGGACTGTGCCTTAAAACTTATATCACTAATAAGGTTAGTCATGGTACTAAAAACACAAAGAAAAGAACTTTAGCTTTCCAGACTAACAAGAACAAGCAACAAAGAAAACCTAGAAGCATACCCACCCAGTAATGACAAAATGAAAAGAAAGTCAGCCGACAGGTTACAATGAGTACATGAAAGGATTACTCTTTTGTTTTTACTAGATTTGAAGAGCAGTGCGGTTAGTTTCTTTCTAAATTTATCTTATTCCATTTATCGCTAAAGTTAGAAATATAATCAAAATTCGAGAAAATGTAATGTCTAGCGCTAACTTTTGTAAAACAGCCAAAAACGGATGCAGATAGAATAAATCTATGCATTTTGATATGGGTACTTTCCACAAAAACCTGATGTATTGAATCCAGTACTTGTTTTATGCCCTCACATGGAAGGTCTAAGTACTACAGGTAA
The DNA here is from genome assembly GCF_051168715.1 of Poecilia mexicana. Lineage (NCBI taxonomy): Eukaryota > Metazoa > Chordata > Actinopteri > Cyprinodontiformes > Poeciliidae > Poecilia > Poecilia mexicana. The sequence continues at coordinate 26,248,358 of NW_028263384.1, read as the reverse complement.
CACATGCTATTTAACATAAAAAGTCCAAGATGGCAGCTTAAGAGAAGCGAGTAATCACGTCTTTAAACAGAAAAAAATAAAAAAGTTAAAAAATGGAAATTTAAAACAATTGCTTTTCTATTAAAATAGCATTAAATGAAGTAATGCAGCAAAAACAAATACATACAAGTACATTTTAGGTGTCAATAAATCATTAGTTTTTGTAAATTTCTTGATTTAATTTGTGTTAAATAACAAATGCAAAGATTTCCTCATTGGGGTAAGCATTAGAATCTAACATTTGCGGCTCTTGACCACAATATGACATTGTATAAATGACCAATGCCATATAAATATTTAGACTGATATTTTGTTAAAGTAAAATTTTTAAAGTATACAAGATTCTATAATTTCTTCTGACAGGTTATTTTGTTGCAAAGAAATCAGCTTGTCATTGCCCCAGAGGCGTCATTTGCATAAATCCGTCATGTTCCAGGATGTGATCAGCTGACGCCAGGCATGTGTTGTGCTTTCTGAGAGAACCAGCAATAAAGTATGATATGGAAGTTTTATGAGTGTGTTTGACAAAAGAAATAAAATAAAATAGAAACATAAGAGTGAAAGTTATACAGTCTCCTCTGTCTTCTCCTGACTTCTGGATTTAAAGCCTGAAGTGACGACGCGTGTGCATCTCATGCTGCTGCAGATCTTTCTTTTCCCGCTCCATGCTGGCAGCGCCTGTCGTCAGGCAAAGCTCCAAGCCATTTCCCCCCGATGCATCTCGACTGAATCAATAGGGCCCCTCGCAGCGTATCATTAGACATAAGTATTATAATTACTTGTGTTATTAATTTTGCCTTAATACCAGGGATAATATGATATGTAATTCAACGCTGTTGAGGGAAGAGAAAATAAGATGATCACAAATGCATCTCTTATGAAAATCAATGCTGAAATGGATATTCCAATAATGCCAAACCACCGCTGCAGTTTTGTCCCCCCCTTTCTTTTACTTCATGCATATCAACCAATCACTTTCTGCTCTCATCTGGAAAAAAATATATAAATACGCACAAACGTATTTCACATGGCCTCCTAGTCCGAGGCAAAACAATATGGATTTGTGTTGCCTCACAAACAATTTTAATAAAAAGCTATCGATTGGGGATCGAGCAGATAGCCTGTGGGCGCAGAGCACCAGACCCCAGTGGCTCCAGATCATTAATGTCCTCAACTACTGGCTTCACCGGCGCAAATTTCTTCAATAAGCGGCCGGCACACGGGCTTCAGGGTTTGATTTTTAAACCAAGGTGTGCGTGGCTCGTGCACGAGCCGCATAAATCAAGACACGTTTAGCAGAAACGTGTTTGTTTGTGTGTTTTTTTTTTTTGTTGGTTTGTTCTTTTTTTTTTTTGGCTTCATGAATACACACATTACTCCCATTTTGAGCATTCGTGGCAAACATCACCTGCAGACCAAAGAGCTCAAGTTACAAACAAAGCAACAAATCAACACGCAGTCTCATGATAAGGGTTAAAAAAAACACACTCTCATATGATCTGCTTCATGTCAAACAGCAGAAATTTGTGCAGCTTCAGGATCTACGTCCCTGGAAGAAACACTTGCATTCCCTTTTCCCGAGCAGGTATAAAAACCTTGCTTCTGCGAGACAGTTTTAATTACCAGCTACTTTCCGTGTGCTTATGATTTCAATTTTTCCCTGCAAAGCCGCTAATGATATTCAAACCGCCTGCTGGCTACTCCAATTCCTTATTCTCCCCTTTTCTTTCCTTCCCACTGAAATGTGAATACTTAAGTTTATGGGCTTATTTGTCCTACAGTCACTTTGTAAAATCTTTTCTCTCTCTCTCTCGCTCTGCCCAACACGACTTTTTAAACACGAGCCTCCCTGGAAGGGATGGTAATAAAGGTTTTTGGGTAGAAGGTTTGGTGGGGATCAATGTGGAATATATTAGCCTGCGCTGCCGAGACCGACTTCAATAATACAAGAATTGATCCTCTGAAGTGAAGCTTTATTCCGAGCGCTGGCATGGTAAAGGCAAAAGGAGGATGGTCCATTCCAATGCTGCGTAGACCAGATGGAGAATCACAGCGGGCTTTTTCACCCTCCCCCAAATTTTTCACATTGCATTTTCAATCCGGCGTTAGATGCAATCACACAATTACTGAGGGATTTCTGTTGAGGCGAATGCAAGACAAAGAAGCATGTCCAATAATACAGCATATGGAAAAACATATTCAGCTGGCACTACTTTAACTGCCAAATGCAAGAATGTGGGAAAAGGGTGAAGAAAAATAGATGGAGATAAATGAAGCAGATAAAAAAATAAATAAAAAATAAAAAAACACACGTAAAGATTACTGGAAGGTATTAAGTGTGGTATTTAAAACTGCTTGTGTGCTTAGTTAAATTTCAGCTAATTTCCCTTTGAATATCATGTTTTCAAAACAGAAGCCACTAATATTTCCATTAGTCGCCGGACACATCTCATCCCAGCAGTGTCTCGGCACGCAGCCGTCGGTTTGTCAAGTGCGGGCGGTAATCAAGCGTGAGGGCTGGATATATAACGAGCACACTTCACAGTATGCCTAACAAGCACACTTCACACACTAATCAGCTCAAGTAGACTTGCGCTGCATCCGCATCTCTGCGTTTGTTTTCCTCCCGGCTTAGATCATGAAAACTGCCTGCATGGTATCAATAGATTTGGCCATCACTGATTTAACTAAGAGCACACTGAGGCGTTGCATGGACGGCTCCTGAGGTGATTAAAATAAAGCGCTGGATGCAAGGAGGAGGTTAGAAGAAACAGAAGAGACAAACGTACACGCACTCACTACATGTATTGATCTTCCTGCAGGAAGCTTGAGGCTCCGCTCCTCCTGACAAGGCAGCAGAGTCAAAATAATACACAAATTATCCTGCCTCTCAAATTTGGGGCCATAAATGGTCTCTCCTGAGGTACCGTTGGAGTTATTATTCTATGAAAAAAACATAAATCGTCAGGAATCTGGTTATTTCATTTGGATTTAAGGGCTCTCAACTTATGAACAAGCAACAGGTCAAAGTTCACACCCAACAAAGAAAACAAATCTAATACTAAATCACAGACAACATTCAAATCAAAGAATAAAATGAAATGCAAGAGTCAACTGTAAAGAACACATATAAATTAAACGTAATGTAAACAAAAGTAATATAAGAATTAAATGTAACCTTAATTAAGAGTTAATTAAATAAACAAATGTAACATTAAGGAAATATAACACAGAGCATAAATGTCAAATTAACCAAGAGGCATAAACGTAAGTAGATTAAAAAAATCATAAACAAATCAAATGTAAGATTAAGATAAGAAGAATGAAGCCCAACATGAGAAATCAAATGGTACTAAACATAAAACACAAATAATACTAAACACACTATAAAATAAATGATAAGAAACATCAACAAATTATACGCAACCATAAATTCTGAACACATACTTTAGAGATTCAGGTATTTGGGACGTAATGTCTGACAGAAGCTGGCATGAGCCCTAAAAGATTTCCTCAAATAAAAAATAAAGCTGCTTTTTTTTTTGCTCTATTTCAGAAAATGCCCCGAGTCACGTACTATGTCGTAGTGCAAACACAATTTTAAGGCAGCCGCCTTAAAATAAAGCTGTTTGTAAACTGAAGAATGAAGCTACCCACACTAATAGAGCCAGACAGGACAGACACCACCCCATCCTGTAATCCCATCAACTCGTGTCATCCAGCAGGCAGGCCACCCTATATGTGAGGCCTGTAATCCTGTAGGGCCAAGACTTCATAGAGAGACTCACCAACACACAGAAACACACAATTTGTCCAAACAAGGACAAGTTGGAAAGCTTTGGCCAATTTGTGCCTAAATGAAGACTCCTCATAAATGCAGAAAAGCACTTATGTCCAACTATAGGACTAAAATGGGCTTTATAAGCAGGGAAAAAGTCACAAAAATGACAAACTGATAATTAAATAAAAATTCTTCCTGGTAAAAGAATACGTCTTTAAAGTAGCATGGGTATAAAAACTCTAAGCCCTCATATGTTTGCTTAGAAACTAAAATATGATTTTTAAATCAACAAAATAAAAGAACAAAACACAAGATGAAGGACATGCGTAAATTCGTCTGCTGTCAGGGCAGTCAATCAACCGGCAGTGCAGGGGAACAATGTGTCCTATTATTATTCAGACACATGCAAAAAAAAAAAAAAAAACAACAGCGTGAATAAAAGAAATAAAGAACGAGATTTTTTTTTTTTTAAAGCCACGTCGGACAAGGCACCCTTGGCTTGTGTCTTCCTTCATAGAGAGAGCGGGGGAGAGAGAAAGAGAGAGAGAAAGAGAGAGAGAGAGAGGCAGAGACGACGGGAGCAGGACCCACACGGCGTGGTTCCAGCCAATTGCGTTCCAGAGAAGTGACCATGGCCAGTGATAAACAAAGCACCATAGATCACTCCTCCCGCAGACGGAGCCCGGCACCCGAGGCGGCGGAAGGCAGAGCGGCGGGTCAGACAAAGAGGCAGACGGCGAGGAGAGAGGACGGCAGAGAGCTCACCAACCCTCTGCTCGCCTCTCGCGCTTCAATTTGACGCCCTTTTTTTTTTTTCCCCTCCAACAACCGGAATGCCATTAAAGCCGGCCGATCTGCACGACTGCAGCTTTGCTCTCAGTGGCGAGAAAGAACAAGGCGAGCCACGGCGAGAAAGAGAGAAAAAAAGTGAGGGAGCCGCATTCCCCCTGCTGCCGCTGTGCGATGCACCATAAAGAGATAAATCCTTAAAAAAAAAAAACAGTAATCACAAAAAGACTTATTTTCTAAAAGAAAAAAGGGCATTTAGCACTTACCCACTCCCAGGCGCAAGACTCAGATTCAGTGCTCATTCGAGCCCAGTGCGCGTCAGAAACATCAGATATTCCTCCAAAACAGATGTGCAAAGAAGGAGCAGTGAGGTTCTCCCTCTTTTGTTTGTGAGCCTGCCTTGCTAGTTTTTTTTTTCTCTCTGTTTGCATCAGCTGGCTCTTTACAGCTTTGAAGCAGGTGGATGACAAAAACATCAATCTCTCCAGGCACATTGTGTGGCATCATGCACGCCTTGACACACTCCCCTCACCAGCTCTATACAGTAATCACACATTGTGTTCTCCCGCTCACAGCTTCAGGAATGAACACCGGCTCAAAAGGAAAGTGAAGGACAAGTGTGCAATACTGCAGTGTTTTTGTTGTTGTTGTTGTAATAAATTTCCATTGGATGAGAAGAGGCATTTTCTGCAGTTTAATTAGCCATATGTAAGGAAAAGTTGAGCAGGACATTTGCTTTGAACGTCAGCGTTCAGGTTATGAAATTGCTCTCAGGAGGTACTTCAGATCGCTTGCTGAAAATCAGCCAATCACAGGGCAGCAGTTTCTAGCACATTTCGGTATCTGAATGTGGTGAGGGAAACTTGATGAAGTTCAAAATACAGAAAAGGATCTAAGAGACTGACTGCATATTTGTTCATGTGGTCTGAGCATTTCAAAAACTATTAATCTGCTTAGATTTTCACTCAAAACCATTTCTAGATTGAATATTTTCGATCAGTCATGGAATATCATAGAAAGGCAACAGTAGCTCTATTTATGTACCATAAAATCTCTGAACTTAGTTGAACCCTGAGGCAGACGTGCTACAGCTGCAGAAGATCACAATGAGAGCCACTTTTATCTGCTATAGAGGCCGTGGTTACACAACGTTTCCAAAAACCGTTTCCTGCTGTGTAAATGAAAAAAGAAATTGCTCCTACTCAACTGAGGCATGAGAAGGAGAAGATGAAATCATGTAGTGTGCATTCCAGGCCTGCAGGAGGCGAAGAAGCTTTGAGAACTTTCTGATCAGCAGGTGTGTTTTCGTAAACATTGCCACGTATAGAGATGAACGCATCATTTGGCACATACAGTCTCTCGCTGAAGGCAGAAATGTTCCACAAAGGCCAGGTTTTACTTTGACAAAGCAAATAATCTGAAGAGGTGACGCAGCGAAGACAGAAGATGGAGGTCCGCCATTGATGATGTGCAGTGTGCAGGTGAAAATCGGGCCTTAATGCACAAGATGACACGTTGATGTCATCGTCTCTAAACTTTTCCGGTTTGTATTCATATGGACAAGATTAGCATCCTAAAAAGTTTCGCTCTGGATCCTGTTGTCAAATCTTTGCCTTATGTCCAGCCAAAAACCCCGTTTCTGTGTAAATGAGAGGCCAAAACGCAACAAAACATTTGCATTTTACAGTCCTGGTGTTGTCGTGCAAAATGGAGCCTGAGACTGCAGTTCACACACACTATTCAAACCACATTGAAAAAGCATTACCTGGTCCAATGAATCTCGATTCTGTCTTTGGCATTCAGATTGTATAATTGGACTGATCCATTCAGCCTTGTATGAACAGTTCAGGTTGGTGGTTGTTTGAAGAGGGGTTCTGTGAAATCAATATTGATAACAAATCACTTGGAGTGGAAAGATGTAAAATCACAGTGAGCTTATTGAAAACTTGAGTGGTGACAGTGAGAAGCTGGAAAGATGTACTCTGTCTGTTTTAGCTGAAATTAGAAGTTTAAAAGTCAACAATTTCAAACTTAATGCCGTTCCAGTTTCTATGAGGAGTAACCTCTGAAAAGCCTATGTCGTTTGGGTTTTCTTTTGTTGGTTTTTGCTAAAGGAAATCAATAAAATCTGATGGCATGTAATTATATTTGACTAATAAGTAAATGTTAATTCTTAGAAATATAGACACATTTTCTTATTTAAATGTGTGAAAAAGATTGCTCACTATGGAGGAAAGGGTTGTTGTTTTTTTTCCCATAGATTTTGAAGCTGAATATTTTTGTAGATTAATATTTATTAAGCTATTTTATCAATAAGCTTTCTCACAAAACAGAATATGAGTTGAGCAGGTGCAATGCCTATGGCCCCAATTTCAGTGCATCAAACTTAAGCGGCGCAGGTCTTGTTGCAAATTTAAAAGGATGTAAAACTAAAAAGTGTCCCTTTAACCCTTGTTAAGGTCATACTTAAATGTATTTGTAACAGCATTACCGTGTTTCTTATGAAATTATTTATAATATTTAAATGTGCTGTGGGCACTAAGATATGAGCAAGACTTAAAAAGTTTAACAAAATTTGGTCTGTTAGTATGCTATGCCTGTTATTTATACTGTGAAAGAAAGTAAATAATGTTTTTGTTGCCATCAGATTTATCTCCTTCCTTTTACTGTTTTTTTTTTTTTTTTTCTCAAATGGATGCTAAATCCATGGGTTTTTGAATTTCTTGTGCCATGCTTTCTAAGCCAGTTGTGGCGAGTTAGTGGTGAGAGGTAAGGTGGGAGTGACAGGTGGGTTGAAGGTGGAGGTGAAATTAAGCCTGGGGTGAGCTTTGAGTCCCTTCTTGTTTGCTCTAGAGATGGTCATGCTGACACAGGAGATCAACCAAAAGTCTGAGTGGATTATAGATTCAGCTGATGATGCTGTGATCCACAAGAGTGGGAGCATGTGAAGGGGAGCTGGGACAGGTGAACTTATATGCTGCAGGGAATAGTAATGAAAGTCAGTTGGAGGAATGCAGCGTGTGAGAATATGTGTTTGAGACTACAAAATAAATCCAGAAATTACATTTTCTTTCCCCACAGTTTTCACTTCAATAAAAATGAGCTCTTGTCAGCTCTTTAGTACATTAGTTCACAATATAATAAATTCACCACAAAAATGACTCAAGTTTGAAATGCTTACAGTACTGAGAATTTAACTATTTGAAAACATTTTAACAACACTCTGAGTGGCCATCGCCTACAAAGGGTAGCTGCTTCAAGTCAAATAGAGCAGTGCCTGAAGTCGCAGTGCTTACTTGGAAAGTTGGTGATCCCTGGCAACCCATCCATCCATCCACTGTACTGGCTATCACCGCAGGGTCATATGGGAGTTGTTGCCTATCTTCAGCACTCTGGGGGCAAGACGTGGGGTACAGCATAAACAGGCTGTCAGTCCATCATAAGACAAACAACCATACACACACAGTCTAAGGACAATTTAAAGTGGCCAATTAACCTAGCAGTCATGTTTTTATACTGCGGAAGAAAGCCGGAGTAACTGCAGAACCAACGTATGCATGGGGAGAACATGGAAGATTCCAGACTGGGATTCACACCCAAAACCCCTCATGCTGCAAGTACTACCAAATGACAACACTGCCCCACTGGGAAATCCCTTGTTCTGCTGGCGTTTTTGTAGTAATGTCCTCAAAAATACCGACCGACTGTCTTTTAAGAAAAAAAAAAAAAACTAGCATAACCATGATGACATAACTAGGAACATTATAGAAGAAGCCATCTGTTATTCAAAAATCTTGCATGTTTTTGAATGTTTTAAAAAATATATATTTAAATTGAATCCAAAATTCAGGATTTTGCAATGCTTACCTTCTTCCAAATACCCTAAAAACAAACTGACATGCTATTTTCAATACACCGTGTAGGAAGCGGAAGCAAGGAACGAAAAAAGTGATGAAACGAGGACATGAACTGGAGGTATGGACTATGAAAGGGACGATAGAACGTCTTCAACTCAAGGTCAGATATACGAGTTAACGCGAATGCAACAAAAATATTCGGCATGGACTATCATGAAATGGAAACATCACATTGTTTTCTGTAACATTATCAAGTTTTAAATATATAAAAATTTGTATTAATATCAATACCCTTAATGTTAAAATGTAACACTGCGACTAAGTGTAAATTCCGATATTTTTCGAAGGCCCTCGAAGGCAACTGGGTGACGTGTACTGTTTTGCTCTTGGTGGCGGGAAGCGGATATTTTGCTATCGGTTTGGCTTTTCTTATGTTTTTAACTACATTACTTGAAGTATAGCAAATTAGCCTGTCATAGCTCACCCAATTAATGAAAGTTCGTCCGATATTATGCGTGGGTGGGATTACTAACGTTTGCGTCGAAACACTCGACATTGATATTCTTCGACAGCTGAAAGTTGCATAAACTTAAATGGAGAGCTTATTATTACGCGATAACCCGCTGCTTTTACCTCTAAACAAGAAGAAAACAGTCTATGATGGGTTTATAACCGTACAGGTAGATATTCTCGCATAAAAATCTATTTTCTCGGTTTGATAGAGCAAATGTCCAACCTGTTTAAGTATCTGCGTCATTGAAAACACTTAAATAATGTAAACAGGATGCCAGGAGTTTACAATTGTTTTATTGATCTCGTCAAATATCATGGCAGCAACAGAATGTAATGGAAAGATGTGAGGTCCCCTTAAAGTTTGCATTACTCTTCTATTTGGTCATGTTGAAACATACAGTTCATCTGTAACGGTTGCAGTCTGTATTCAAGCCTTTTACTCTGATTCCCCAAAATAAATTAGTTTTAAATTAATTGCAATTTCAGATTTTTGTTTTGTTCGTGAAAAAAAAGAAAACCATGAACTCTTTTCCTTCCACTCCACAGTTATGCTTAACTTTGTGTTGGTTTTGTCGTCACATTACATTTATAAGGTATGTTTTCTCCAGGAAAGAGACTTCAGAATAAGAATACTCCTCCCTCCAGATCTCCAACTGAAGCGGGCCAGGTACTAATAGGATCTCTTTGGTTTATTAATAATTGCATTAAAGCCCAGCTTGATTTCATAGGGAGTGTTTTTCTAACCAAAGAAGCTGCATTTGCTCCTAACTTTTGTCTCTGCAGGCTTCACTGCTGTTGGCAGCTGAAACACCTGTTGCGTGAATATGAGCACATAGTGAAGCAGGTAAATGTATAATCAGTTGCTTGTGGCATCACGGTATTAAGTGAAACGTTGTGTCTGTCTTCTCTGATTAATATCTTGTCGTTTCCTGTGTATTTATCGCCGTGTCATGTTGCCTTCTTTGTGCCCTTCTATTTCTTCCCCCCACTGTTTAATTAACATTGCCTGGAAAATGTCCGCATTTGTTACGTGGGCCCCTCAGGGTTATTTGGATGAGATTGATATTTCACCCTGGGCTGCAAAGTTCATTATTTTCACAGCCTTTAAGCTATCATTAATTATTTAAACGGGTGGCAGCACGCATTAATCACAAACACTGTGTTTGATTTGAACGGCTGGCTGAAGGAAAGCAAAAATAGACGGTGTCACTTCATTATACCTTCATTCAAGGGTGTCTTTCTCACAGAGGCTGCAGCAGTCGGTGGATCTTGGCGGTTTCATTCTGGAGTTGAAAACCGTCTTGGTAAGGACAAGGATGACATGTGATGTGTATAATTATGAGCAAAAGATGCACACGTAGACCTTAGATTGTTTCTTTATGTTATTAAATGATCCTATGAGAATTCAATTGATTAAAGTGGTTTAGAGGAAAGCGGATCTAATACAGTTTGGCTTGTGGTGAAATGATTTTGGTCAATAAATTTGAAGCGGTATGATTTGCTCTTTTTGCGTGTTTGTTGCAGGAAGTGGCTCTGAATCGATGTCCCGAGGGTCGCTCCGTCCCGCCTCCTCGATATTACTCCCAGCTCATATCTGAGATGGAGACTGTCGGGTGGGATAAGTAAGTATAGAAAAATTATTAAAGGAATGTTAACAAAACGCTCAAACGTAGCATTCAGCTTTAACAATCATTTAACAGACACACAAATGTTCCCATTGAACAGTTTCAGTGGAGGCTGAAATTGTTCAAGCAACAAAGTTAAAATTACATGACAATCATTTTACTACACAATTATATTATTTGAGTACTGATAATATTAAATGTGGTGTTTTTTTTTTTAAATGAGACAAATGAGTATCCACTCTTGTTGAATGGTATATTTAAAACAAACACAAAAAAAACAAACAAAAAAAGCAACTTAGATGAATATTGCAAACAGGAATATTGGGTATAATTACGATACTCTGAAGATTTTATTTTCACCAGAAGCATTTGATAGTAATTTAGGGCAAACATAATCTGAGATGAGAAGTATTTGTTAAAGTGCAAATTGCATTGAGTCATTGACTTGCAGCATTCACTGCTCCTCAAGGAGCTGGGGGTTGACAGTAGATAATCGCTTAATATTATGCATGTAGCGACAGTGGAGAGTAAAAACTCCCCTTTAACAGGAAGAAACCTCTAGCAGACCGTGGCTCAGTGTGAACAAGTGTTTTTTGAGAAGATACACAAAAAACACAGAAGCTCTGACCCAGCAGTAGTTTATATGTGGAGAACAGTAGAATGTTAATGGCCTCAGAGTTTGCAATTTATCCAAAATCTGCAACATGTGGATATCAACTAACTAACCCCTTATTCATGCAGATACCAATAATAAAAGAAATAATAATTAAAAAATTACTAAAGTATCAACCCAAACACATTTACATTTGCATAACTTTGTAAAATAAAACAATTAAAATGTAATTGTCTAGTTTTCAGGTGCTTCAGAGAAATGTATTTCAGAGCAAACGTGGGAAACTCCACTGAATCAGTTTGTACCTAATTTCTGCTTTAGATAACTGTTTTGGCTTACAGAGGAACCCAACTAATACCAAAACAATTATTTTTTTCTTAATGAAAAGCATGTTAACATGGTTCCATTTCCCACTTACATGGTCCCAGGACACTGTGGAAGCAATTTGTCAGTGGAATTGCTTGCTGATGGAGCATATTCTGTTAACCGATCCTCATATCAGCTCTGTGTAAGAATCTGAACCAACAGTGGAAGGGAAAGTTCCAAAAACGTCATTTTTCAAGTTTCCTGTTTATTCCCCAGAGGTAGAATCAAGTTGGGGTGATGAAAACCTCCCTGCCTCATGTGGCTAAATGGAGCAGTCTTTTTTTTTTCCTCCCTCTCCTGTAGCTTTCAACAACACATGGCCACATTAACGAGGGGTTCTTAATGACTTCCTTATTTTTAGTTATTGAGTTACAGTTAAATCCAGGTCGCCTTTAATAAAGCTCAGCTCTCGTGCGCTGACGGGCCCGGCTAATACCGTCGTCAGGAGAAGGCAGTTAGCAGGAAGATATGTGTTCTCCCTCAGCTCGGATTAATCCTTGACTACCACACTCATTTTCCACTTTCCTATTAATGACCACGACTGCAATTATGATATTAGCAAAATGCAAATGCCTCTAATTGAAGACTCTCAGGTTTTAATAGGAGATGGGGGGTGAAGGTATGCTTAATGCTAGAAATGGGACTGACATCATTTTCAGTGCGGTGTTACGGTTAGAAAGCATTATACACAGCGGGCCTCAATCTCTAAAGCACTCGAGATTTGCTTAGCGTCTTAATTGGTATGTGCCGTGCTAATAGCCACCGGGGGTTTCAGCTGTAATAGTGCCTGCTGATTGGACCAGGTAAAGCGAGTCTTCTCTTCCCCTCCACGTGCCTCTATTTGGCATTTCCTAGTTTGGTCATCTTGTTAGGCTGCGAATGGCAAACCTGTGACGAAAAATGCGCTAATTAATGGAAAATGGGGTCAAGTAGGTCAGCTGCTATCACTTGATTCCACCAGAAACATGGCCCTGATGGCTCCTGGGCTCATTATGGGCGCAGCTGGTGCTCCGTGTTCACAACCTGTTGGAGAACGTGCAGGGCTTACTTCACGTCTTCCGACTGCGGTGTTATCACTCCGTCACACTGTGTTGGTGTTTTTTTGCTGGGCCTCCTAGGTCTACCAACACAAGCTTTTTTTCCTCCATCTTTGTTTTTCTTACATTATTAGGCCAGCTAATAAATTACTCCCCCTAATCCTGTAATACAAACATGATCTCTAATAGTACTGGGAATTCCCGGGTTACAATTTCTAAGTAATGATGGTGTCCCGGTTACCACAATAACACCACGAGCCAGACTCGTGAATCTGCACGTCTTAATCCTGTATAAAATTAGTGCATATCTCTCCTTGTCCCCTCCATTTGTACATGCCACGGCCCTCTGTTTGCATTTTACATGTGTGTTTTGTGATCCAACATACAGAAAGTGTTGATCGCACTATTCATGAATCACACTGTCAACATGCACAGAGTACAATATCGAATCTCACCCAAATTTGCATGGTGTAGAAGTGGCTCACATTGCTGCGGAGTTGCAAATGGGAAGCTCTCATCAGTCTTCCCAGCAAGAGGTTGGACTATCATGCTGATTCCATCATAGCTAAGACGGGGTGGCGGCTTGTCCCTGGTCTCTGGGGTGTGAGACCCTGTAGCAATGGAGATGAACATGTGGATATTTTTGATGCAGTTGCAATCAGCCGTTTACTCATCCGGAGGGGTTTAGTACTGACATAATTATTTAAACTTTTCTTCTCCAGGTTGCTCAGATTTTTCAATGAGTTGGTTTGCTGGCAAAGGCCAGGCTCTTGAGCTCCAGTTTCCAATTTTTGAGGAGGTTTTGGGAATGTCATTTCAGAAGCTTAATGCTAGCCTAATTTATCTATTTATATTTGCTTTGCTCAATGTACTGGTTTTATTGATAGTGAAACAGTCCAACAGAATGATGCTACCACTGGATTAAGAAAACAAAATTGATTATCCATCATATTGTTTTCATTTTAAGTTTTATTCTGATCTGTGAAGTGATGTTGAAGGTAGCGGTGGGCATTTATTGCATCGTTTATCATAAGAATTTTGATTTATTGTTGTCTTGACAAATTTGAATTAACGCTATTAAGACATAAAATAACAAAACTGACATGATAAAAAAAATTATTTTTATTATTTTCTCCATTTTTGGAAAATATGATCAAAAGTTGTTGCTGTGTGCAGCTTAGTGATACAAATCAAACATCTTAAGTTGGGTCCTGAAGAAGCCAATTTAATTTTTTTTGTGTGTGTTTGTGACGTTATGATTTCTGTGCCATGCAGTCACAGCCATACTGTTACCTAAAAATGAAGTAGTAAATAGATTTCCGTCATTATTTTTATCATTATGACAGTACCACAAAATATCATAATAAAATTCTGAGTCCATTTTGCTCACTTCTACTTGTATTTGTTGCCTGTTACATGCATTTATACTTTCTGGCTGTTTTGAGGACTTCCTGAAGATGTTACTCTGTTTGCCTTTGACATGTTGATGCTGTTGTTGTCCTTCTCTGTGGCTTTCAGTGTGAGAGGCCTGATCATTTTTATGAGCTGAACCCAAATGGACAGCGCCTCCCGTCGTTCCATCATGTCCCTAAGTGTGTGTCTGAACATCACTTATCTCTCGCTCCGCTCTATAAATCTTGGCTAGATATACAACTCTGTCAGCCTCATCACAGAGCACCATTGTAATATACTGTAAATCTGGACAAGGGTTGTGTAGATGCTTTGTCTCAGATCAGTGTTTTGTCTTCAGACCTCAGTAGATCAGAGGTGGACTTCTGATTGGTTATCACTCGTTGAAACGGTCGTGATGTCGTAAATCTGACAGCGGTGTTGGTGAATGGTTGCGCCACATCAGCATTTTGTCCTGTTAATTGATTTAATTTAGGACATGAAAAAGAGTCTGATTTATAGGATGACTCCAAAAGCTGAAGTCACCCAGAGACACATTATTTTCTGGCAGTTTAAGTCCACTTCTATAAGTGCCACCGCAATACAGTGACAGTTCATTTCTAAGTGAAGTGCCTGTCCTAGCGGCCTATTCAGTTATTTCCTGCTCATGTGTGAAGTTTAAGTATTTTCTAGGTCTGTATACATTTCAAAAAAGAAAACAGAATGTGGAGAAACCATTCAAAATCCCCTTCTTCCCTCCAGATAAACATAATCTTAATAAATCCCCCAAAAAAGCAGCTTTGATTTCTTGTATCAAGGTAAAAAAAAAAAAAAAGCTATCCAAACCAGCTAAACTCTGTGTGGAGGTATAATCGCCTCCCTTGTTAAACCAAAAACTAACTGCTATAACCACATTCCTAGACAGCTGAGTTCAGTTTCATTAGCCGCACCCAGGCCTCATTATTCTCTGACCTGCAGAATGAAAGAAGCTCTTAAAGAAAAACCATCCAACAACATTGAGTAGGCTAAAAGATCTGCAAAAACACTTCCTGCCTGATCTTAACAAACTCAAGAACACACGAGGAATCGATCTTGTCTGTAGTGCTCACTCAAGGTGGCGTCACTGTGGTTCTAACATTCTGCTCTGCTTCCTGCTGTCGTAACTGAGTGTTCCACCTTAAACAGGTTTACAATGCTTGAAAACCCTCGTTATTGTGGGTGAATTAAACCAGTTCTGCAAACAGTAGTGGGACAACATTCATCCATAACGATGTAAAAGACTGATGAACCAAGAAAAGCTGGATGTGTTATTGGAGTAATAATTGCACATCGGGTTATTAGGTTTAAGGGGGTATTACGTTTTCACATAGAGCTCAGTTAGTTTGGATAGCTTGTTTTTTTTGTTGTTTTTTTTTTTTTTGTGAAATTGCATTTTCTGTTATCAAATTACGTTTATGGTTACACCCAAGTTTCACAAGTCTCTTTCTTCGTCACAATTTCTCCACGTCTCCATGTGAGCCTCGGGTCCTCTGCCTCTAAAAATGCACATCAAGAGTGGGCACTGAGATCAGCGAAGGTCTAATTAGCTCTGTCCTTCCTCAGGATGCTTTCCATAGACATGGACTTCCAAACACTGAAGCTGAGGGCCGAGGACTCCTCTGGAAGGCAGCACACTCTCACTGTTAAACTCAAGTCAAAGGTGGGCCACTCGCAGCAACTTTACAGCAACTTGATCGCTGTCACTCCAACAAAAATTGCTCATCATCAGGCGACCTGCAGTGAGTCCAAATCACAACAGGCCAACTTCTCCAAAACTGCATACTGGGAAACATTCATTTAGATGATAGGGAATCTGTGATTTACATCTGTGCCCCTAAATGTAGGTCAGACTGGAGAGGATGTGGAGAGACACGATAACCTGCTGTGACTGAGATGTAACTCAGATAATGCATCTCTTCACAGACCTCAGCAGGACGGAGAAACCTTCCTGTGTGCACAGAGAAAACCAATAAATTCACACTACTCTGCATAACTGCTGCTGTCAGTCAATGCTTTCATTTCATTTCTCATTTCAGTTCATTTTTGCACTTTAGTCATTGGCCAAAAGAGAGAGAGAGGCTTAGTTTTCTTTATTTATTTTTTTTACCACATTTATAAATTTGGATGCTGATTTTAAAGAAAGGTCAGATTTTAGTCTCTGACCAGATCACTGTCTTCCACATGGTTGTTGTGTCTCTCCTACAAGCATTTTGCCAAAATACAGCAGGGATTTCTTTGGCTTTCCTTCGACAATTTAACCATTCTGCCAAACTTTTCCAAAAAAGGCTAGAGTTGTGGAATGAGTGACTAATGTCTGTTTAGTCCCAACTAAGCTGTGGATTTCTGTAGCTCCTTGGTTGCTACTCCTGTGATCTCCTTGTCCAGTCTGTCAGCTTTATGTTGTGTTTTATGTCGTTACGTGACCTGCATCATGTAACGACAGGTGCAGTGAAAGTCCATCCAGCAGGTCAGATATATTATCGGCATGCAGGATCTGCATGGCACGGGAAACATAATTTACCACTAAATATAGCATCCAAGCAGTCCATTGCAACCAAAATATTGTATATATTTATAAATTAGTTACGATAACTATAATTTAGCTCTAAATACCATATTGGTTGAGTTTTATTTGCTGGCTGATTGTGATTTTGAGTTGATGAATTATCCACATTTAGCTCTATTTCTTTTCATTAATGTCTGTTTTGGTTTGATTTAATCAGTATTTAAAAATTAGAATCTAAAAAAATCCTTTGATTCTTTTTTTTTTTATGATAAAACAGTATCGCTGCCTTTGAATTTGTCTATGACTTGTTTAGAAGCTTTAAAAGTCGTCCCAAACTTTAAAAACTAGATTTCTTTTTGAGTTTCTAGCTCCTCATATCATTAATTTGAATTTCAGCAAAATTGAACGTGGATAACAATATAGGTTAAAGCTTAAAGCGCAATAGTTTTCAAAAAGTTTTCTTAGTGCACAAAGTCAACGAAGGCATCTGTTGGGCAGCAGGAGTGGAAGGAACTCAGAGTTGCAGAGTGTGGGCACGGTGTCATGGTGAGGTGGTGCTTACCTAAGCTGGGATGACGTCCACCGGGGATAAGGGAGGACTGTGAGACCCCACACTGTGCCCACCTGGCCCTCCTCAGCCCTCTGGCACCTCCCGGCCTCCAGCTGCCTCCCCCAGATCCAGCGCCAGGTCATTCCTCACCAGACGCAGCTCTGGAAGAGGCGGCACTGGCATGGACGCGTGGAGGCTTGGACGACTGGGGAGTGAGGGAGGACTGGGGAAGGACAAAGAGTTTCATAATGTTGAAGGTGAACAGAGGCGGTTTACCAAAGATTCGACTTTGGCTTTACCAGCTTGTTAAATCTGGGCTAACTCTGCTTAGTTCTTAAAAATGACTGCCAGAAAGATTTAAATTTAAATTAAATTAAATTAAAATTAAATTAAATTAAATTTAATTTAGAAAATTAAATAAAAAATTTTAATTTCATTTTCTAAATTAATAAAGAAAAGGTGGAATAGCATTTATTTTACTGAATCATTTGAAAACGGTAACATATCAATGTGTTTTCCATATCTAAAATCTGGAAATTTGTTGAACTTTAGAGCTGATAGAGCAAATAGAATAACCAGCAGGATTTGTCAAAGTTTCCCAATACCTTATTAAAAGTTTATGCATCATATCAGATCTGAGCTTTGACTGGGCCATTCTAATTCCCAAACATGTTTTGATCTAAACCCGTCCCTTGTATTTCTGGCTGATGCCTCTGTCTGCTGCGTCCACAGCATCCAGCAGAGGCTCCTGACTGTTCAGCTGACCTGCCAGTCCCTTTGACCATCACCTGGACACCACAGGTATGGACTGCTGCCAAAAGGTAGACCACCTGTTACACGACTGAGATATTTTTCTGAATATACCTTCTCGCCTCTTAGTATCCCTTCAGGTTAACCAGACCATAGTTAGTTCTACTGAATCCACTCCATTATGAAATAGAGGGTGATGAGAATCTGTGCGGGTAAATAAATTTCTAATTAATGAAATAACATGACTTTGTTTCTAATATGTCTTGAATTTAAACGGGAAAAGTATTATTAGTGTGTACATTACCACTCAGATCATTCATGACTTTGTGTGATTACATCACCCAAACCATTTTGTTTTAAACTTGCATGTAGTTTAGTTTTTTTTGGTTTTCTTTTTTCTATTAGGAATTGACAATCTAAGAAATTTTAGATTTAGAAATGTAGATTTTTCTTCAGACTTGTACTGAACAGACGCGAGAACGAGTTTCGTTAGTCTCATTGTTTGCTTCAGGCGGTGGCAGAGATGGGAAGTACAGATCTGACCAGAACTCAGAACCAGACATTTTTTCACAGCTTTATAAAGTCTGGAAAAGTATGGAATGTGATCAAAATCAGTGTTTCAGTCTGGACACGTTCCTGTATGGGAGAATGAAACGGGCCATATAAATGAAAATAGAGCATGGAAAAATATTTCTTGCCTTCTCTAAGCGTAGCAACCGTCCATCTGTAAAAGCATCATCATTCTTTTATTCCACCATCCATCCAGTGTTTGTTCATCCACTCTTCAGTTTTGGCAGGTTTTGTGTATAAGGCCTGACCTTGAATAAAATCAGTGGACTAAATTCCTCCTAAACCTTGTTAATACTCTAAAACTGGGTCAAAATGGACTGAGAACTGTGCCAATCTGAGAATGTGGGAGCGTTTTTGCTAAAGGGGAAGAAGATCCCGCTGACTGGACTGGAAACCGGCCTGGTTTTGTTAAACTCTTAACATATTCATGAATGAAAAATATTTCTAATAAATATTTTAAGTCTACACTGAGCAGCTGTTTGAATCTGAACTGATGTTAGTTCACAGTTTGTAATACTTAAATTGGTTAAAACTGAACAAATGTGTGTTTTTTTTAGATTCTGATCCGTTAAACCTTTAAATGATTTTACAGTGTTGGTCTTAATTATAAACATAGCAGTAAATTGTCCACTGTCTTGTTTTGTAAGCTGTACTGCTACAGAAATCCATGAATTATTCTCAGTCAAATATTCTCCTAGACAGCAGCACAGCTGAGTGTGGGTGGAATCTGGAGGTGTGTGCTTTCTCAACAGCCCGATTTTAAGGGAGACAAAATTTACACCGATTTTTACCTGGCTTGGTCTTTGCAACTGAACGGTGAAGGCAAATTAACCACCATGAATGTTCAACAGATGGGTTATGGGTATCTCACATCTTCACGTCAGAGTGGAAAGCTCAAGCCCCGTGTTTGTTTTTTAATCTTGAAATTTAGGTGCGAAATGGGCCTAAGTGTTTACAGATTTATTTATGGAAACAACAAATGTTCTTCTTTGTTGTTCTTATCCAAAAATGTGTCATTTTCAATCTGATGTAGCGTCACTCCCTCATAGTCTTACGTGGATTGAGGCCTTTAGGAGGAGAAAACGAGGAGCTCCACAGAAATTCTTGAATCATTGTGAGTCATAATGTAACGAAGCGGGTCTCCACCTGCTCGATTAACACTTTTCCTTTTAGCCCCTCAAATTTAGTCCGCTATAATTGCCGTAAAGGTGCTTTGATGTAGAACCAGCTGTGGGCTCTTTGTGTCCCTGTGCTTCCCTCGTTATTGTTGTTTGTCGTCCTTCTTCTTTCATCTCTGTCACTGCCTCCGAGTCTGTGTGTCGCTTACAGACACACGCACATACACACACACTATGACGGAGCACTGAACTGGACTGTTCTTCCTGGCGTGTAATAAAGTCAAGAACCTGATTGCAGAGTGAGGAGTGCAGAGCTGAGCTGAGATATGTCAGTATTAGCTGTTAAAAGAAGTCAGAGAGGCAGAGAGTTGGTGGGTTAGAGGAAAGAGAAGCTAAATGTGTGTGTGTGTGTGTGTGTGCGTGTGCGTGTGTGTGTGTGAGAGCTGATACATGGCAGGCGTACAGTGAGGAGCAGCTTAGAACAGCGCTACCGTATGGAGTCTGTCTGCCTGCTGGGCCGTTGATGGATCTCTCCCACTCTGCGACATGAAGCGTGTGTGTGTGTGTTTGTGTGTGCATACATATATGCGTGTGTGCATGGTCTTAACTTTGCCAAGTGTGTGTTTTCTGTGTGTTATGTGTGTGCATGCAGGGGGAAGGGCCTGTCTGTCGGCAGCCCTGACATGTTCATTTGAATGAGTAATTATTGCCTGCTCTGTTACAGGGCCAAGATGTGCCACTCAGTGCATTTGTAAGGAACAAGATGTGGAAGAGAAATAAACCTGCGCGCACTCGCGTGTGTGCGTGTGTGTGTGTGTGTGTGTGTGTTTGTTGTTCATGTCCTTTGTGCTTGCAGGTTCTACCATATGTCAACCACCAGAAACTGCATATTTGAAGATAGAGATGGTGAATAAACATGTGATAACAAAGGCTCCACAGTCTGACTCTAGAAAATCTGGAAGTGTCGAGTTTAAATATTTCATTACGTCTGGATGAGTTCAGAGCGAATACAGAAAAGAATTTGTTATTCTATATTTCATTCCATGTCCAGTTGTCTACCTACCGACTGGAGTTTAGATACTGTCTGCTCTTAGCTTCACAACAGAACCCCCAAATGATCTAAACCACCAATTTACATTTAACCAAACGTTCAGGTGTGATGAAATTTCTTACTTTGTCTTAATTTAAGTGTTGAGCGAGTTTTCTTGTCTCTGGGGAAAGATTTAAGACATAAATAGAGTTTTACACTCAAAAGAGTAAATTCAGACAAATACTTTGAACGCACTGTTGTACGTTAGTATTTTTTTTTTGGGGGGGGGGGTGAAAATGATTCAATGCAATAACTGACAGTTATTATGTTTCATTTTTAGTTTCTAAGTACCGTATTTTCCGCACTATAAGGCGCACCGGATTATAAGGCGCACCTTCAATGAATGGCCTATTTTAGGACTTTTTTCATACATTAGGCGCACCGCATTATAAGGCGCATAGAATAGACGCTTCATACTCTATTATTACACATCCACATTAATAAAGAAATGGTCCCCGAGTACTTTATATAGTAGGCTGGCCCAGTCGTTGTTTCACTCACGGTGTTGGTGTTGCGATATTATGCCCAACTGCTTTCTGGGTAACACAGACCAACCGACAAGCTGCCGCTGCAGTCTCTGTCTCTCTTCCCCTGCCCCTCCCCCCCTTTAAATGTATTATCAAACTTTATTAACAAACCAGTGTTCTGACAACTATCCCAGCATGCACCGCGCACTACTTCTTCTACGGGGGAAAAAGAAGTTGGCGGCTGCTTAAGCAGCCTACTGCATGTCTGTGTAAACATGACGTCTTTCATTTCGATCTGAGTTAATTAGCGTAGCATTTCTGCCGGATTTTCACAACATATCAGCCACGGCAATGGACAGGGGAACCAACAAGTTCATGTCATCTTTTTTGGACAACATCAAGGTGTTTGAGCCACTGGATGCCTCCGCGTCACAGCTAAAAGCTACCGATAGATGAGGAAAACAGCAGATCCTCACACCCTCAGCATAAATATAGCTGTGGACAAGATCACTGATGCCTATTGTTCTTGCAAGGCTGGGTAAGTCGGCATTCATGGTTTTGATGGTCCACAATGTACATTAGCATATGTTTACTACTGTAGCTTGTGTTTGTGAGACGGTCACGCACGTGGTAGCTGCACTGTGACCTAAAATGGGCATTAGCCAATGAAACGCGGCCCCTGTGGTAAGGTCCGTTGCTGGACCTGTTGTGGCTCAATATTGGTCCATATATAAGGCGCACCGGATTATAAGGCGCACTGTCGGCTTTTGAGGAAATTGAAGGTTTTTAGGTGCGCCTTATAGTGCGGAAAATACGGTACATTAGATACATTTCTGTTAAAAAAAAAAAAAAAGAAAAACTGCTTCTGAGGTTACCGGCGAGGAGATGAATAGTTGAATCAGGTTAAAAGCAGAGCGATGTAACTGCATCTTCAGCATTTCTGCTCTCAGAGCTGAATGGAGGTCAGGGAGAGACATCATACATAGATAAAGAGAACTGATTGAGACAGCCAAGGAGCAACGCTCGGCTCCGACTCCACTCCTTTTATCCTCTGCAGCCTTCAGCTCTCACTCAGGTTCTTCTCTGATCGAGCAGGAATTTAAGTAACAGCTGAACCGGGCCTGGAGTAGTTATCCTGGGCTCTAACTGTAGTCATAGCGCTGGCATTAATTGGGCTGTAATTGCTGAGGCTCTCAGCACCTGGACGAAGCTTAATTGTGTGCACTGTGCTGGCACAATGACCCATAATTTTTGGTTCATTTTTTCCCCTAATTTTTTTTCCCTCTCCTTCCATCTGCATTGCTCTCCCGCACCTCTATCAGCGTCTCTTTCTTTGCTTTGAGAGCTCGTGTTTATGCGAGCGTGCTTATTGCAGCTTGAGTTGCTGCAGTTTTTAACCGATTGGTTTTAAACGCTCTCTTTCCTCTCAATCTGAAAATGTCACGGCGGACGCTTTTTGCACCAACCCACACCTCTGTGTTTAACTTTGACTAAATCCTCACTTGTACATATTCGGTCCAGTTTTTCTTGTTTACTTTGATGGGTTTGGTTGTGGATAATGTTTCAGTTGATGGCCTGGCTCTCAGTAATGTCCATTTAAAAGCAGAATGCAGCACTTTGTCGCTGACCCTGATGCTGTTTCTGCCTTCGCAGAGTTCTCTGGAGCAGCTCCACAGTCAGTTCCTGCTGGTTCTGGAGTCCCTGACGGACTTCTGGGACGTCCTGGATGAGATCGACGGGAAGACCTGGGTTCTAGAGCCGGAGAAGCCCAGCCGTTCCGACACAATGAGGCGGATCGCCATAGGTAAAGTTTGCGTCGACGCAGCTGATATTTTGTTGATGGAAACTAAAAGTAAAAGCAATGAACTGCTATTGCTGTAAATATGAATAGATTAAAGGGAGTTAGGATATTATTTCTCTGATTTCAGTAGAAAGATTTTGATTTGGTTGTGACGTCATAAGAAGCAACTTCTTCTTTGCTCCATACTTTTTCACAGTCAGTGGACGGGACGCCGACTCTTTAAACCCACGTGAAGTGGGATCATGCGGCTGAATTACACACCCCTTCCCCATCAGCCCCACATCTAATTATTATTTAATTTCCCTTTGGGATCTATAAAGTGTTTTTGACTGTGAATGTGTGCAGGAAACAACGTGTCCATCAAGGTGGAGGTGGATCCGCGGCACCCGAAGATGCTGCCAGAGTGCTGCCTGCTGGGAGCCGATCATGGTGGGTAGGAGCCCACAGACACAGTTCCACTTCTAAGTCAGGAATTCACAGCATGCACACAAGTTTATCTACTGCATTACACCCCAACAACTGACACAATGTATTAAAGCATGAAGCATCCTCTCATTATGATTCAGTTTGCAGGGAACTATAAATAGGTGACTGCTGCTGCCTGGAGGTCATGCAGCATACCGAACGTCACAGCTTCCTTCAGAGGGGTCTGTGCCTTGGAAGCAAAACTCAGGGAGAAAAGAGCCTAGTTACACCTGCCATGTTTAATAACACTCCTGTCTTCAGAAGTGTTTTTTTTTTTTTTTGTTTTGCTTTTTTTTTTCTGGTTCTGCAGCAATTATATTTTAAAAACAACAAAAAAAATGTCTAGATGCATATAGAAAATATTTATGAAAATTGTCAATATATGAATTTTAACCTGTAGCATCAAAATAATTGAATAATTAATTGACTTTTATTTTTGATTTAGGAAAGAGGCAGCCCATATAAATCAGCAAAAGCAAAATCTGTAATAAAAATGAACATCAGTAAGTTATTAACTGCTGCACAAAAAAAAGAGAAAAAAAAAAGATTTGGTGTCATGTTAATCTGCTCCAGTTATTGTTTTGTGAGTTGTTATTTTTTTGTACCTTTTTCTTGATTATAAATATTTAAAAAGCTCAATCACTAAAACCGGGTTGCATGTTTTTGCTTCCTGTGTGAGGTGAGGTGCTTAAATAATTAGTCAAGTTTATTTGTGCTTATTAACCACAAAGCAGTTCAAAAATCTTTACATGATGAAAACATGACGCAATTAAGCAAAAAAAGAAACATTATATCACAGTGGGAGAATAAAGACAAGTAATGAAAAGTTGCAATCTAGACTAGAATTTATGATATTCCAGTTATTAAGGCCTTAAATTAAAGAAACTCGGTGTTTTGACAGTTTTGCAGTTTTCTGGAAGTTTGTTCCAGATTTGTGGTGAGTAGAAGCTGAATGATGCTTCTCCATGTTTGATACAACAGCAGCAGATCTTTAATTTGGTGCTAAACCATTCAACGATTTATAAACTAACAGAACTATTTTAAATCTATTCTCTGAGCTGCAGGGAGCCGTTGTAAGGACTTCAGAACTGGGCAGCGTTCTGGATCAGCCGCAGCTGTTGCAGTAATCCATGCGACTAAAGATGAACTCTTGGATGAGGTTTCTCTAGATCTAGATAGAACTTTAGTCCTTTAATCTTCGAAGTGTTTTCCAGGTGATAGAAGTTTGAATTTGTAATCGTCCTTGTGTTCAGTGTTATTAATTCACTGTATGAAACTATACTTCTTTCATAAGTAAAGGATTAACGTCACTTAAACTTCATTTTAGAAAGTCGCTTCGTAAAATGACTGATCTTACAAAAGAACGCTACCTTTAACCCTTATGATTTTAATCAGTGTCTTTTTATGGGTGGTAATCACCCATTAAGGATGGCTTCAGAGAGTAAACCAGTTTTTTGTTTTTTACCGCTTAGAGGAAATGGAAAAAACAACTTCTTCTTCTGATCTCCACTTGTCTTCAGCCAAATTGCTGGTGTTGGTCGCTGTGTGCCGCCGTATCAAACCACCTGCTTCCTGGTCTCTCACTCACCACAGCCGGCCGGGCCGAGCTTTGAGCCTCTGCTTTCTATTCAAGCCTACGTCAATTGTCGACCATTGTTTCTGTCAGCCCAAGGTCGTGCAACTCCTCGCCTGTTGCCTAGCAATGCGACTCTAAAGATATTAAACACACGCACACTTCAGCCGCCGAGACGAGAGGCGGGCGGCGACCCTCGAATACGGAAGGTCGCCCAGAAATATTGCTTTTTGCATGTAGGAAAAACAAATATGAAAGTGATGAGCGGTGCACGGAGACGGCGCTCCCCGCGGAGCTGGAAGCGGCGAGGGTTCACATGTGACAATAGAGGCGCCGTCAGACGGGGGGGCAAAGGGCTGCTCTTTTGAGACAGACTAACTTAGTTTTTTTCTCAGGGGGCTTCCAGACGATCCTGGAGGATCTGCAGGTGCTTTGAATCTGTGATGACAAACTTCAGCTTAAATTTAAAGCTGTTATCAGAATTCACATCCAGAACCAAGTCCGACCTTTTGTTCTGTTGTTGCAGTGGTGACGCCGCTGAGGAATAAACTGAACGCCAACATGCACATGTGGTGAGTTTGACGACACAATCGTTCGTCCTCCACGTCGTTGTGTGCTGTCTGTACTAATCTATGTATCACTTAGGGCTGGGCACACTTATACAATAAGTGTCTCATATTAGTCGACTGATAATTATCGATCAGTTCTTTGTTTTAAAAATCTGAAATACTGCCAAACTTTCCTCACATTTCCTGTTTTATCCAGTTTTCACTCCATGCTTTTATTTGAGGCAGTTATAAGGCACGGTGGTAAAACCTTAAAATGCAGCACTAAGTTATTCAACAGGTCGTTGCTAGGTAACCAAAAAGTGAGCGAGTTAGTTGATGCCACCAATCTTCCTTACCTCTGCCTACATCTCCCAGAATGCTGTGCGGTTCTGACTCAGAGTTCAGTGAAATTCTATCTGACATATTATCTATTGATATTGAACACATGTCCATTACAGTATATTATTATTGATTTATTGCTCAGGCCTACATTATATCCAGATTTCTAAGGCAGTCTTGAAAATTATGTAATTTGATTTTATTGTTTTCCAGGTCTGAGTAATTATGGAAAAAAAAACTCACAGAACATCTGAGCTTGAGTTTTTGTACAACTTATCAATCATTTTGATAAACCCACATTCACTTGAAAATCCAAACAGCACCTTGCCATTATTTTTATATGTGGGTCTCAAACTGGACCCCAGGTTGTTTGGGTGTTCTGGGTTCAGTTTAGCTGCCAAACAAAGCACTGACATAACTATTTTAATGAAACTTACACTAATTTTAGATTAATCCAGATTTTTCCAAAAGTATTATTGATTTGAGTTTATCTTAATTTGCTCAGGAGTTTCATGATTTGCAGGAATAATAAAAAGAAAAGATAAATGTTGACTTGATCAACCAATGTACTCATAGGATTTTTCAAACTTTATTTTTGCTTATTTTGCTGAGAAATAAATTATAGATTTTCATTTAAGACGCCCCTGTGAGACGGGGCCACTTCTGTGTTTCACGGGATTTTACGGGACGCTCCAGAAGCCATGTCGTTGCTGAAGTGGGAACCAGTTCAGCTGCTTGGAGAGAATCTGATCATCCCTCCGGGTTTTAGGCAAAGAAAAGATGATTACTCCTCATTTCGATTCTAATTTCACCACAGGTTGCAGCATTTGCTCCAGAGCTCAGGAAGTTCTCCCTCCCTCTGTGTGAACAAACCAATGCTTTGCAGCCTTTCCATTTTTTTCTCCCCCTTGTTGTGTAGCAGTGGTGAAAGTGTCCTAATCATCCCTCAGTGTCTTTGCAGGCTCATTTGCATGTGGTTAATTAGTGTGTGAAGGAGCTGTCTGTGGTTTGCTGGCAGGAACCCGGACTCCAGCGTCTTGAACAACCTCCGGGATGTTTTGGAGATCGAATTCCCGTCACCGGCCACCCACGAAAAATCTGTATGTCACACAGATGCACCCTTTTCCATTTCAAACATGTCCGTTCTCATCAGGATTAGCTCCAGGAGCTGTGCATGTTCAACTTTTAAGCGGGCGGATGTACACAACTGCTTTTTTCTTTCCATCATTTCCATATTTTTCTCTCCATGTTTTTTTATTTATTTATTTATTCTCTTTTAAAGGTGGGCACAACTGCTCCTTTAATTGGGTTGTTTACAGATAAGATCATTAGAATAACAAAGATGGCAGAATTCTGTTCACTATCAAACCGCTTTAATCACGCAAAACCATTTATCTCTCCGTTTTTTTAAAGAAAAAAAATCATTCCTTCCCCTCCCTTCTCTGCGAATGGGTTGAAAGGGCGTTGTGTTTATCTGCTGTCGCCACGGTGATTAATGCCTCAGCTTCATTAACATTCAGAGGAGTGCAAAAAAGTTGGGTTGACCAGATGTTGATTTTTTTTTTTAAACCTGCCATCCTCTCTCTTAATGGATGGCTCCAGGGGAAGAGGGGGGAAAAAAACAAAAACAGAAGCTTCTCATTACGCAGAAATGCAAAGAGAGAGTGCACTGAAGGTGTGATAGTGGAGCAGCAACAGAGTGCAGAGTGGGAGTTGCAGGTGATGCTCGGAGGTTGATTTAGCATGTTGGTGCTCAGAGACTCCATGAGTGACCAGAACATTTTAGAAAGTGCCACTGGATGTTTCTGGATTTGTGTGTGTGTGTGTTTGCAGAGTTTCAATGTGGAGTGCGGCATCTGTTACTCCTATCGGCTTGAAGACGCCATCCCCGATCAAGTGTGTAATGACCCCCGCTGTGGCCAGCCGTTCCATCAGGCCTGTCTCTATGAGGTATGGAAACAGATCGACTCCATCACCAATAAGGTTCACTAACTCCTGGATTTAGAACGCCTTGCACAAAATCTTCATACTCAAAACTTTTCCTCATTTTGTCGCATTGCGGCCACAAATGTTAACACATTTTACTGGGATGCAAAGACTTAAAACAATATTTGGTTGCAGAAGTTTCAATTTATTATGTATTTAAACAAAAATAGAGATACATTCACCTGGTTTTTACAATAATTGTTGCTGAAATACTGAGAATGTCAAGGCTTATAGATGGTTTCATATTTTACTAATCAAAACATCGGCTATTTTCTGAGCTTTAATTTAAGTCATTTTGTAGCAATTTGATAGTAAATGAGGGCGTTACAACCATTTGTGTGACAGATGAATGCTCATAGTGGAACAGTATGGTTTTGTGGACATGACTCAGTCCACAGTAATGGCATCACTAGCAGCTAAGGATACTCCGATCAGGTTTTCCTAGGATTCCGATCACCCATCGCTGCCGATAATCTGGATTGGCTGTTAATTTTTTGTATAAGGTATAAATGCTACAATGTGATCTGGCAAAATTAAAAAAATGATCTGCTAATATATTCACCTAATTTTGACATAAACATGAAAAATACTTGCAGGCACAATACAGCAGCTGTTAAGTCACTGCAATCAGTAAAATAATATTTAACAGTAAAGCTCTCTGTACCCTAAATTATCGCCGTTAGTCAAATAAATGTTGCAACTCTGCCCCTATCAAATAATGTCAACAAAAAAGGAGACATTCACTCAAAGTTAAATGCAGGTTGCATCAAAATAAACAATCCAGAGTTACTAAATGAAAACTTCCTGAGAGCACGGCTGATTGTTTGGTGCTGGTCCTGATTGGCCGTTTCTGACTGAGCTGAGCAATTCTGCAGAACACAGGAAAGAGGCAAAGGAGCTCGATTATTATTTTCTTCTTTCAGAGATTATCTGTCTCATGTTAGGACATAGTGAAAGTTTTAATGCATATGTCAAATCTTTTGTTTGTCTAAGTTACATGCTGCAGCTTTAAGCAGACGTTCGGTGTGAGAGTTCAGTCCAGGTGGAGGTTGAGCGGCGCTACATCTATGAAATATTACTACCAGTAGTGCGGCGCGGTGGACTTTAACTTTTTTCTTGGTCATTTTTTTTTTTAGCTTTCTGCACTGCTTTACCTGCTGTCTGATCTGCAGTGAGCCTCGATGCAGCCAAACTCCATCAAGTGTCTTAAATGTCATATTAGATTTGTTGTGTCGATGCATTTTGACGTGCTTCACCCCCGAGGTAATTTTCAAACGTGGAACTTCAACTCTGAGCGTTGAAGTTCCATGTGACATCGCTTAGGATTTGCTGCTGCGCGCTTTCGCAGCGTGAAGGAAAGAGGAGATCAGCTGCACCCGAAGGCTGCGAACTGAGATACAGCCAATCGGTTTGTGTGATTGGCAACACGACACAGTGATCGGCGATCACAGATCATACACTTTTTCACCGAAATCGGACGATTATGATCGGTGGCCGATCGATCGGCACACGTCTAATAGCAGCTAATACTCACTGTTCAACCCAGTAATATATACCAATGTTTCCAGTGTTCTAAGTATAACCAGAAGCTGTAGGCACAGAAGGTCAGTGTAAAAGATAAACTGTTGAGGACCACAGCAGTTGTTTTTTGGGGTTTTTTTTGGCAGCTTTTAGTCAGTTTGCCACCTAATGTTGAAGTTCAGTCTTCAGAAGTGAAGAGGCATCACTCGGGTAGACTGGTGCGACTTCAAAGCATAGAAGAATAAACTCTCGATTGTATTTCCTCTGCTTTTTACTCAAATTCTGCTTCTCTGATGTGGTGAAAGGTGGCAGGAGGAGCCCTTGTTCTTTGAAAAGCCCTCTAAACTGTATTACGCAGAATGATATTCATATAAAAGAGTAGAAACATGTTAATGTCACCATGTCCAAGGTGATGATGAGATCAACGAGCCTTTTCTTCCCTCCAGTGGCTGCGAGTGCTCCCCTCCAGCAGGCAGAGCTTCAACCTTGTTTTTGGAGAGTGTCCTTACTGCAGTAAGGTACGTGGACGCAGGCAGCTGACACAAAGGCCCGGCCTCAGCGCCGCATGCATATTCAGCAGCTACTCGTATGGATCCATTCATCATCTGGCCTTGTCTTCTCAAAGTGCCTTCACACGCAGCTTGATAGCTAGAACTGAGTCAGAGTTCTAGTGATTTGTGCAGGAGATTTTTTTTTTCTTTCAACTTTACAGATAATTCATTAACTACAACAACCTGATGCTCATCTTTGTATTTCAGCCTATTACAGTGAAAATGGCCGCCCAGAAGACCTGAGGAGCAGCACAAAAAGATAATGACCTTCTACCTGCTTAATAAATCGCTTATGCTATTGAACCGGACTTCGGCGAACAGAAAGGCAGCTCCCACCAGAAGGATGAATCCCACACAGACAAACCTGGACTTCCAGGAGTTTCTCTGCACGGTGGCAGGTTTGCACTCTGACATGATCTGGCTCTGCTTTGAATGGATGTGGCAGTACCGCCCTCCGTTCTGATGCGGCCTTTCATCCCAGCATTCTCTGCAATCCCCATCATGCATCTGTCTCTCCCTGTCACACCGTGCCCCGCCATGGAGGCTGCGTTGATGTTCCCGTCTCGCCATGGTCCTGGTCTGCTCGTCTGTTTTGTTGTCGGGTCTTTTGGATTTAGTTCTCTGTTAAAAGAATTTTATGAATATGTATATATATGTTTTTTTTACAGCTAACAAAAATAAAAATAGATTTTGGGATCAATTTGTATCTCTGATTGAGTTCAAGAGTCATTTAAAGATGTAGTGTGGAACGGTCGTCTAAAAAAAATGATTCAGGAAAGTCTCAAAAAGCCGTTTGGCGGTGAGCCTTCAGGCCTCACACCTGTTTGGGCTGATCTCCAGGGCCAATGGGAGGACCTCTCAGGTAGCATGCAGGAATACGTTTGGGTCTGTCATCCTCCTCATCCTCCTCATCGTCCTCATCTTCCTCCTCCTCACTGTCTTCTTTTTCTTCATACCTACGTGCGGGCCTCGACCTCAGTAAATACTTTCCAACAGGAGAACCCTCTTTCTTCTTGGAGGAAAGGGGAGAAACGGCAGGTTTTTAGTGTTTTACATGTAAAATCCGACTCCAGATTCATTTCACTCGACTCCTTCTCTGTTAAAGCAGCCGGTAAACGGTTTGATGAATAGGTTCAGCTGCTGCTGAAGTGATCACTGGTTTTTGGTGTAAATAAACATGCAGAGTCCAGTTGGGTCTATGGCTTTCGTTCAGTTTCCCTTTAAAAAGCCAAAACACTGAAGTACAGTCGCCGAGTAATTACTATTTGTGCAACTGTAGAAAAGATTTGTAGTCGAGTTCTACGCTGTTTATGAACATCTGACCTCTGCTTGTGCCTCGGGTTAAATGGACAATGACCATCAAGACTGGCCAGTCAAATTCGCCACATGCAGACGCTACTGTCCTCAATGCAGTTGTCCCCATTTTAATTTGGTTTCATTCACTGCATAACTTCACCTTCTTTCTTACTTTAAAAAAATCTTCATGTTTCAAAATTAAACAACTTTCCTACATGATAAAATTTTGGAGACGCAAAAAACAGTTGCCACTTTGGTTAAGAAACGGATGAACTTTTAAGGGTCCACAATACAGCGTATCGTGTAGAGCTGGGTGTCAAGAACCTAACAATCCAATCGAATTGATTGTGGCACAATGTAATCAATGATTGCAAAACAGTCAGGTGTCTGTTTCTCGCTTACCTTACTGGACTCGGGTTTAGTCAGGGGTGGGCCTCTTATGTAGCGCGCTGACACCGGTTTGGGCTTTGGGCTCTCCAGTTCTTCCTCGCCCAGCTCTGGAGTCACCAGCTTGACTCTGCAGGGCCCTCTGGCTGTTCCTCCTTTCTGCTGCTTCAAGAAGAGTTGAAATATTAATACAAATGGAGTTTGCAACTTTCTTCAACTTGGCTTTCAGCAACACTCCTTCACGTTCAAACTGTGATCGCCCATAAAAGAGTCATATTTATCCAACAGTAATGGCAGACGATTCTGTGGCCTTTATCTCCGCTGACATTTCCTCTCCTCGCTAAAGCGTCAGTAAATGGCCACTTGTGTTTAACAAGGGATCAAACTGGCCAGCACTTTAGCATGGAAATGAAATGACACAAGGAGAGGAGAGGAAATTAGGAGCATAATTGGAGATGCCCTCTGCCGGGTAAAGTGTGTGTCATCAGCTCCTTCTCACTGGGCTGTTGAGAGGCCGGTCACTGGGCCACGCAGGGTCAAGAAGTGATTCTGGGGAATGCAGAGGAGGGGGCTGTAGTCTTCTTTCACCATCAAGTCTGACCATCTTTCATTGACATCCTCCTCTTAGAGGTGGAGAGGGGAATGTCACCAGAAGGCTAAACCTGCCTTTCACTGCCATCACGTTTCTGCACTCTGAGGTCAAGAGACTCGAAAAAGAAAACCCTCAACGGCCAGCGGTGAGGTTGTTCAATGAATACAAAAATTTAATTATGGCCAAACATTAAGCACATCCTTCTTTATGTCTACGGTTTGTGCATAAGGGTGTACTAAACAGAAGGCAGGGTGACCTCACCGGGTCTCCAAACCTTAACCTCTACTCAACAGCAACACATGTTACACGGCAGCAAGTAATTATTTAGTAAAAACTGAAATTAAGACTAATGAGTGAAAAACTGGCCAAAGTGAGAGTAAAATTCAGCCAGAACATAAAAGTTCTTTACAGGGTCATGTTCAGGTCTTCAAGGATGCAGTGGGACCTTGTTCCACTTTAGGGACGAACAAAACTGTTGACTTGTTGGTTGTGTTATTGTAGTGGTCCTGGACTGGGATATGGAGGATGTAAGGTTGTACCAATGCCAGTCCATTCAATCGGTTGGATTATGTTCACCTGCTTGACTCTGCTAGTCAATTGATGTCTAAAGGAAATACTGAGTTTGAATCCCTCAGGCTGTTGGAGAAACGCCCTGCCACCGGAGATCAGATTGACAGCTCTGTGAAGGGAGATGGATCTTGTGGATCAATTCAATGTTCAAAGGCAACCCAGAGTTACTCATTTTAAATTGGAAAAACTATCTTAGACCCAGGGTGGCCAAATTCTTTCCTCAAGAGCAGACATCTTGTATGTTTTAGAAGTGCAGCTTCTCCAACAATAGTAATAGTCAATTAAATCTGAAAAAAAACAAAAAACAGCTGCCCTTGAAAAGATGACTACTTGATTCTGACATATTGATCATAATTTCCAACATGTGTGGAAAACAATTTAAAGTCAGACTAGTCATTTTGTCATTCACTTCAAAAAAGTGTCTTATTCGGCAACCGTGAGGCCTTTTGGAAAATGAAATATTTGCATATGAAAAAAAGCAGTGCACATGTACTCTGCTGCACCTCTCCTCTTGTGCCTGTTCTCCATCTCACAAAGGAGGAGATTGCGAAACAGAAAAAATAAAAGGCTTGCAGCTCTACACTGGTCCCTAATGTTCTTTTAAAAGCCGGTCAATACATTTGATTAGTTTGTAAGTGTCACAACTCTTTAATTTAGAATTGAGAAGGATGGAGCCTGTTGCACACAAACTAGCACAGAACTGCATCCTGATATGTTCAAAGACAGTCGTGAAAAGCCTGGGCTGGGATGTGGTGGGATCATCATGAGATTTTTTTTTAGCTCTTTATAAGCTCTTGCTGAATTTTTGCATCCTCTGAAAATGGGAAAAGAAACTTGCCTGAAAACTCTGACAATTTGAGTTTAGAGATATGTGTGAATCCTGCAGTGTTGATCCTGATATGTATCAAGATGCCACGACGACTACTTAGGAGACACTTCACACAATGATAATCATCTCATTTTGTTCTCACCTTCTCTCTTTTAGAAGACTCCTTGGAGGCTGACCTTTGGTGACCTTCAGGCGCAGACAGGTCAAGTCCTTCTTTGACACGACAGTCCAGCAGCTCTTTAAGAAGCTTGTAGTCAGGCTTATCGTCATAGTCCAGAGTTCTCACGTAAATCAGAAACTCAGCTAGCTCATCTGACGATGGCAGAAAACATCAAAAACAAGCTTAATGAAAAAAAAAATACATAGACAACTCTGGATCAAGTCAGAGCAAAGCAATGAAGTAATTTAACAGGATTGCACTGCAGTCAGGATGTTGATTCTGTGATGTTTCTTCCCATGTATGAAATCGTTTTCAGAAGTGAGGCAACAAACACAGGATGAACCTGAAGGTCTCTCGCTGCAGATAAAACACCGACGGGCCATGTATCTCCTCACACACACAGCAGATCAGGCAAGCGTACAGCTATGGAGGTGCATTGTGTCATACACTGTCAGCCTCGATGGATCGCACACTGGCCAGGCGGTGTGTATGACACACACTGCAGTAGAACCTGTATCTCTCCCCCACACACACTCAGGTGGTTGATGCATTTGTTGGCTCTTATCTGCAGCGGGCAGCCTGGCTTTGTCAGTAGATGAGCGTGCCGCTCTGACCATACATCACACGCCGAGCCATCACTAAGGTGTGACCTCTCCGTATAAAGAGGAGATAAAATACAACTAACTTTGAAAGGCATGTCAATGAGACAGCCGTCCGTTTAATTGGCACAAAGGGGAAATGGATTCCCAGGTAACAGAGGGGGATTCTGGGTCCACATGTTATGTTACACCCTTATTCCAAAGTAGATTACTTCACCCCCAACAAAAAAAACAAATTCAACATGCAAAACCCCATAATAGGCTCTGTTTTCTTCTTTTTGGAGATTTTCTTTTTTCTTTCTTGTTTCTGGCTGAGGCTTTGCGTGTCTGGACAGTTTCTCCCTCGGGTTTTGGATGCTGCGCAGCTGGAAGGACGTTTACTCTTAAGTTTTTACTTGATGCATAACCGTGGAAACAAGGTCTAGTTTTTTTTTACAACTGGGAGCAGCTGATGAGCATCTCAAGTCATACCTGAACCACGACCCCAAAATCCCAATTAAAAGGAGACTTCATGGACGCAGACCAGAGAAAGGAAGAGAAAGATCAAACTGTCTCCTCAACTGATCATAAGGAACAAGACTCATATCCCCAACTCCAACATCTCTCTGTCCAGCTTTCTAACCACATAGCCAGACAGCGATCTAAAGAGGAGCAGAAAAAGCCAATGAGGTGGATTAGCAGTGTTCTGTATGTTGCTGCAAAATATTATCTCTGCTGCCCAAAAATTGAGCTATTATCATGTCATAACTGTTATGAAACTGTGATAGCAGTCAGTCAGAGAAATCAGGTTCTGGAGAGCCTTCATGCCCACAGCATCACCATCCACAACTCTTTGAAGGTACGAGTCACGACAGCATTTCATTTTTTTCTGGAATAAGTATCTTTGAATTTGAATGGAATTTGAAAATTACATCTATAAAAGCAGTTGCTCTTTGCCAAACTCAAACTTGAGCCTATTTTCACTGATCATGATGTTTCTATAACCTGATTGGTAAATGCAGTTGATTGGACATGATTCCACAGCGCGCTATGTGTCCTCTTGATGCCTGCCCCACTGCCTGAAGTGTCCTCAACCGTGACCTTCTCTTCAGATCCCATAAGATCAGCTCCAGATTAGACAGAGGCGCCTTCCCTCCTTTCCTTTGGCTTCATGTCTTACTTCCAAATTCTCAGTTTAAGCTGAGAAGTCTAAATGATGTCCTGTAACCTGAAGCAGCCCCGCAGCCTTGGCTTACCTGTGCTGGCTCCGCTCACTGACAGCTGCTGAACCGAGCCAGGCAGATTATCCATCAGTCTAAGAGAGGAAATAAAACGAGGAGGAGATGAGGACACAAAGACGCGAGAGACAAGAGTTCAGGGGCAAAAAGCAGGATGAGAATAAGGCAGCAGGAAAGGGGAGCTAAATCCCAGCTAAAGCAAGCTGTCACACAGAGTGTTAACACTTATCTGGGGTCAACTACACTTCCTGGATTATTAGTGACCATGAATATTTACACAGCTCTGCTGCAGAGCACAAGACATTAGCCTGCAATCATTGTAATACGGCAGCATTAGAAACCACAGAACCAGAAGCTGAGTTAATTTAAAGAGAGTGTAAGATGAAATAGTTTCATACATATTTAGTTTGACAAATGTCTGCCATAAGAAGGAGCCATGAGCTGCTTTAAATCAAAATACCTCTGATAGCCACTAGGGTTTGATCCAGTGAAGATGTGCAGAAAGCATTCCAAGTTAATCAGTCTTTTTTTTTTTATCATGATCTCACAGAGACAATTTAGAAAATCCAACCTTCATTTTGAATACATTTGAAGGCAAATAAAGCTGCTGCATCCTGGAAAACAACACAAATCTACCCAAATACCAAAATTAGCACTTGTGACAACTTACTTGATTTTGGCCTCTTGCACCTGAATGGGGTTTTTGAGGACGTTGTCCCAGGGTAGTGACCCACATAACCAGTGAAGAAGACAAAACCCCAAGATCTGGAGGTCACCACGTCTTGAAGGCGCTATAAAACCGAAAAGAAGAGATCTTCAGCCTAAAGGTTGAAAATCTTTAGGTTGGCAAGATAAATGCCAGGTGGATTTATTTTGCCAAATAAATCCACCTGGCAAGATGAGAGGTGAAAACGCCTCTTAAAACAGAAAAACTTTGCTGCATTGTAAAACTAGACAGGTCGATATTTTCACAAAAAGTGAGTTTGAGAAGTGGCAATTTAAAGACGACTGATCTAAAATCAATGGAAAACTTATTTATTCAAGATTTCTTTTAGAAAATAAAAACAAACAAATAAAGTCTGTAAATTCATATGCTCATACTTTTCCAGAAATGGAAAATGATACAGATAATTTCATACATTTTTAGTAGGAACCCTTGTAACAAGGTTGAAAAGCCAAAAACCATTGAAAATGCTCTTTTTCCTCTTTCTATAACTAGAATAAAAGTTTCTTAGACCTCAAACTGCATGTTAAATCTAGAGAATCCTGTGGTGAAAAGAGATTCTGTAGGATATCCAGTCCAGACTTGAACAGTTTAATTATTGATGGATTGACTGATGATCAAATGCAGATGATACTTATTAAAAAGTGTAGCTTCATACCAACAGGAAACTCCTGAGCAAATGGCAACTCTGAAGATAACGCGCCTTTTTGTCTTAACTTAATTATCTGTGTGTCTGCATTTTAAATGCATGGTGATATTAAGACTGGCAACAGTTACTAACCAAACAAGTGAGAACAACAAAGATTTAAACAATTAAACATAAAGTCAGGATAAAATGTTGACATGAGGCCAGTGTAAGCTCCTATGCACCAAGAGCTCTTATAACAAATCATAAGTGTGTTTTTCTCCATCTTATGGTGAGCATACGAATGACTGCATGGATCTACATTTATGTGTGAGGTCTGTCGATAGTTGGTGACCATGTCCAGTAAGGTTGAGCCTGGGGAGTTTTAGTAGCTCAATACAGTAAAGGCTGCCACACGTCTGGGGAGAAATTACCTATCGACTGACTCCAGCAGAAGGGAGAAATCACCTGCCTGAGCTGCTGCCAGCATTGATCCTCCCCCCGGTCAGCCAGCAGGCTGGTCCAAAGAGGAAGTGTGGCCACTCGCGCAGAGGATCAGATTAGGAAGGCGGTAAACTGATTTTAAGTTGACGTATTTGTGAAATTAAAGTACTGTGATTTGGCATAATCAAGTTGTCGTCCTCAACGTGAATAATGACTGTCAACTCCAAGTGAAATGGTGCGTTTCAGGCACACGTTCAGGACAAACGTGTGCCTGACTCACAAACATGTATGTTGGCTGCAATGATGCAAGCTGAAAGTTTAAAAAAATGCTGGTTAAATATGGTTGATGACAGAATGTTTATATCTTTTATTGCAATTAGTTGTCTCTAAGACTCAGTCATGGGAGCGACAGTTTAAGCAGATCTCCCTCACTCCAGCTACATCCTCTAGCTTGGTTGAAAGAGATATAAAGACACAATATCTCAAGCAAGTCTTGGTCTCCCCTAAAGCCTCTTAACAATGGGGCATGTCTGACACACCTCCCAAGAAAGGCATCCTTTTAAGATCCTCAAACCACCTTAACTGGCTCCTTTCACACAGAAAAGGACCGACTTCACTCTGACCTCTTCTTTTCTCAGACCAGCAAGACTAAGAAGGAAGGTAATTTCAGCAGCTTAGGCGAAGCTGGTTTAATTGTAGGTTTAATTGTGACCTCCAGGATGATTCAATAATCTTGGTAGACGACCCAAGGTTCTGTGTTTTCTTCATTGTAGGTAACAGCTCGCGTTGTGGTTCACTGGACTGTCAGCGTCTTTGTATTCATAGATGCTCATGACGTTATTGTTGCTCATCTGTTGTTGAATTTCTCTACATTGGGGCATGATGTGTTTGCTTTTTAGAAACTTATAGCCTGGTTCAAGCTGTCAGCTTCTATATAACCGGTTCCTTCATTCTACAGGTGTGGCAGTAATCAGGCGGGCAGTGAAATAAACTCCGCTTTTAAGAGAATGTGGTAGATCACAGTAAAATAATTATTAAACTGGGGAGTGGGTGGAGATTACTTTTTCACTCAGGACCAGGGTGCTTTAGATAGCCCCCCCTCCCACCTGTTTCCTTTAAAAAAAGCGTAATTTCTAATACACTTTTCGTCATGATTTTGTAATACAATTTCTTAAATTATCTGAGACATGTAAGTGTGACAAAAGAGCAAAAACAGAAGAAATGAAAACCTGCTCTGAAAGAAAAACAAAGAGTCAACATGTATTAGCTCCAAACATGATAATGTCATCATCTCGTCTACTTGATCTTAATAACGCTGATAATAAGGGTCAGGTCTGTTTGTCCTTGTGAATTTAAAGTATGTATTATGTCCGCATTACAGTGAGGCTCTCTATAGTTGTGTAAATGACTACAGAGCGACTTAATGTTTCCAAGAGCCTGTTGGAGGAGAATAAAGATGAAAAATACACGCGATACTGACACAGGAAAACGGGAGTCCAATTCCCAGAGCAACATAATGGATTAACAATTAAAAAGATCAACAGCTACATTAAACGTTGCTGCCCTCTGCGTTCGCTCTGGGCGCGATAACGCTGCTCATTATGCCACTTTATGTGTCTGCTATTCTATATTTATGTACATACTTTGCCCTCGTATGAAGAATGGCAAAGGACAACAAAAAGAAGCATGCCTGCGTATGTGCATGTACAGCTTTCACGTGAAACCTGGACACAAACAATCCATAAATACATCCAACACACCGGCTGTGTTCCCACCCAGCTTTAGACAGCGAGCTGAGAAAACGTTGGCCATGCTGCTAATTATCTCCTATTGTTATTCAGATTCCCTTAAGCACAATGCTGTGTCGCGCTCTTAACCCTCTGCCTTGCAGACTTGTTGTTTGGAGACGGTCATCAGTCCGCTGTCCGCCCACCAAATGGCACTAATTACACCGTTTAGCTCCGGGTACATAGGTCTGCCACTAGCAGGATGTGTTCGCCAAGGCTCATCATCAGCAACCTGACAACATCTTTGTGGGAATGAATGCCACCGGGTCGGTGAGGGGCAGATATGAGTCTGGCTCTTGAGCACGTTCTGTCTGTGTCTTAGCAGATTTTTAAAGAGGAAAATATCAAAGCGCATTACAAAGCTTTCGTTAGCTAGAATCTGAAACTGCACGTTGAAAGTCTCAATTTTCAGCTGTTCTTACAGCTCCAATACGAGCACACACTGAACCAGATAGGACACTGGTATATTCCCTTATAAGGATCAAAAGAAGGAATTTGAAGACCAAATATAATTTTGCAGCCAGAAAACTTAAATACTGAATGATTTAAGGAGAAAACAGGCTTTTTTTTTATTGTATTTCAAAACAGAGGTGACCAACTGAAAAGATATGAATGTGGTGAGGACATATTTCTCCTCTGCTACTGAAATCCATCCATCCATTCAAAACATCCATTACTTTAAAAATAACTGGAAAACTAAATGCATACGGTCTCCTGTTTATGAAGAATGACGGGTAGTGTCACTGAGAAGTGCGTCGACTGTCACGCTGTCACATCATCATGAGTAAAACACAGACTGATTATGTGTAGAAAAGTGAGACTTGCAAAACAACATCAACATTGTTGATCGTCGAGTGCTGGTTCACTGTGTGCATCAGAGGAACAATGCTGGTCAGAACTGGTGCAGACATCATCACATCTAACTGAAAGCTTTAACAGTATTTGTGTATCAAACTACAGTTTTTAATTACGAGCCATCGTCCCCCACTGTGGTGAATTACAAGTCGACTGCACTCAATAAAGATCGCTTCGAAATCCCAGATTACACTCTAAACTCCTGTTCTTACAGAAGGGTTTCCTGGTGTTTCATCAATCGGAACTTCGGGTCTAATCACCTGTTGTAAGTTGCAGGCAGGAACATTTGAGAAGGAAAGATTGTAAAGCTGATGATAACCACCATTTGAAGAAGTCCTTTTTTCCCTTCCCAGTGCAATATTACACCTGATGCATCTTCCTTACAAGAGTTTTTGCAGAGCTGAATGACTAATAGAAACCTTAAAATGGTAATTACTCGGTCAGAGTTGTTGCAAACCCACAGTATCGAACTGCTGAGCGGCGGAGCTGGTCGACGTAGAGAGCACAGAGGTTATCGGTAGCTCAGGTCTCACGCTAACCAAACATCAAAGCCCTTAATTAATGGGAGGATGAATACAAGATGCAGGTTATGACTTCAGCTAATTAGGGAATTGTTGAACAGAGACAGAGCTGGGGAATTCAGTGGGGGGCATGGATGGGAAAATCAATGGTCAATGAGAAAAGGGAGCATGTAGGCAATTTGCCAGTTAATGTGTTCCCTATATCAGCTGGTGGAGGCAGAGGGCAAAAAGACCATTTTATTTGGAGCGATGAAGTAAAGAGTGTAAATAAACCAGGTTGCAGTAAAGACACCATGAAATAACAAGTCACTTATTGTCCCTTAAAATAATCAGCCTAATGTTGACTTTGATATACGACCTCCTGCCACACTGACAAGCATCTGGGTAGGCAAGTGTAAAAAGTCAGAAACTAAATTGATCATTTATTGCAAGAGCATTATTAGTGAAAATTGTAACTTTTAACTTGAATATTATTGAACTATTTAATAATTAAAATAGAAATCAAACCACTAGCTGTAGATGTGTGGCTGTCTGTGGAATTTTTTTTAGAAGCTTTTTCTTTATGCTTTATTAAAAACTTGTATATATTAAATTGTCTTTACACAAGGTGAGCTTTGTGTAAAGACAAGGATTTGTGTAAATTCTTGCGTAGCCTTGTGTAAATCATTGGCCAAAGATTTAAACCAGATATTTTGTGTTGTTTAAAGTGGTCCAACTAAACATTATCATCCGGATGTTTCACACTGCTACCCTTTGTGGCTCCAATCTTTATGCATCTTCTTCACTGCATGTAAAATTTGACCTTGCATTTCACGTGGGCCTCTAATTATTTCTAGAAGAGTTTGCAGGTCTGGTCAAGAAAGAGATGAGCCGTTTAGCGATAATATCCACGGGAACTAATTGGATGGCTTACCAACTCCATTGTGGGCATCAAGGCTGGTGTACTCAATTGTTCCGTTATGGCCCTTCTTTGGGTTTTCCTTGTACTCTTTATGGACTCCATCAGGGGCATATCTATAGGAGAGTCCATAGTCTGCAAGGTAAACCTGGAGCAGTCAACAGGAAACAGGCCTGAATGTTACAAATGTCACATCCAGCTTGGTAAGTTTAAACAGAGCCCTGAAGAAAAACAGCTGAGGTTAAAGGACGACGTAGCCCTAGATTTTTATACAACAAACGCCAATCAGCTATGTGACTGACCTGGTCCGAGTCTCTGTAACCCAACATGAGGTTGGCAGCTTTGATGTCAGCATGGACATACTCGTTTTCATGAATATACTCCAGAACATCCACCTGACAAGGACACCAAAACACAACCACCAGCATTAAATTGCGATGATGGATAACTGAATCTTAGGAAACAGTGCAAGATCTTGGCACTTAAGATCCGTGCTCAATTACTGCAACACCAAAGAAAAGAGGAGCACAGAGCGTCATGATATCATAAGTCCCTCACCAGCCTTTTACCAAGCTGGAGTACGGTGGTCTTCTTCAGTCGACCTCCGTTGCGCTCACAGACTTTCTGAAGGTCACAACCCAGCCGGTCCATGGCCATGAAACGGTACCTGAGTGGGAGAGGAACCAGACTGACTGTTTATGCCAACTAGATGTTCAATTGGTTTTAGTTTTTATTTCAAATAAAGCCAATTGCTTGAAATGTTTCAAATAAATCATTACATTTTAAAATTAAATGACATTTGAGCCCATGAGGAGTGGATGTAAAGATTTAACCAAAACTCAAGCTGCTCTTTCTGATCTATTTATGCCC
Organism: Poecilia mexicana; assembly: GCF_051168715.1. Classification (NCBI taxonomy): domain Eukaryota; kingdom Metazoa; phylum Chordata; class Actinopteri; order Cyprinodontiformes; family Poeciliidae; genus Poecilia; species Poecilia mexicana. The sequence goes on along the minus strand of NW_028263384.1, from coordinate 26,206,101 downwards.
TTTGCATAGTAATTTTACATACAAAATAGTTTTTTTTTTTTAGTATATCTTATTTTGTTATTTATACCTACACATATACATAAAATGAATATATCTTTGTTTTATTCCACACAATACTAAAATATTGTCCCAAATTCCAAAACAATTATTGATGAGTGGTCAAAATAAGTTCATATTCATTTTTTTTAAAAAGCAATACAAAAAGTAATCAAATTCAGAAATCAATTTTGGAATAATCCTGATTTTCAGTCTCAGTTTTCATACCTCTTAGGCTGCTCTCCACTAGTCATCAGATTACTGTTGGGTTCAGGCGATCCCCCCCTAATTAGTATCTCATTAAGTAGAATGATGTATGGTTGTGTTCGATCTCAACAGAAACTGTCGTGGAAGAGCTGCCAAACATTTACAGATTCTAATTTCATAGTAAAAAGGAAACGTAGTATGACTTAGATTTAGAAAGTTTCCTCTGAATGAACTATGCAACATATTTGTTCTTTTGACAGACATTTTGCAGAAGGTTTATTCTTTTATTTTTGGACTTCCTCTTTAAAAATCATCCTTTTATTACACTGTAAAGAAAAACAATTTCATTCTTTAATTGAGTGGATGTTGTTTGGCTTTCAAAAGGACTCATTTATCTACCGGAGGTCCTTGTATTCGGCCAGTCCTGATCCCCAGTACGTCGGGATACCCAGAAAGCTCAGCTTCTTTGCTCTCTTCCATTTTTGCACTGAAAGAATAACAAAAGAGGAGCAATTATGAGTTTGTATAACTGGACACTTCTTTTAGAACTCTCTTAAAGTTTGCCATTAGAAAATCTGAAATCACAGCGGGAGGCCCAGCGCTCTGCATCGATCACCTGGAGTTAGTCTGACGGAAATAGCTGCCAACTAGAACTTGTTATTCATTCATTTCTCCCATTTCTACCAGTCATGACCCATGCAGTCTTTTATAGTGTTTGACAGAAACTTTGAACTCTGTAAAAAGTACAATATTTTCCTCTAACAATGGATTTGTCCCTGCATGTCTAAGGAAACGAGCACACAAGCTGAAGGCTGCTAACACACAAAGAGGCCACAGACAAAGTGGTGGGCCTGGCTCAGAAGCTTGATGGTGGCTGGCCTGACTGGCTCTCAACCAGGCTGGCAGGTGGTCAGGGGCTCTGTGGAGGCCCAGGCATCATTACAAGTGAGTGGCTTTCTCTCCTTTGCTCCTCTCCAAACGAAGGCGTTGGAGAACTCAGACAAGCATAGAGAGGAGGCCCCAACTGCCACTGGGGTGCGTGTTTGCTTTGGTTTGTTATTAATTACTGCGTGCCAGGCAGAGAAACCTCTGCGTCTGCAGCCACTTCATCAGTCAAACACACTCACGCCCCGGCGGGCTGTCGGGACGCGGGACAGGTTGTGCTACTCACCGTTCTCTGGTTTGGCTGCTCTCTGGTAGAACTTGAGCTCAGAGAACAAGGGCCCATTCTCATGATACTCCTGCAAGCACAAACACGACGTTGGCCCTTTTTTTTTCATTAAAAGTTAAAACACTACATTATTCAAATAGGCCACTTCAAGTCACAGATTTTATCTTAACAAATAAGAAACATTCCTGATTTTTCTTCTTTCTTTTTTTTTTTGTTTGCAGTACCTTACGGGAAGTATTCACAACCCCTGACTGTTCTCAATTTTGTTTAATAGAAACCTGAATGTATTTCACTGGGATTTCATGTGATAAACATAGAAGTTATAGAAAAACAGCAAAGTGGAAAGAAAAGGACACATGGCTTTAAAAACTTGTTTCAAATAAAGTCTGGTGAGTGGCATGATTTACTGGACAACCAAAAGTCGTATTGACGTTGGTTGGTTATTGAAATAAAAGTCTAGAGCTGCAACAGTAACTTTCATTTGTAAAAACTAATGAAAGCTGGAATGATATTTTGACCTGAGGAATACGTCCTCGACAATTACAAAGCAGAATTAAGTAAATAAATAAATTAGTTATTGCTTGATTCAGATACCTGATATTTCACCTCTTTGCCATTTTGTACCTTGGGTCTTTTCGACACAGTTTTGATATATTTACAATATATACAATTTATGTAATATACAATTACAATAACTCCAAAATTTCTACTTTTTAAGGTTTTTCTTCACATCTTCAAGTAAAAAGAAGAAATAATAAAAACAGGCACAGTTTTTTTAAGACTTAATTTTCTCTTCTAGTCAAATTTTAATACCCTTATGCGAGTTCTGAAAGTGACCAAGTCAAGTTGTGTTTTGTGAGGCTGAAAATAAAAAAAGTATCTTGTTCCAGTCACAGAGAGCTATAGTTCACCACAGAATCAGACTGATTTTCTGTGTACTCACCACTTTTATGACAAAGTCTGTGTCTGATGGAACAGGCTTGCTTACATCCTGGGAGGCTAATCGATGTCGCAGAAAATGGTTGCAAACAGTTAAAAATATATATGCAAACTGAAGGTAGAAGTTGTCATGTGTGCATATGCAAAGTGTTTTCAAATAAACAGTTTAATTATTACCCAGATAAATCAGTCCAAAGCCTCCTTGACCGATGATCTTCCCCAGCCTCCATTTCTTTTTCTCACTGTCTGTGAGTATGAAGTCATCTGGGAGGGGTCTGGGCAAGGCACGCTTCCTTGGGGCAGCCATTACAGCTAAAAAAAGTTTCAAACTACATTTCTCAATGTTAAGGCCAGCTTAATGCATCCTAGTCCTAACAAAAAGTAAGTTTGCAGGGTTTTATTTACCAAGAAAGAATGAAAGAAAAAAACAACTACTGGTTCTAATAACTTTATAACTTCGTGTTGTATAAATATAAAGTTGAGATTTTTGGCTGTAACGGGCCCTATAAAGTCACAGAGATATAACCAGTTTGTGAGAAATTGTATCCTAAATATATCAATCATGCCACAATCATTGGTAATAATTGGTAATAAGGTAGTAAAAGAAGCCTGGCTGACTTTTCTGACAGCAAACCAGAACAAACTCCTAAGCCCAGAAGACAAGCATGGAGGTGTAGTAGAGGTCACTTTGCAGGCACTGAGTTGAATATTAAATTTTGTGTCTTAGAGACAAATGTAAGGCCGTCTGGAGTCCAAACTATGTCATCAACAGAACAATGATTCAGAAAACTGGAGATCTCCAACAAGATTGGTAAATCAATGGTCTAGTTAAAGACCAGACTGAAATGCAGTATTGTCAAGAGGAGGTGGGTGGCTAACAACGAAAATGACTAGTGAGTGTTAATGCTGCTAAAGGTGTTTGTACCAGCTGTTGAATGACGGGGGTGAACCAAATCGAAACTTCTGTCCATCATATGATTTCCCCACAATGACGCAAATTAGGAAGAAAAGCCAGTTTCGTTGCTTTTCTGCGTCCATGTAAGTGTTTAGGTCAGAGACCGTTAATAGCAACACGAAACAACCTCATGAGGTGAGTTTAAAGTGTGATCATATCGACTACTATTCGCCATCAGCTCAGATGTCAGATGATGGTTCAGGCAAACAAACGTTCGAGATACAGATTACAATCAAAACTACGTCGATTAGAAAACAGACAGCTCCGGGAAATTACTTACCTGTTGAAGTTTGTAAGCACCTCCCGAAGGTGGTGCTTAGCAACCCAACGACAATTCGGTGAAACAAAACGTCCTGAAATCTTATTTGTGAGTCATAATAAACTGCGGCCACGGCGCTTAGAGATTGTAAAAATGAAAACAATTCGCTTTCCGGAAGTTGTCCCTCCCACGGCACCGTTCAGCAAATCACGTGAAACTGGACGTTTCTCATTAACCAATAGCGTTTGTAGAGGTCTAGGAGGCGGGAGTTATGCAAGTAAGTTTCTTTTTTGAAACATCTACTATGAGCCTTCCAGTTTCCTGTAAAATCAAACTAACTCTCTTCGCTATGTTTATATTATGAGAACTTTTTCAGTTATTGTATTTGCTATTTTGTTGTAAATTGTTAATTAAATCTTCCTAAAAACTACATTTGTATCCTAATGTATCAGAATCAGCTTCATTTGCCAAGTTTGCGCACTTTAAGAATTTGACTGCAATTTTGCTTTGCTCTCGATTAAGACATAAAATATAAATATAAAAAAGGTAAAACAAATAAAAATATTTTTTTTTATTTCTGTACATACAAAATGAATGGGACACTCTGACAGTGTTCGTCGCAGAAAAAACTGAGGCGGCTGAATTTTACAATTAGTACTCTGAAGATGAACGTTTAGGAAGTATGTTACTTTTTTAGGCTACTCAGTGGCATGTGTTTTCTCTGAAATCATTCTTTTGTTAAACTATTTTCTGTACTTACAAAATTGCTGATGTTGCCTACTGTATATTTGGATTGGAAGCATAAGCATGATAAAAAAAGGAAACATCCATATGCAAGTACTTTTTCACAGCAGAAGTTTACAGAAGTTAATATATTCTTTGTACACAGAAAGTGGAATTTCCTTCCACGGAAATTCTCCAAGTAGTCAATAACTGGCAGCTTGTGTTTGTGGAAACAGGCAGTAAAATGGAACAGGAGGAGGTGCAGGATTGTGACATTGGATTGGACCTTCAACGCAGCCTCTTGTATACTGCTTATTCAACCTGCTCACACAGATCAATACCAGTTTGTTTTCAGGAACTCAGGCGTCCCTGTTGTAACTCGGTTTGATCTCCGTTTTGCTGAACAACATGGTCAATACCTCGACCGGCTAATAGACACAGGTGGGGAGAGCAGAACGTAATGCTGGAACCAGCTAGCGATGGACACAAACTCACTCATCTCTCTCTTTACTCTGAGCTCTCAGAAATGTTTTATTCTGATGAAAGGAGACAGAAAAATGCCCATCAGGATGCACCTGCTTTGAGGCTGTCGATCTGCCGATACTCTCAGGGCCTAATTTAAGTCTCAGGGATTCGGTTATGAAAGGAAGAAAATAAAGCATCACTGGATGAACATCAGGAAGGTACAGGAAAAAACTAAGTGGAACTGGAACTGCTTTTCAGTGAAGATCAGCCCTGAGTCATGTGCAGTTTGTCTGAAGATCAATGGGCAACACTTACAATGAATGTGTCTTAATTACTGCACTAAAGAGCCAATATCTTACCTTAATACCTGCTATTAGCAGAGCCAGCATAAAGTGACTACAGAATGCTTTTAATTATGCAGCTATTTTCAAATAGTTCAGTTAAATTCATTCCTACTGAGGTTCCATTTGTGCCTTAGCTCAGTTTGCTTTTCATTTAAGCATGAGCACACGAGCAATGGGTAACTTCTGATAACAAATTTTCTGCCTTGCGGTTGAAAACTAAGCCTCATTTCTTGACCATGATGGAGTTTTCAGTTTGGGCTTTTAAACGACATTTGCTCCACTGTAAACTGGATTGATGGAAGATTTACATTTAGACGGAACAAACGTTATTATCAGCAACAGGCAAATCAGCATGTTTAGAGATTTCTTCCCCGTGTTGTGTTTTTTTAGTCACACTTTAATGTTTTACATCTTGGACAATTGGTGATATAAGATAAAGGTAACCCAAGTAGAAAATATAATTTTTAAATGATTGAAAATACCTTTATCCTATTGGAAGATATTGGGAGATGGGAATCACTTGAGCTATATTATATGTGACAAAAATAAGAAATAACACAAAAAACTTCCAATTGGGCAAACATTTGCATGACATAGTGGTTATAGCTTGACCATCTAGTGATTTTTTCTGTCTTTGAACACTTCAGTACAACTCTTCCAACATTGTTAAAAAAAATAAACTCTTAAAACTCCACTTCTTCCTGTTGGCCCATTTAAGCTGATGTCAGCCAAGGAACCAAAACAGTATATTTACAACAAAACTGCTGCATCTCAGGGTCTCAATCATTGGGTCTAAATCTAAAAACCTTAAGTGGAGATCACATCTACATATTCCAAGACATAAACCATTTCTGCCATCTTAAAGCAACAATGTTTAACCATATCCCTTCGAGAAGAGGTCCATATTTTCTACTCAGCTGTAAAATACGACTTACACCATCTGTCTTTGAATAACTAAACATAGCTTGATGTAAACTATGTGCCCAATTGGATTCAAAAAGAGTAAAGGCTGTTGACTTTATTGGGAGCAGCAGATGTTAAATGGCTGAATAAACTCTTTACTCTTCTGTAGGACACTGCTGTACACCAAACAGATCCAGAAGTCAACCATGTTAACTTCATTGACTCCTTGGTGTCACTTTGATCCAGGTTTTGACCCTCGCCGCCTTCCATTTTTCACCTTCTCCTCTTCCAGTTTCTCTTTTTAGATCTCTCTTTTGTGACTCTGATTCTGCCACCTCTCACATGGGGTAATTGTTCAGCGGGTTCGGCGGCTCTTGCTGAATGACACTGCAGCATGCCCCCCGCCACCTCTCATAGACTGGGATCTCTGACACCAATCTTAGCGAGGCCGCGACACCATTTGGTGTAACTGGCCCTTGTGAAGGAGATGGCATAATTGTCCTAATTAGGACGGGGGGAGACGATCCGGGCGGCCGCGACTCTGACCCAACTCGGACTGAGTCCATATGGTGGGAGGCTGATAATGAGCTGGTTAATGTGGTGTGTCCATCAGGAGGAAATGCTCAGTATGAATGACATACTAGAGAGATTGACAAGTTTTAACACTTTTTACCATTTCTTTCTGTCTCAAACTGTCACACAAACTCCAAAATTTTACGTTTTCTCCCCAATACAAACAGAATCCATTTATTGTGTATATGCTTTTAATTACACTCAACAGCCATACCTGTTAGCACACTAGTGGGCGTTACATTTTAGCAGTAATTATGGACATTTTGCCCCCTTATCAAAAACGACATTTTCAAACTATTTCATTTTATGAATCATTTGTTTTTCTGGCCTTGACTCTCTTGGCTCCCATCAGCAGCTGTGTCACTATTTCATGCTGTGACTTTGTTCCCTTTATGAATATGAGATGTAGTGCCAGTTCAAATGAAAGTATTACAAATCTAATGGCCAATAATGAGATGCTGTTTCACCGTTATTGGGCGTGGGTTGTGTCTATTCCAGTGTGTGTGTGTGTGTTTTGTGTACAATTTGATGCTAATAAAACCATACTTTCTGCTCCAGGGAGCAAGCACTGACCAGGATTCAGATTAGGCTTTAATGGCTCCCAGGCCTGAGGCTAAATTGAAATGTAAAACCCCAAACCAAACATCATTTGGTTCTTGCATTTCTTGATGTGGCCCAGCAAAGTGGAAATTGGAGACATGTTGCTGTTTAACTGTGATTTGCTTTCTTTTATGCAAATATTGACGTGCTCTAAAGGGGCTCCATGCATGTCTGGATTTATGACGGTTCGTTTCGGTTAATCTGCATCCACTTAGCAGCTTCTTCCCTGTGAATTCAAATGTTTAAGCACATACTGGCAGCATTTATTCACTTTTTTTCTTTTTACATAACTAACTTTGAGAAATGTCACTGGGATTTGTTGTGATACAAGTAGTGGTCTTTAACTATGCTACGGAAAGACAAGGATACATGGTTTTCATAATCCTCTGCATTTACAAGTCTTGTTTTGAAAGTGAATTGTGGATATGCATTCAGCATTTGCACTGACAACCGTAATTCAAATTCTGTGAACAAATTGCTTTAATAGGGTGCACTGCAATCAGTTGAATTGAATCCATGTCTTAAAAATGTAAAGCAGTTCTGAAGGCAAATGGGACCCAATCCAGTAACAGAAAAGTGTACCTAATAATTTGGTCATTTTTATGTGCCCTGGCTGTCCTGGAGCACTATTGATTTGATGTGATATAAAACATTGGTTTCATTGACTTTACATAAGACTTCATTAATTATTTTCTATATAGATCTGTCTTACATCCCATATAGTGTGCTTACTGTAGCATTTCACTCAATAAAGCACCCACACATGACATCAGTAACCTCCAAGAGCATTAGTTTGATGCATATACCCTCTGTTGGTTTCTTTCAAGCAAAGCAGGCGCTTCATATGTTAAAAGTCAGAACTACTGATGGAGTATAGTAGACATAAAACAGGATGTAATTCTGTAGTGCCAGAGTTCCTCATGCAACTTAACATTTTCCTTTATTGGTCCATAGGGACCTTAGCAGTCATAAATCAACCAAAACACCCAGCAACACTAATTTTGTCTTTAATTGTAACAATGTGTCATGATTCATGTTCTAATTGCTCCTGAGGGGGGGGGGGGAGGTGTTAGCTGATGATTCAGAAATTATTCAGCACAACACGGGGTAGAAAATGTAAATAGATTTTAACTCTTTACCCAGTAATAAAAGACATCCAGTTAACCTGATATAACAGACCCATATTTGTGTAAATTTGTCAGATATTCAATCTATATTCTTAAACTTGAAATGTCAGGAGGAACATAGACTTCACTTTTGAAAATGAACTTCCAATGAAAGTGAGTTCAAGACCTGTTCTCATTTTTAGGTCGGCGGGGTGACGGCGTGGGCGAGATTACTGATAAAACTCGTAATCTAATTTAGTCACTTCTGAAATCAAGTAACCAGTAAAATAATTACTTTTTAAGGAACTGATCAGTAATCAGTAGTTGGATTACTTTTTACAGGTAACTGTGGCAGCAAAGGCATCGACCATTTTTCTAAAAAACATATTAAATCGATGTTGCTGCAGGTTAGCTAGTCCCTTACACTCAGAGTCTACGATTTCAATTACAAAATTTAAGGATGTAGAAAAAAAGACACATTTTCTAGATATAAAAGTTCCATGATTTACTTGATTTTGTGTGTTTGGGACTGAATATCAGCATAAAACTGTAATAAAAAGGGCATCGGAGTGGGATTGCATTTGTGTTTTAAGTTTTGGAAAACAGAAAACATTTCAGACAAATAAAAGGAGGTTTTGAAACCCATTCACACATTTTGCTTCACCTGAACCAGCTTCACTAACGCCTCACTCAGGAGATGAGCTGCTGGCCTGCAAGCCATTCGCACTAACGAGACTCACCTACTTTACCTCTGCTAAGCGTCCAACATGCACCACCTTTTCTGAGGAGAAAAACAACAACAAAGAAGCACTTCTGGCAGAGAAGAGGGTATTGATCTGTTCTATATGCAAACTAGAGCTTCACAAACAAATAACACTTTGCTTTTCTTTTGTTTCGTCCCAAGTTCCACCTACCCTCCATCCCCAAATCACTCAGACCTCGATAAACAATAAACTTCTGATACAAAAGAATCCCTGATGTTGATCTCAAAGTTTCTCCCCGATTTAAGCATGCATGTGAATGTGTATGTGTGTTGCGCTTGTGTGTGCATACAGACTACAGGGGATGGAGAGATCCGGCCCCACTGTTCCCCCACCTGGGGATCTTAACTAGCTCCGAGAGTGCGGTCATACGGTTTGCAGGTAGTGCAGGCCAATTACACAGCTATCATTTGCCGGAGACTACCTTTTGTCTTTGATGTTGTTCCTCAAACAACAATGCCTCCCTTCCCTTCATCCCCCACTGGTACTCGCAAAGTGTTAATTACCAAGGCAATTATCATCTGCATCCAAACCACTGCTTCCCAAACGCCAGATTGGATGCTGATTTGGGTCACACACAGTTCTACCAAGGACTTGTCTTCAGATAGAAAGTGTGGAGCAATATCAAGTGATAAACAAGAGTGTCTTTCTCTTCTGCTGATTATGTGAAAAGGTTAACAGTTTGGGTAAGAATGGACTCTACAAATGGTGTGTTTAGAGTTATCTGGCATGGTTAGTGGCTCACAGAAAAGCTCTTATTCCATTAAATTTGCATGCTTTAACTTTATTTTTGGTCTAAAGTTGGTTGATTTTATACTTATGACACAGGAAACATAAAAAGCGACTGAAAGACTTGAAATCTTGACTTCAGTCAAAGTCCAGAACCATTTTTAATATTGTGCACAAAAATAGCAGCCAGCACCCATGTGCTCCACTCAACAGGAGACAAAAGGTGAGGATTTAATCCTTATGGCAAAACCTAAAGGAAAGAGGAACGTTGGGTCAACAGGACTTTACCTTTTCATAAAATAAACAACGATGATGACGCGTATAAAAACCAAGCTTTTGATAATCACTATTAAGACAAAAGACCTTCTACAATAAAACAAAGCTATCAATATTGTTCTAAGGAGTATTTTACAGAAAAGACTAATCCCCTCTAATAAATAGCTGGTTAAACTGAGTTATGCTTGGCTTGGCTCCATTACAAAACACACAATCGCACACACTCACTTTGTCTTATTGATGCCAAAAACAGATACACCTATTTTTTTCCCTTTCTTCCATTCTGTCTTTCTTTTCTTGTTTTTTTAGGCTGTGCACAGTGGGAATCCATTATTCAAATAGATCTTTGTTACTCCTCCAAGATGATTGTGGCACAATCAGCCATGAAATAAGTTTGCTGTTTTTAAAGTGTTATTCTCTCTCAGGTGTAGCTTTGTATTCAGGTCGGCTTGCCTGCACCAAAAATCAATCTCAATCAAAGGTGGCGAGGAGTTTATCATAAATTATCATGAAAAGGGTTCCCACTCAGTAGATGCTTAATTACAATCTCATTTGAATAAGTTTGCATATTAATGAGTTTGGGATGAAAATGGTTTGTGGGGTTTGTGATGGGGGGCTGCGGGGTAACCCACAGCGATAATGACGGTCCTTTAAAATGTATGTGATATTATTGCTGGTGGAGAGCGGTGTGCTTCATGGTTACGTGTCTCCTCCACACACACACACACACACACACACACACACACACACACACACACACACATGCACGCATGCACATGCACGCTCACACACATACTGACATATGCGTGCGAATATGCACGACCCCTTGCACACAGGCATATGCTCAAGCACAGACACATATAGCACACAAGCAGGGTATGAAAGCATTATTGCAAGCACACGCACACTCGGGGCGTTATAATATGATTAATGGCGGAGTGTCTGTGACATTAATAAACTATAACCAAATTAAAGACTTCATTAGGCCCAACTTGGGCTCAGCGTTTGGTCACATGGTGAATCAGAGCAGTGTGATATTTGCCTTGTACGACTTCTTCTTTTTCCTTATTCTGATTCCAAAAGCCAATGAAAGTTAACTTTTAAAATAAACTTCTCGGGTCAGATTTCTGTATGTCAGGTGAGACTCATATCTTTAAATAAGGTGCTTTTGTGTTTTGCTCGAGATATGACTGTGGATGTGTGAAAAGGATGTTTGCGGGTACTGATTATCATCTCACAGTTTGGTCTTTTCTTTCAAACTCATGGCAGATGGAATATCCAGGGAGCATCAAGTTGTGCAAACCCATTCTCTAAAAACTAACTTGCAAGATGCAACGCTGAATTATTCACATTTTTTCCCCTCCAAAATGTGTTACATGAAATCATTATAAAAGTTACTGCCCCTATTCTTGCTAAAGATGAAAAAAAAATCTTTCAAAAAAAACCATTCTGTATTTAGACTGTAATTAGAAGTCTGGCAACATCATAAGTGAATAGTGACAAAGGTTTTCTTCATCAGATTTTATTTCAGTGATGTTTGAGACATGGATTGTTTTTTAATGTTCCTTCAACTAAAATTGAGAGAGCAATCAGACAGCTTATGCCTTGTCCAGAAGCACCTTGGCATGTGGTAAGAAGAGTGGCTGTAGCAAAACTACTGCAATGGTTTTAAGGGAATACATGTGCAGGGAGAACGTACAATCTCCATAAAGGGAAAAGATTTGACTGCAGGAACTTCAGGGCATTGTTCTGTTGTTTGGGTTCATGATTATTTTTATGCTCTTTGTATTAGAGTTTCATCAGCGTAATGCACCTCTTTGACTTAAGCATCTCTGACCAAAGACCTGTGATAGCCAACCCACACTCCAAGGTTCAGCATCCACCACATTTTCACATTCTAATTTTCTCCTCCCTTTAGAGTTGAGGACCGTCACTCCACCCAAAATCAGAACATCTTCAGCTCTGTCATCAATCATTTTAGTGCATCCTCCATGTTTTATCTTTTTTGCACTGCATGTTAATTTTGACACTAAGTACGTAAACTTTTCCTTACGTTACTCTCCTCTGTCTCGCTTCTTGTGTACAGTAAAGAATGCTAATGCCACAAAATCAGTCAAAACCTTTTATTCAAACAAATCCATAGTTTGTATTAAACAAAAACAGTCAAAGCAGCAACAAACAGACACAACTGAAATAAAATGATCATCCATTATGTATACAAAAAAATGTAGCAGCAAAGATCATCACGTTCCTCAATAGTAGAAATGAAAACAAAAGGGCAGTCACAAGAGCACAAAAATGTAAAAAAACAGAGAAGAACATGGACCTCCAGTCCTGGTTTATGAAGAAACTAGAAATAACACAAGTAACGTTGGTTACAACAGAGGGCTAGTTACAACGATTAGTCGTATTGCCAACCATCAACCAGGTAATTACTGGAGAGATTGTGTTCTTTGGTTTGCTTTGGGTGTTTTGCTAACTCTTAGATATGTGACTCTCATGTCAAAACAGGATATTTTCATCAGGAGCTTAAAATAAGCTTTTATATGGTACAAAGACTATGTAAAAATGAAAGACAAAACTTTGTAGAAGCAACAATAGCATATGCTACCCATCAAAACTGCAATGTCTGATCTAGAGACATTGCAGAAAGCATAACTTAGCAGTTATGCTTTCGATAACTGAATTTTTCATTTTATAAAATAAAAAAGGCCTTTTTTGTTTTTCGAAATAAAAAAGGCTTAATCAAAGAAGATTAAGCCTTTTTTATTTCAAATTTACATTTCAAAGGAGTGCCATAGAAACCTATTAAATAATATTCAAATTGTGACACAGCTAGCTCAGCAGCAAAAGAATGAGATGTCATCTGAAATGACCCGGTCACTGAATCCAGAGTGCAGCCGGAAAACATTCATTTGGTCATAATTACGAAGCTGCAGCTAACAAGAACAGCTTGTTACGAGCAGTTAACACCCTGCGAGCCGCAAACGTCTCTGGCGAATAAATCAAGCGCATCCTTTCACAGTAAAATATGTGCATGGAGCTCCTCACCTGTCAAAGCTGTGGTGTGGAGCTGACCTGCAGCCTCAAGTCTTTGTTTGTATGACTTAAGTGCTACTTGAGTCCAACTCTGAAAATTGAGTCACGATCTGTGTGATAGGAGCATTACTCTCAGGTGAGCTGAACTTTTAGTTTCTCCCTCTGATCAAACTTCCAAATATTAATCTGTGAAATTTGTCAAAAACAAAAATCTTTTGAATTGTCCCAGTTTAAAAGTGAAACAGGGTCCATTTGAGAGGGAGGCTTCACAAGACGAAGAAGGACAGAATCTTCTCCCCCCAGCAGAAGACAACTGTGTGTTATTTAAATCTTATTTTTGCATTTCCACTCTCGCTGGTACCACATCCAGCGTCTGTCCCCGCTGCTAATCTGCTGTGACCCATTTATCCGCTGCCTTTTAGATAATATAAGACGACAGACTCTTCGAGCAATCACCGTATGTGTCTAAGATAAGAAAAATGTGATTTAAAGGAAAAAAAAGTTAACATTTAAATACTGATGCAAGGCAAAATCTTCCAACCTTTATTTGAAAAGAATTTCGATTCATGACAAAAAATGCATGCAGACAAGGAGATAATGAATTTTCTGTGCACAAATACAGCTGTCAGTGAAGACGGTGGATGGCTTGTTAGAAAGGAACCAAACAACACCTGCGAGACCTTGGGCTTCGGAGGCACAAGCAAAGAGAAGGGGTGTCCAAAGCCAGTGGCATGCAGCCCTTCATTCCTGATGCAACAGCAGAGACTAGTGGCCAAAGGCTGCAACGAACAACGACTTCTCTGTCTGCAGTTTCCAACTCTCATCAAGCTGCTCATGTTCTGAATCAATCTCCTTTTGTTTCTTCAGCCCCACTAATTTTTCCACCACTGCTGGTCTCTTGTGTGTGACCTTTTCTTCTGTTTGCAAGATTATACTTAACCACACATTTGTATAAAGCGGCTTTTATTAGATCTCTGCAAAGGGGCTTATTGACTTCTCACATCACCTAAAGGGCAACACGTGAAATAATAATGGAATCATATTACAGCTTTTCCTTTTATTAGATGTGCATGTTGGAATTGCTTTACCTTTTTATTTAGCTTGTGTTGCAAATGTGGTACACACTTTTAATACACTGCCAGGGAAATTAAATGGAGCGTATCACCACTTCCCCCCCTCCCCCCCTCAAGTAAATCTTCTAGGAATAAAAGAAGTTTTAGGAGTAAGTTGGAAATTCGGATGCTCACTAGCATGCCTCCTGTCTTTGTTGTCTATGTCAGCGCTTGTGAATTCTGCCTCGCAGAAACATAAATCATCAGATTTGACTGTGTGTACTCCACAGCAGGTTGATGAGCGCAAGCCAGGAGGACGAGAGGTTGGAGAGTGTTCAGCTGTGTGGAAGAATCTGAGCCTAATCAGAGCTGAGGGCCAGCAGATTAATTACACCATGACTTCCACGCACGCCACCTAAAGCACACTTACACACAAGCATGGAAACAAGAATACAGCAGGGATGGCCCTGGCTAATAAAGATGGCATGCTAATGAGCAAGCATACTCCCCAACCAGCACCAAAAAAAAACAACCACGAAGCAAATAATTCATCCAGTCATATTGATCTGTGAGTAGAGACGTTAAGCCTCCATTAAGGGCAACAAAAGGAAAGCATCATGCTTCATCAAGAGGAGAAGTTGAGCGGAGAAATGTGAGATCAGAGACGGTTTGCCATTAAGAATGTCATGTGACGCACTAACTTGTCATGTTTGCACCCCACACAGTGCAGCAACAATGACACACGCACACACACGCTTGCTGGAAAGTGAATGCGTCCTTGCACTGTAACACACAAGGAGAGAAGCGGAGAGAAAGAGGGAACGGGGAGGGAGGGGGCAATAATGAAAGATTAAGAGGAGGAGAAGGAGAACAAGAAGGCAGGGCTCGTCTAATAAATCAGAAAAACACGCAGCTCCCGTTTGTTTGGTGATGGACTCTGGCTGAGCTTTTATGAGAGCGCTGCTATCCCGACGCACACCGCCTGAATGCTAAATCTTTATGGTTAAGTAGCCAGACTCCACATGGTCAACCTGATGAGATGAGACTAAAACAATGAGGCGTACCACAGGAGATCAGAATGAAAGCAATAAAGGCATGTTAGAGAAGTCTTAATGCAGGAAGCCAGAAGTCAAACATTCATTTCTCAAACAATATTCATGGATGTTCCATCTACAGATCGCTATGGCACCATTTTCTGAAAGTGAAATGATGTACGATGTTGACTGGAACTATGCATGTACAGTATCAACCATAGTTATTGCCACCCATGGTAAAGAGGAAGTAAAAAGCCTTCAAAATGAATCTTTTATTGGATTCAAATAATTCCATGCTGGAGAATTTAGAAAGCTCAGACACATATATGAGTGCAACTATTCAGTGAGGAAAGCATCTTTGTTAAGAAACAAATAAAGCAAGTCGCTATAAAATGAATGCCAGTGAAGTTAGGTGAAGTTATACTTTACATTTTAAGTGTCTAGCAACTTTTACCCTAATCTGTAATTACAGATATAACTATGAAATGACATACACTCCTATTTCTTTCAGACATAGGCCTCTTTGCTGGAGTCTGTTAGTATGTTCTTGACCAAATCAACACAAGAAAGGTTCACCTGATACAAAAATTAACCAACTTTCATGTCCCCACAACAAATTCAGACGAAAAACTCTTGTGAGGGGAGCTGAATATAAAAATGCATACGAAAGAAACGAGGACTGTTGAAATAGAGATTTTCCAAAAACAAACGGTCAAGATCCCCTGATCTGGAAGCTTCAGTCTTGTGAACTCTTTATTTATTTATTTATTTATTTATTTGTTATATGTTTATCCAAAATGTTTCAAAATTGTTCGGAGCTAGATTTTGGTGCTGCAGTAAAGAGATCCATTAATTTTTAAGCATTGGGTATCTCTTCATCAGAACATGTGGCCAGCACTGTGTTAATGTATTTGATTCAAAGGCTGAAGAGAGGAGGAATTGTATTGTGGCAGTTACACTAATTTAAAAAGGGAGGGGAAACATCTGTCATTTTAAAAAAATATTTTTTATTCATGTGATGTAATCCTTTAAGATTGTATCAACTATACAGATTTCTGGACAATCCAATGTACGAGATGTTCACAACTACAAGGGGTGACTGTGGCCATATGGGCGGAGTAGTCATCTTGTGACTGGAAGGTTGTCGGTTCAATTCCAGGTTCCTCCTCCTGCCACATGTTGATGCCCCCATGGGCAAGGGACTTAACCCCAAACCGATCTACATATCAGGGGGGACAGAACTGGTGTTTTGCCACCTCTGAGCTGCTGTGCAGTGTTTAAATTTGATTTGGATGCTAGCAGGGTATAAATATTTTTGTTCTTTTATTAATTTTAAGGAAGACCTATCTCAGTGTCCAAATGACCAGCTGTGCCAGCAAATTATGACCTGTTAGTCAATGAATAAAATGGACAATTAGCATAGATATAATCAAAATGACGAATTTTACCCAGATTCCCAAACTTTTTGTCCTACATTCTTTAAAATTCTTGACATCATTTTTGGTGATTTCATTTAGACGTATAAAAAGGTGTCAATTGCTACAGAGCTGTAGTGTATAGATCAATACCATGTAAGATGATATTGATCAGCTCAGCTGCGGTCTGCCATGTTGTATTTCTGAATGGAGACTCCTCCGCCCTATTAGACAGGCAATAAAAATGCATATTTTTATATTAATGTGTCTCTGTCAGCTTTGTATGTTTAGACACTTGAAACATTTTCTACCTCAACTTCAGTCACAACGGATGGAGAGAATTCATAAACAGCAGCTTACAGCTCTTCACCACAGGCTCTCAATGACCAGGCCATTTTAGCACATTAATATACTTTGAACCACCAAAAGCTTAGGAATGGGAAGTTTTCTGTGTGGTATTTTACATGCAGGTCAAAAAGTTTTAAGTTTTAAATTTTGGTCTTTCCTGATCAGAGTACCTTTTTGATGGTTGCTGTTCTGCTTATGTTTTTCTTTAAACTGCAGCTTTCTTCTCGTCACTCTTCCACTTGAACAGCTGATCCAACTTGAGGGAGTTTCTGGTACAGCTGTGTTACAATTTCTTCTATGTTTTTTTGTTTGTTTGCATTGTTTTTTGCTAAAATGAAATATTGTCAATAACAACATTGCAAAAACAAAACAAACAAAAAAAAAAAAAACTGTTCTTGAGTAATTCTTAGAAATAAATGAAAGCTAAGACGAACGTGCCAAACATGGCAGATACAGAAAGGTTGACGTTACCCTGGTATTCTTGTATTTAAGCTGCTTCTCAACATTTCTGAGAGGTCTTTTCTTTTAGGACCACCAAAGCTGGAATACAGTGGAAAAATTGTTACTGCATCAAAGATCTCTAATATATTTATAATATCCATAGAGGTAAACTGATCTTCAGAGAGCTCAAAGCAAATTTCCGTGGGATGTGAAGAATTTAAAGAACATTTTTTTCATCATTTTTACTCATGTGTACAATACACACAAACACAGTTCTCTCTGGTGCATGTGAATGACTGAGATTGCCTTGGCAGATGCCCAAACCTTGTTTTGGGTTTAACGCATGCTGAGAGAGAATAGAAGAAGCAGAGGGTGATATACTTCATCCGTACTCTCATTAGACAACTCGGGGAACACGTCAAACTGCAATTTGTTTCCCTTGCATCCAATAAACAGCTCATTCACTGGTCAATCAGTCACCACAGCGGCTGGTGAGATTAAAGCCAGTGGAGAGTAA